>NW_005842075.1:2456283-2469389 GCF_000455745.1 Alligator sinensis
GAAAGAGATGAAACAAGGAGGTAATTGTGAAAGAGGAACTGGAGACAATAGTAATAAAGGCAGTTATGGACAGCAGGGGCTAATGGGGAGAGGGAGAGAATGAATGTGAAAGAAGCTAACAGAAAGGGCATAACTAAATGTCATCCCATAACTCCTCCTACCCTGCAGTCTGTCTTGCCCAGAAACCACATCTAACCCCCTCCCCCTTCCCCCTACCATGCGCTCCACTTCTACATCCTTCCAACCTCTTTCTGGCTCACCAGAAAACCCTGTCCCACGTCTGTTTAAAAAGTTTAAATAAGCCCACTTCCAACATTTCCCCTGACCTGAAATTTGAACTCATCTATCTAAACGTAATGTCAGGTGAGGAAGCATCAAAAGCATAGTGCCCATCATTACCAGAACTAACCTGTCACTTGCAGCACAGAATGTTGCAAGCAGAAAATGCTTTTATAAATGGCAATCAGCTGGGGTGGGAAAAATACTCCCTTCCTAATCAAGATAAATTCCCACTAAAAAAAAGAAAATGAACCACACCAATGAGTACAGGACCAGACCCAAGGTGGCTGAATGCTCATGATATTTCTAATAGAGAAATCCAAAAAATGTGCTTTTTTTTTTTTCTTGCATCCATCATTTGCTAATCCATCTCAGTATGCTAGATAGACACTCTGGATAAAATGAAAAAAGGAGGTTGTTAAAAGTTAGCTGCTTAGCTGTCAGTGATTCTTAAAAGGAAAATTCTGTTAACAAAATTCAGTAATGGTTTAGAAGTTTGATGAAATTATAAAGTTTATGAACTTTCCTTTTCTTCTTCTATTGTGCAAATGTTAGTACAACTGGTGTTCTAGATAGGTATCTATGTATTTTTACTGGACACCCTCCTCCCCCTCCACTTCCTGATAGGCAAATATGTTAGTAGTTGAGTAGCTAGAGGCAGTAATTAACATAACCATTCTTCACACTTTAGAATGAAGTTTTATGTCAAAATAGTGAAAACTTTACTGAAAAGTATGAAGGGAAGTGAAGTTTAAGCATTACAATCTAAGCTCTTGTCTGGTTAGGCTGCTCTCTGGGACAGAGGGTACACTGCAGGGACCACTCCCTCTGTGCAGCCATGCACCTTTAGGGCTCCATTTAGTGTTAGGCAAGGTGTTTAAGTAACAAGTGGGAGTGGCCAGATAGCTCAGAGGTGTGTCTCTCCCCTGTATCCCTGCTATTCCTTGAAAATAACGTTTTTCAGGTGTCACATATAAGGAAGGCCACTACATTTATGATAAACCAAAGACTGTTTCAGATATGCTGCTCTGTGTCTGTTTTGTGCACAGAAGAATGGTAAATGGATATAGTTTAGAACAGCTGAACAGCTACAGTTTAGAGACCTGAGTTTAAGTCTTTGTCTTGCCATAAACTTTCTGTGACCTTGGCCTAGTCACTAAACCAGCTTAAACCTCAACTGCCATCTGTAAAATAAGAACCTTTTCTCATCACACAGGGTAGTGTGAGGATGCATTACAAAATGAGCCACTCAGATAGTACCAGTGGTTATAGAAAGCCACTCTGCATGCTTGAGGAAAGAAAATAAGAATTTATTCTTGTATCCAAACAGATTTACCACCAATTATCATCAATTACTTATACTCCGTTAGAGGCCATAGCCTCATTCTGGTAGGTGCAGTATTCACATAGTAAGATAAAGTCTTTATCAAAACTGCTTACAAGCAAACAAGTGAGAAAGCAAGGAAGGGGATGAAGAAAGAAAAAGACTTGCCCATGATCATGCAATAATTCAGTGACTGGACTTTGTAGTTTTCATACCTATACATATACAGAGGTTCTTTCTAGGGCTTCTGTCTCTTAGTCAAAGTGTTGCCCAAATGGCTAGTTTCGTGCCCCTGGAGGCTAGACCAATTTCACCTCAAGGAGAGAGTCACACCCAGGGTGAGTCCATCATGAGTTTATTGATTGCGCAAGCAATGTCAACAGAGGAGCTGATGCTCAAAGCAGTGTTGACCCCCCAATTTCTCTCGGGGTTACACTTTTATAGCTTACATAAACAAAGGGCTACCACGTGTCATACAACTATTGGCAGTACCACAATTTCCTTGTTGTTACGTCTTATCTTATGGGCTAGGCTTAGTTTGCTATTGGTTAGTATCTCCTGTTAAGTTTAGTGCATGCGTATTTCAAAAGCAGAACTGCGGCAAAAAGTTCTGTCGCATGCGCAGAGGAAAAGGGGAACTGCGGCAAAGTTAGTGTCTTTTAGTAACCTTATACCTTAGTGTAACTTCAGGGCATTATGCAAGTATGGCTACAAAATGCAGAGCAAGCAGGAAGGAAAAAGAAACCCACAACTCAGACGTTAGGCCTTGTGCTTCCTACACAAGGGATCATGAGGGCCTCATGAGGGACTCATACAGCTATTACTCAAGTGAGGCCCAGGTCATAATGTATTTTTACCACAAGAACAGGAAGGAGTTCACTTGGATAGCTCCAGTGCAAGACACTCTCCTTTCTAACATTTATCTTCAGTTACAAATATCGTCTCTTTGTACCCAGTGCAGACCTAGATGAGATTTGCACATAAAAAGTAAATCACTTGATATTCCTTCTGTGGAAAATCCAGCTGAAGAGGTAGTTCTATGGGCTTGTGTTTCATCTTGCTCCTGGTGGAAATAGTTTAACTAAAGGTGCTTTTTTATTAGTGTAGGCTGTTGACAGACATGGGGGGGGAGGGGGGAATGTGCTTTACTGGAAGAAGTAGTGCCTTAGTTTGATCTGGCTCCACTGTGTCTATATAGATTGGGTGCTTCAGCGGGACTTTTTGGCACTTTTCTCTAAAGCTGCAGTATAAACAATAGCTAGTGTCTGGGAGTAGGATGGAAGTTCCTGTACGAGCAGTTTATTACAGTTGTCTGCTATGGCAGGGGCAGGCAGCCTTTTCTGGCTGTGAGCTGGAATAGCCCACCCCAAGTCAGAGATGGGCAGGCAGGCACCAGGAGGCCCCTACTGCTGCTTGTCCTCCTGACTGCAAGGAGGAAATGCCTGTAGCAGCATTCGTCCCCGTGGCGGTGCAGGGGGAGCCTGCAGAAAGTGGCCCGTCATTGAAGCCTCGTGTCCACTGGTTTCTTCCAAAGAATCTGAGGGCCAGATTTGGCCCTGGGACCATAGGTTGCTGACCCCTGTGCTTGGGGACTTCCTTTTTTCACTGAAATAACAGATGCTGGCAGCTAGTGTCTGGGTATTGGACTATGTGGCCCACTGTTCTGATCTGTTAGGAGTTTTCAACCTTTTTAAAGCAGCGTATCCTTTCTGGTGGGGGTGGGGGTGGCAGTGGCCAGACGGGGAGCGGGGGCGGCCTTGCAAGTGATGGCAGCATGTGGTGGTGGTGGCTACGAGCAACTTTCCCCTGTGCGCCTGGCCAGCTGGGCGGTGCCTATGAAACCCGCAGAGGGGAGCTGCTGCCCTTGCCCCTGCCCCTGGGAAGTGGCAACGCAGGGTGGTGGGTGCTCTGTCCCTGCCTGCCCCCCACCCCAGCACCTTTCCAAGTACCCCTGGTTGACAACCCCCGTGTTGGGTCAAGTTCATAGATTCTCCTATCAAAAGTAGCTAGAAGTAAGTGGCTGTTTGCTGGCCTTTGTGAGAAGAGATTATTTAGCAGAAAAAAATCTTAACTGGCATCCTTTCTCGACTGTCTGGAGGGAAGGCAGCGGTTTTAATGAGCCTGGTGAATGAATTATAGTCGTTGCTGTTGAACAGGTCTGAGTTGTTTTGGGGATGGGGCGGGAGCAGCAGCTATAACTGTAATGCATAGCAGGACTTCTAATGTAAGATGCTTACTCACTGACTCGGTTGAGTAAAGCTGTGATGCGCAGTGCATGCAAACCCACCACACACAGGTTTGTAGGAAGGTTAGCATCACCACTCATCCCCGCTGGGTAGCATTTAGACTAAAGCCTGCAAGTATGATCTTCCCCTTTGCCATAGAATCACTATTTGGTTTCTTTCCTTCCTTCCTGTCAACTGGCAGTATATGACAGCCCCGCTGCTAAAGACAGGAGACCAGCTGGAATTCTCTCAAGCAACATTTCTGCTCTTCGTGCACTGCTTGCTGAACAGTCGCTGGAACACAAGCCTTGTAAATGCTTTTGGAGGACAGATTTCTGCCTGAGTGCTTTTATAGGACCAGAATCTTAGCACAGTATAAATCACTAGGGTGAAAGCCCAAATGACTATTGAACCATCCCTGTAGAGTACATGCTAATGACAAGAGAAATGGATTTCAGTGGTTTAAAATGGCTTCCTCTGTTTTTCTTTGAACTAAAAGCAAACATTACATCAGTCCTATGTCCACCACTATAGGGGCTTTCTTAAAGAGGAACTTTCACACGTGCATGGGACTGTTGTTAATTCTGCATTTGAATACAAAAAAGAGCAAACAACAGGGTAAAGTGAGCGCGCACTGGAATTTTTATTTGTTACCTCTAGGTACCATGAGTTTGACATTAATAGGTGAGACCAGTGAATGAGCAGCAATACATTTACTTCATTCCTGTGTTTTCAAAGCACCAAAAATGGAGCTAGATTTACCACTTAATTCTATAATCAATACCCTAGTCTCGACTTGCTGCATCCTGTATTGTCCCTAATTTAGCAGTACATTATTATGTAGTTAGGGGTATGAGGAAAGAGTCATCATGTAGTACCACTTTTACATCATCATAGGACTACAACATGCACATTCTACTATGTGGCCCAAGCAACAAGAATACAAGTAGAACAGTGATGGGTGGAGACTTTTTTGACAGGTTCATGTTAACACCACTTATGGATTTTAGAAACCTTATTGGACAAGTACCTACAGCAGTTCATCAGTGTGTGTGGGGAACATTACACGCATGCACAAGTGATACAGTGGAAAACATAGCAGGAGCGGCAGCAGGACAGAGGACGAAGGTGAAATTCATGATGGGATACTGTGTGGAAATTGGAGACTTTCCTCAGCTTTCTACCGCGAGTCTCTGCTCTGTAAGTGAGGCCTGCTGGGCAACAGTCTTGTTCTCATGGCTGCGGAGTTTTGATACAACTTCTAGAAATGACAGGCTCTGCACTTCCTTGTGAAGGGGCTCTGGAAAAGAAAAGCAAGGAAGTTTCACATTCTGTCCCCATGGCACATCTCCAAGCACGTATCTAAACGTTCACAGAGCTGCCAACGAGATGCTTTCTCTCCTTATGTCTCATGCTTGTAGCTGAGATGAACTGAGGTGATATGGGTAACAGATCCCATACTGACTTAAACAGGACGGCAGGTTTCTATTGCAGGGCAGATGAGCACAGAATAGCCTGGGTGACTGCATGAAACTGTTTTCTTGGTAATAACCCTGATGTGACACATGCAGTCTCAGAACTACTTCTTGAGCTGGGGGAGAGGCACAGAATTAACACTAGGACTTAGTTTTGAAAGGTGTTTGGCTTACACAACTCCCAGGGACTTCAAATGACCCTGTAGGTACCTAGCAGTGCTGAAAAACCACACTGAAGTGCCTTCAAACTAGTGCTGGTAATAAATAGCTGGAATTTTTAGTAAAAAACTTCTTGACTCTTCAGAACCTATTTCCTAAACTGGCCTAACAGAGCCAGTGAGCAGGCTGTCAGCCTACAGGCTTCCTGTACAGTACAGCTATTGAAATTATTTTTTGTCTAAGGTGGTTTCGGAGTGGAGGCTGAGATTTGTTTCTGGGGATAGAGAGAGAGAGAGAGAGAGGGCAAAGAAGGCAGTTAGCCCTTGTTGGCATGTTTGTTTACAGACTGTTTTTTACATTACTATAACTGAACTCAGTTTTGAAAAATTTTCTAAATCTAAAAAAATGAACAGCATATGGACAGTCTGGTCCATCTAAAACAGCCACTGCTTCCTCCTTGTACAGGGTACTAACAAAGACTGCTTTGTATACTGCTGTGCAGGCAACCAAAGATGGGGACTGGTATAGGTAGAGCAGTGGTTCTCAACCAGGGTGATGCCAAATCCTTTGAAGGGTGCCTCTAGGTACAAGATGAGCAGAAAAGCACACGTATAGGCTTTTCCCTGTCTGGCCAACCCTGACCCTCCACTGCCTGGCTCCCCTATAAGGAGGTAAGCACTGTCCTATATAGTTTTTGAAATGGGCTACCATCCAATTCACATAAGTAATGGAGGGAGTGCCTTGAGTCTGACAACCACTAAGATAAATTACAATTGTATGGATGCCAAAAAGGTACTGATATAAGTTGTAGGGCTGTGTGAAGCTTCAGACCGTGCTTCGAATCCAGAGAAGCTTCGGACGCTTTGGTGTCTGAAGCAGCATGTCCGGATCGAAGCGCTGGCCTCATTAGGCGTTCCAAAGTGGTTCAGAACTTCCAAACCGCTTTGGAGATCCGGCCATAGGGTATAATGGGGAATCAATGAAATAGCTATAACTTTGTTGTTTTTTGTCTGATTTGGATGACACTTGCAGAGGCAGTAGCCTCCGCTGAGAGCACGAAGCCTGCCAAGTTTCAAGAAGATCGGTGCAGGGGTTTGGGGGGAACTGCACCCCAAATTCTTGAAAGCAAAACTCGTTCACGTCTGTGTTACACTACAGGGGGTGAAAACTGCAGGGGTGGCAGCCCCTGCTGAGGCCACAAAGCCTGCCAAGTTTCAAGAAGATCGGTGCAGGGGTTTGGGGGGAACTGCACCTCAAGCTGCGGACAAGCAAAACTCGTGACATGGGTGACACTGCGTGTGTTAAGGCGCAGCAGGGTGAAAGCTGCAGGGATGGTAGCCCCTGCTGAGGTCATGAAGCCTGCCAGATCAGTCATGAGTTTTGCTTGTCCGCAGCCTGAAGTGCAGTTTCTCCCAAACCCCTGCACTTATCTCCTTGAAACTTGGCAGGCTTTGTGGCCTAAGCAGGGGCCACCACCCCTGCAGTTTTCAGCCCGCTGTGCCTTAACACACACAGTGTTATCTATGTCACGAGTTTTGCCTGTCAGCAGCTTGAGATGCAGTTCCCCCCAAACCCCTGCACCAATCTTCTTGAAACTTGGCAGGCTTCATGGCCTCACCAGGGGCTACTAACCCTGCGGTCTGCACCCCCCTGTGGTGTAACACATAGACGTGACATGAGTTTTTTTCTTTCAAGAATTTGGGGTGCAGTTCCCCCCAAACCCCTGCACCAATCTTCTTGAAACTTGGTAAGCTTCATGCTCTCAGCAGAGGCTACTGCCCCTGCAAGTGTCACCCAAATCAGACAAAAAACAACCAAGTTATAAATATTTCATTGACTCTCCATTATACCTTATCGCCAGATCTCCGAGGTGGCTCCGAAGCTTTCGGAGCTGCTTCTGCCAGATTGAAGTGGGAACCCGTGCTGGAGCTCCGGATTGGATCGCTGCCACCCAAAGCGGCCGGATCTGAAGCCGGATCGAATATCTGCCTACTCGCACAGGCCTAATAAGTTGTTACAATGTGACTATTTAATTTACCATATACTGCAGGGATGAAGCTGTAGCATAGCCACTCCACCTTTAACTGCTTCATCCAGAGTCAATGTTAATGCAGCTTAGCTGTCTTGTGTCACTGCAGGCTCATGCAGACAAAATAGCTGCAGTAAAACAGCTGATGTGCATTCCTGAGCATAAGCTCCTCCTCCCCTTTTAAAGTGGCGAAAAAGTGCATTTATGCAAACTGAAAGCACTACAGCAGTGGTTCTCAACCTTGTTAGACTCAAAGCAGCCCTCAAAAAATGCCAGCTTAGTTTTCACTCCTTTTTGACTACAGAAAGGATCTCAAGCCACACTGGTTGAGAATCACTGTGCTACAGGCTCAGGGCACTGAGTTTTATTTTTTTAATATTTAGTATTTTTTAACATAATGAATTCTGCTGAAATTACTTAAGATCTGTACTGCAGGCATGGCTTTTTGGCAGGGGAAGGGAAAAGTGCAACCCACTCAGCAATACAGTCCAAATAGCTCTGTCCCCCACCCCAATCCTGAGGTGCCACCAATTTGATTAAGCTCTGAGATGCTCATGAGAAATATGAACCTTTGTTTCAAAATTAGCTACATTGTATGCTACGACTATCTTTTACTTGTGGCAAGTCTTCTGTGACATTTCTTTTCCTTCTTCATTTCCTGTACACCAGTTTTCAATGATCTTGGACAGTGTAGCCCCTACTATATAAAAGCAGCGAGCCAGTGCTGTGCCTCTGAGACCCTTCAACCCCTGAACATTTTCAGTGAAGCTGCTTCTCAGATCCAGGGCATTCTACTGTGGAAGCATTCTCTATCCTCCTTCTCTTGCTAGGATATCACTAAGCAGGTGTTACCAAACTGACTTAGGAACTTATTTCCACTGGCAGAACTGCTTTGTTTAACACACAGACTCCTGTGAGCCTTGTGGCCCTTGCACATGGCCACAACTAGTATCCATGAGTGCTTTGTCTTTTTTGATTCTTTAGGTTACACATTTACATTTCCCAGGCTCATTGTTCTTTCCTCTTTCAACACACTAATTCCACTGCAACAGCAGTTTCCAGCTGGCAAGAAATATTTATTTCACTGGTAATACATAACTGCTGGTACCGAGAAGCTAAACAGAATGTCAGATTTACCATAACAAAGTATAGTGATAACAGCATCCCTTGTAGAAAAAATAATTGATCAAGAATTAAATGCCCAGAACAGTATGACAAAAATATTTTTAGCCTCTCTAGGTGCACCTAGATGTGCATGGACATTTGGTTCCCTGGGGACACACAGTGGCAGCACACCTTGTGCTACCACTTGTCTCTGGGAAATGTGCCATGTGTGCTTTGGTGCACAGCACGTTGCCCTAGGTGGGGTAGAAGAAGGCTGGGGCCAGCACTGGGCTGGCTCCAGCAGCCTTACCTGGGGTCCTGGGGGCCTCCCAGGGCTGCAGCTGCACTGATTCTGCCACACGGAGCCTAGCTGGCAGCGAAACGTGGCTCTGGCCTGGCTCCACTTTTCAGCAGCGCGTGCTGGCCGAGCGTGCAATGCTCCATTTTTCCCCCTGTGTTTTATTTATTTATTTGCCCCCTGGATATCCAGGAGTAAAAAAAACCTGGGAGTAACACACTCAGCCAGTGCGTCCTTGCAATGTGGAGAAAACTGGACTGTGCTTTGCAGCATCACATACCGCACGACCGCGCTCATCTGGATGTGCTTTCTGAGACCACTGGTCAAAGAAACTGTTTCTTTCCTTCAGTTATTTTATTTTATGGGTATTTTAAAATAACCTCAAGAGCCTATTCACTCACTGGCAGCAAAATCATGAACACTTAGGAGCATAAGAGTTCCCTCTAACCAGGTACTCATGAAATAAGGAAGGACTTGGTGGGGCTTTGAAAAAAACTGGCCAGTAATTCAAAAGTCTGAATATTTAAAGACGTCATGTTTGCAACGATGGTTAGAGCAGGTTCTGTTCACCTTTTCATGGTGTCAAATAGATTGGATAACATTGGGCAAGGGCAAGTGGGCCCTACCAATTGATGGGATGAGCTAGAACCTTGCCAGGGTGAAAGCTCTGACTCAGGCTGTATACAGACATGGTATCTAAAGCATTTCAAAGGGTGAGTGGACATTTGTAAGTGCCCTATGAAGTGTTGCAATGGGCAAAATTCTCCAAAAATAACTGGAAGAAACAGCAACTATTTGGAAGTGCTTAAAATGAAGTACTTTCTGTTGCATGTGGAGTGCAATGAGGTTGCTTGGTCCTCGGGCAACCCAGAGTGCTCTAACTTGTCTACCCTCATCCCCTGGCACCCATGGGGGAGAAGAAAGAATCAGGTGGACAGCCAAGCCTTCAGAGCAGGAATCCCTGTGTGTTGGTCTACCTCTAGCAGGAGGGGACGGGCAAGAGGAAGTGGGCTATCGAGTTGCTGGAGGTGGGCCATGTCAGGAATTGTTCTCTCCAGCTTTAGGGCTGAACACAGTTATTTCTTGAATCTCTGAGAACCAGGAGACTGGAGGCTGAGTGTACAGCAGAGCAGATGCTGACAGTTCCCTTCACTCTGTGCCACCCCTACTCCCCCACCTCCACTGCAGGGAGCTGAAGGGGAGCCACAGGTCTGAACAACCCCTCGCTGTGTTTCCCTTGCTAGAAAGCACACGCACTGCTGCATGCCATTGTAACAATTTTGAACTGCTCCAGCTGGGGGCCACAGAAGACTTGTGCATCTGTCCAGCATGCATATAAGAGGAAACAAAGCATTCAAAGTGAAAGCCTGCCTGTGTGCCTGCGGAGACACACTTTGCTCCCAAGGTGGCTGCCTGCCACTGAGCTCCCACTAAAGTCAGTGGAAGTTCAGAAGTACTGAGCAATAACCCAGCAGAAACCCCTTATAAATACTCACCAGATCCCATGAGGGCACAGATCAGCACCATGGAATTGTACTTGATTTCTGGCGCACTCCTTTCATCTGAGAGCAGCCTGTGTAGGATCTGGACTAACTGAGCATTTTCAATATCTTTCTCAGCAGTGACTGAAATACAAACAAGTGAAAAGTATAAATCAAAGAGCCAGAGTCATTTTGCTGCCTTGCTTCTGGCCACTTACTGATACAGTTTCTCTCTTCCACTGTAATACTAGGGCTGTGATGTATTCAGAGCCTGGTTCGTTTGCAGCAAAACTGAAATATATATTGAATGTTGTCATGCTGAGTGCCAGTTTTTGCTAAGTAATTGTAAGTTAGTTTAATTTCACTTAATGAACACTCAAGGAATTTAATGATATACTTAGGCATTTTGTGACCTAATGGAAAATGCACCCATCAGTCTGAACACTGAAAGGCAATCCCTGCAATCCTTCTTTAGTGAAACCCACAACTGACTTTGAATACTTAAAAAAAAAAAAAATTCCTGAACAAAAGAGAAAGCAGCTTAAAATCCAAGATAATAGGGGACACTCGGGGTCCATCAGAAGTGGTCAGTACAGGATTAGGACCTGGGTGCATACATTTTTAAAGCGATGTTGTCAACGTAGTGTAGGTCCCAAATGTAGAAACGTTGGAAGACAAAAGGAGAGGGATTAGAAGACCGAAAATAAATATACATATTTTCTCTCTCTTTTTTAAGCTGACGATTTACTTATCTATCTGATTTTCTCTCGAATTTCGGAAGCTGAACACCCTATTCTCCTGGTGCATGAAAACAAAAGTTGAAGCTGATTACAAAAGTAAGTATTGTTGACCATAGAATTAATTGTCTAAAATGAATGAAATGCAATAGGCAAGTAAATAGGACAAACAAGAGAAATGAAAGTCATGTTTAAAAATTCTTTTACCACTAGGAAATGCGAATGTTATAAACTCAGGCTATGATGTAACACACCAGTTTTTTAATTGAAATTCTCTCCCAAATTTGTTTCTGAGAAACTCTACAAAATCAGTAAGAGTCATTAATGTGCAGTATTCACTAACGTACAGAATTCCCCTTTGCTTCCATCAGAAAGTACCTCATGTCCCATCTAAGCAGTTTTTACTAATCTATTTTGGAAAGAGTTTGGCTATTCCAGTTGAGGCAAAGCCAAGTAACTAAAAAACTTTTAGCATATCAATCTCTTGCCCAGGTTAAAAAAACTTTTGTTTCCCTCTTAAATAAAATGATTGTAGAGAGAAGCCACTTTGACATGCATAATTATGATGTTGCAGAGTTCCTCACCAATTTTTCCCTGCAACACGTGCATACACAGTCTTCAGAAAAAAAGGGTGATTTTTTTTCTAACGATCAGCCCTGTGATTCCTAGTGGTGACTGAAAATCATGCTCAGTTTGGGATCTCTTTAGTTTACACATCTCTTAAAAGAATTCTACAGGCTATATTTTATCTATGCAGTTAGACTATTTCTATAGCCCTGCTGATCGTATACTTATAGACATGCTTGTGAAGGTCTAGTCAAACTTAAAATTGAATCTCATGTAGCAACGCTCAGGCAGCTCCGTCCTGCCCTGAATTTTTTGCACAGACCAAAAGAAAAATGAAGACCTAATCCCTGGGATACTCACCTAACTCCAGAGCTGCTATTAGTGCCAGAGCAACAAGAGCTTCATTTTGCATTATTACATGTTCGCTAGTTGCCATAGTAACTAAATGCTTGATGCCACCGCTCTGAACAATGGTCCTAATTACATCCTAAAATAAATAAAAATAAAAGAACTGAAAAAGTCTTGCATTACATGTAACAAACAGCATTAAATATGTTAGCTGTAATATCTGCTGCAAATATAGGTGTGTATCTCTACATTCTACACACGTGCATAGGTACGTGTGTATAAATATACATGCATGTATGCATAAAACATTTCTGTACTAATATGTAATTTCCCAGTGTAACCTGTTCAACCAAGCTGGTTAATCAAAAGTTTGAGTTGCACCACATTTAGTTAAATTTGTTCCTTACTCTTTTCCAAGTTAGGCATTATGGGCTTTTTTACTTGTGCTCCAGGGGTCGTGTGGGAGGTACTTGAATTAGAGCAGCTGTGAAAGCGCTCTAATTACAGTGCCTGCAGCATCTTGTGTACCAGCATCCCTGAGCTTCAACATGGTGGACGGGAAAGTGAAAGCACCCCTGCCACCATCTTGAAGTGCAGGAATACTGATACAAGAGACATGGAGGCTGCTGGAGCCTGCTAATTAGCACGCTCCAGCAGACTCAGTTAATAGAGCCTGCTCTGACACGCTGTAATTGCAGTGCATCAGAACAACCTCTCCACACGTCTACAGGCACCCTATAAGAAACTATTTTGTCACATGCAGATCAGTTGGCTATAAAAATATTTGCTCTCCATCTAACTCTCAGCATCATTTCAAGTCAGTGAATGTGCATAGATGAATCTTTTCTCTTCATTATGCTGGTATTGAGACCCAGCACAAACCTTGTCTGAATCAGCCCAGTCTTCCTTTATTGTGTTCTGAGTGGAAAACTAGAGTCCATTTGTAAGCTTGGCATCCAATTTCTGATTATCAAATACCCAATCTGTCCTGGACTGGGGGAGTTTTGCCCAGAACTTTTAATGAATTGAGGCTGTCTTGGATCCCAGTTATTAAATAACAGAAATTGTAGAGTAGGGAAA
>NW_005842075.1:2469399-2520470 GCF_000455745.1 Alligator sinensis
TCAGGACTTGGCAGGAATTGAATGGCTTTCTCCTGAAGCCTGTCCTTGGTAGCTCCCAACAAATATGAAACCAGAAATAATGGACAGTTACAAGATCCTGAAGCATTTTCTGTGGTTCTAAATCAAGAATTTTACAATTATCTTCCTGTTGTGTATAATGCCTAACCTGCTCAAGATGTAGGCAACAAAAATGTCGACTGGATAAAATACTCTTAAAGCAGCAGTTACTATAACTATTTAAAGAGACTCTGGGTGTATCTACATGAGACGATACTGTGCAGTAGCTCATTGCTACGCAGTTTTTGCCAGTAGTAATGAGCTACTGCGCAGTACCATTGGAAAAAACCTGTGCAGGGATGGTACTGTACAGTAACGCCGGTTACTGCACAGTCAATTAGTACTTGCGTAAGTAACAACTGTGCAGTCCACCACTTGTGTAGACATGGTCTCTGTCTACACTTTTAGGTACTAACTTGGCCCAACTTTATATTTGTAATAAAACAATGAGCAATGGGTTATTGTGTCTCTCTCTCTTTTACTGAACTGAATATTTAGTTTTTAGTTTCCTGATTTTTATAGGAGCTGAGAACTCAAAACATTATGTGCTTCCCCTGAAGCGAACACTAATGACTCTATTTTCAAGCATCTGGGAGAAGGAAAGAAGCTAGTTAGATTAAATGCCAACTGTTCTTGCCTCTTTTGTGCAAACTGCATCTGCAAAATATTTGCCTGCAAATCAGATAACTTGCATGCTGATAGGCCTCTGCATAGGCAACCACATATTTGTTCCTATTTTGCAGGTGCAAATGAAGTATCATATTTTAAAACATAGCTTTGTCTTTTAAATGAGAATGTGATTTGCTACTTCAGTCCTTTGAATAGGATGATTGAGTGAAATGTAATGACAAGGACATGAAATAAAATACAAACCTTCCCTATTTCCCTTTCCTAGCTCCAAACATAAGCTAAAACCCATTAGCTAATACTTATGCTTATGTGCTTATATTGATTCACATTCCAATGCTTTCGTGGATTATGCAATGAAATGTTGTGTGCGAGAAAAACTTCATGCAAGTGTAAGTCTGGAAGCTTGAAACTTCTTTGGTTCTTTGTTGAAGTTGCTCATTTCTTAATACTCCACTAAATGGGAACCTTTAGGACAAAAGGGGTATGTCTATAATATGTGCGTGGTCACAGCCCGGACATGTCTATATGTGCTATTAGTGTGCAGCCATAAATTCTGGTGCATATTGTGCCAGAGTTTATTGCTCCCGGGTGCCACATTTACACGAGCTGGGTCAAGTCAGAGCAGTTCTGGCTGGCAGAGGGCCCTGGGGGTCAGCCCGCCAGCCCAGGCTTTGTTCCAACCCAACTCAACGTGCCGCAAAGGGGCTGGCTGGAGTATGAGGGTGCTTCAGTGTGGAGGCTAGCCAGCAGGCAGCCCCAGCCTGCCCCATCAGTGTCTACATGTGCACTGCTGTAGTAAAAAAAAAACTCCACTGTAGGACAGTACATGTATTTACAAGTACTAACCTATGGTAGAGTTAATCTCACTGAATGAGTGGGGAAAAATACATGGCTAACATAAGGAGAAATAACTCTTGCTGTACCCATTAACTCTGTTCCAATGAGGCTACTCCATTGAGTAAGGATTGCAGATTCTGGCCATTTTTTTACAGTTTGAAAGCAATCTGTATTGATACCAAAGTGATAAGCATGCTAGAATATACTGACACCTAGTATTATCTGTATGCCTTGAATATACCTAAGTACAACTTCTATGAAGAAATATTTAGAATGAACAATTACTTTTTGGTTCTAACCACCCCAATAACCTTGTAACTCTTATAACAACTCAACTGAAATACTTATAAAACAGGGAGGGAGGAGAGAAGGCAGGTTCCTTTTGATCTCAGTACTCTGGTATTAATGGGTGTGTCTACATGTGCATTAATGTGTTTTTCCTAATGCACATTAAATTTAATACCTCTAGTATGAGGTACAAAATAAATGTGCATTAGGTTGCCCTAATGTGCAGTACCAAAAGCTTGTGTTCTTTTAAGTGACCTTAATGTGCAGCCTATTTTACTGTGCATTAGTGTAATTGCTTCGTTTCTTATGTGATGCTTTAATGTGCAGTAAAATAAGCCACTGTGCATTAAAGCACGTGTAGACACATGCAAGTCACAGATACCATAGGGTGTTATTCTGGATTTACCTTAGTGACATTGAGAGCAACTTGGCTTTCGGGGGGATGTCTGTGTTTCTACATGTGCAGTGTCATTCTCTCTCTCTCTTTAGGTACCATATACAAACAGGACATTGGTGACCACGGTCTTCCACAGATCTCTTCTCTTTGAGGCATACAGAATTTCCAGTGTCAAAACATTCATCCTTTTAGATAGACTCTTGATACAAGTCAACTTGTCTTCCACATTCTCTCCTTCCATCAATCTTTCCAGTTTGACCACATTTTCAATTTCCTCTTTCCTCATAATGTCTCTGAGAAACTCCAACAATCTCTTTCTGAAATTAATCAGCAGTTTCTTCTTGCAGCCTGCTCTTAACAAAATATCTTTATTTGAAGTGGGACTTGTCTAACATACCTTCAAGATGCACCTTAAGAATCACATCTCACTTGCTTCAATTTTCATTTCCATACGTGGCGATACTGTCTAGCATTCTGATGCATACATGTGGACTGGTATAACATAGTAATTCAAAACTCTTAATTTCATCCCCATAGAAATGGTATTATTTGTCAATATCTTTTTCATTTTCAGAAATCCGTCTTTTGCCATCCGTGTTCTCCGTTTTATTTCATGTTCACATTTACTATCTGATGTTATCCAGCTTCCCAAGTAGTTACATTTATTGACCTGCCTTATCTGTTTCTTTTCCACTTTGATGTTGCATACAGGAATGATCTTCTTTGTAATTACTATGCATTCTGTTTTTCTACAGTTGATGCCTTAAACCTTCTTCTCACTTTCACTAACAGTTTTATCTAAAATTCTCTTCTGAATCAGCTATTAAGACTGTATCATCAGCATAATGCAAGTTTTCCAAATTCTGTCCACCAAGGATCAGCCCTGGTAAATCCTCAATCTCCCTCAGTATTTTCTCACTGTACAAGTCGAACGAGTCAGGTTAAAAAATACAGACTTGCCTCGCGCCTCTCTTAATTTGGATGAAATCACTTAGTTAATTTTCTATCTTCACTGCTGCGGTTTGGTCCCAATAAAGGTTTCTTAAAATTCTCAAGTCTTTACCATCAATATCCAGTTCTTTCAATATTTTCATTAACTCCTCATGCTTGACTATTAAGAGCTTTGGTATAATCAATAAAACACAAGAAAAGGTCTTTCCTCATTTTTGTTGCCTTCTCCGAAAGCGTTTGTACTATGAAGATAGCATTTCTTGTACCTCAATCTTCAACAAAACCACATTGAACTTTCATAATCTCCGGTCTCTTTGTACTTCTAGTTCTCAACATCATCACCTTTAATAGGATCTTTGTCACATGGCTTATTAAAATGATGGTTCAATGAAGTTCACATTCAATGACTTCAGGTCATTTGGGGAGCACAATAAAGATTGATTGACTGAGGTCCTCAGGTATTTCTCCACTTTCATAAATCTCACTGATAACAGTTGTTAACTTTTCTATTCTATATTCTGTAGCTTTATTGGTTTTCGTTCAGTTGATAACTGTTTGTACTTCTGACTAAATTTTCAAACCACCCATGTTCTTCTTAGATGGATTTTCTTCTAGACTGTTGTGGAATAACTCTTCAATATACTCTGTCCATTTTTTCAATACCTGTTCTTATTCCATGATTCCATCACCACTCTTGGCTTTTATACATCCCCTAGCAGTACATCCTCCTTTGCCTGTGAGGTCATTGATATTCCTATACATTGATGTAACTTCTTTATCCTTTTGTTTTTCCATCTCTGTACATTTTTCATTAAGCCATTTTTCCTTTTTTTCACTGCACACTGATGAAATTGTTTGTCCAGTTTCTTATATTCTTCCATACAACAGGTTTTGATTAGTGTCATTAGGATAAAGAAAACTAATTAGCTCTGCCATAGTTTAGTACTTGTAACTACAAGTTCTGTCCTACAGCAGAGCTTTTTACTCTGCAGCAATGCATATGTAGATGCTAATGGGGCAGGCTGGGGCATGAGGGTGCTTCAGTGTGGGGGCTGCCTGCTAGCTAGCCCCCACACTGAAGCACCCTTGTGGTCCAGGCAGCCTCTCTACAGCATGTTGAGCTGGATGGATGCAGCTCCAGGCTGGCAGGCTGACCCCCAGGGCTCCATGCCAGCCAGTGCTGTTCCAACCCAGCTCAATGTGCTGGGCACATGTTCAAACACAGTGCCCAGGAGCAATAAACTCTGGCACTGTGTGTGCCAGAGTATATTGCTGCACATTAATTGCATGTGTAGACATGCCCTGGCAATCTCAGATTTACAGCACAAAGGTAGGTCAAAGCTTGACCCTACAAACCTAGATCTAACTTGGGAGGAGGCATTTAGATCTCACAGCTTTTTAAAAAAGTATGTCTGTAAAATACAGTATTTAAAGAAATCAGAGAATTGGGATATATGTTTAAACTTGGTGCTTATTTCTGACTGACAGGTCTTGGAGCCAGAAGAACTCTACTTTTCATCACAGAGGTGCAGCCTAGGAGTTAGCCAGGCATCTTGCTCCAGTGTTTTTCAGTCGACATGACTCAGCAGCAAACCCAGCTGAACAAGGTTAAGTGATGCAAGGTAAGTTTCTTTGCCAGCCATACCAAAAAATGTTAAAAAGCAGTGATGACTTCTGGTATATTGAGTTCTTTACTGGTTCACTTCATACAGGCCACATTAAAAAGCCATCAGACAGTGACTATTAAGTCAAAACAGATCTAAACAAGATTCAGGCAGATAATCCAAAGACTGAAGGCTCCCTGGTCTCTCTCTCATTCTTCTGACTCTTTCAGCCATGTTACATGGACATGACCATGTAACTGGTCTTTAAGAGGAGGCTGGACGTCTACCTGTCTGGGGTCATTTGAGCCCGGTTTTCTCTCCTGCCCAGGGCAAGGGGTTGGACTTGATGATCTACAAGGTCCCTTCCAACCCTACTTCTATGAATCTATGACCATAGGAGCTACTCGGCTGTGGCTGACATCTGCTGAGGTGCACACAGTCTACTTCTTTGTTAGATAACAGGGTCAAGGCCTATATTTCCAAAGACAAGGCCCAGCATGACTTTTTAAGGCTTTCCAGGTGACTTGACCTTTTTTCACCAGTAACTTACTTTTGATTTGCTGTGTCGTATCAGTGCCGAAAGCAGTCTGTTGGATTCTCCCATCACACCTGCATGGTCTTTGGCTTCACACCATTCCACCAACCTTTCAACTAATTTCACATTCTTTCCCAGCTGTTCAGCTGCATCTGCTGCATGTGAGGCAAAAAACAAAATACAAAAAAGCTGTCATTTTTTTCAGCATGTAGTAGAAACATATGTCTGAAAGTTACTAAGTGGAAGGAAAATCATGAAGTGGAACTGTGTAATTTACATTAATAGTGGAGAATGTTCCAATGTATATTAGTGAGGAAAGCTTGTCAAAAATGGAGAGAGAGATGCAGAAAATCTTTTTTAACAGTTTTCTAATATGTATATTTTTAAGTTGAACATTTCAGCCAAGAAATATATATTTCACAACACAGTTTCCCAGTATATATTCTGACTAGACCTTATATATTCCTGACATAGGATCATAAGAAAGTAAAGCTGGAAGGGACCTCAGTAAGTCATCTAGTCTAGCCCTTTGCTCAAGGGAGCCAACTAAACCATATTAGTCAAGTGTTCGTCTAACCTGCTTTTAAAAATTTCCAGGGATAGAGAGGCATCTTCTCTAGGGCGTCTGTTCCAATGTTTGACTACCCTCACAGTCAGAAAGCTCCTTCTAATTTCTAATCCAAATTTCCGCTGCAGCTTTAGGTCACTACTCCTAGTCTTGTCCCATATGGTCACAGAGAAAAGGCTATCTCCAACTTCTCTCTAATCACCATTCAGATATATGAAGATTATCATCAAGTTCCCTTTCAGTCTTCTTTTCTCCAGACTACCTAACCCTTGTTCTTTCAGCCTTTTCTTGTAAGTCATGCTTCCCAGGCCCCTAATCACTTTTGTTGATTTCCATTGACTCTTTGCAATCTAGTCGCAACTTTTTTTAAGTGTGTGGACCAAAACTGGACACAGTACTCCATATGAGGACTCACCAGTGCTGAATAGAGCAGAAGAACCACTTCCCTTGATTTGCAAGTAACCTCCTATTCATACAACCCAGTATGCTGTTGTTTTTTTTGGCAACAAGAGCACACTGTTGGCTCATATTCAGCTTACGGTCTACTGTAACCCCCAGGTCCTTCTCTGCAGCACTGCAGCCTAGCCAGTCACTCCTAGTCTCTATTTGTGCACATTATTATTCTGTCCAAAATGTAAGATTAGACATGTCCTTCCTGAATTTTACCTGATGGACTGTGGACAGTTTCTCCAGTTTATTCAAGTCATTCTGGATCCTAGTCCCACTGTCCAGTGTCTGTAACTCCACTCAACTTGGTGTCATTCTCAAATTTCCTAAGCGAGCACTTAATACCATCATCTGAATCATTAAGACGCTGAACAATACTGGACCAAGGACAGAGCCCTGGGGAATACTACTCGATACCACCTTCCAGCTAGACTTTGAACCACTGATGACTACCCATTGTGCAAAATGTTCCAACTAGTTATGTATCCACTTTACATCACTTCTGTCTACTCTGTATTTCCTTAGGTTGTTAATGACAATGTGTTGGGAGACAGTGTCAGAAGCTTTGCTAATGTCAAGGGCTAGGGGCAGACATTATACATAAACTGGTTTAAGTGATCAGAAACTGGTTTAAACATGTAACAGAACAGACATTCAGTGTACATAAACCAGTTTGAAAATGGCTGAAACTGGTTTGAGATAAACCTGGTTGAGTGTAGTATCAGGCTTAACCGATTTGGGTCAAACTGGTTTATGCAATGTCTCTCCCAGACCCCTTGCTGGTTTAAGTTGAACCAGACTCCCCCAGCATCCTAACATGCTCTCTGGGCTGGGTGGGGCTCTGCTCCAGGGAGCTAGGCTGGCTCCTCCCCTCTGCTTCCTCACTGGAGCTCTGGCAGAGACTTGCAGGCACAGCAGCATTTGTCTGGCTTCCCCTGCCCCATCCCCCCCACCACTTTACTAACCTGTAAAGATTGAATCAATTCAGTCTCAGGCTTTTTCTGTCCCTAGCCAAGGTGTATTTTACTCAATGCTCTCCCCCATCCATACAGCCAGACATCTTATCATAGAAGGAAATCAGGTTGGTCATGCATGACTTGCTTTTGGTGAATCTGGCTGTTCCTGATCAGCTTGTTCTTCTCTAGGTGCTTCACAATAGATTCCTTGAGGACCTGCTCCATGATCTTTCTAGGTATAGAGGTCAAAGTGACTGGTCTGTTCCCTAGACCCTTCTTTTTCCCCTTTCTTAAAGATGGGTGCTATATTTGCCCTTTTCCAGTTATAAGAACTGCTACTTACTGGGTCAGACCATAGGTCCATCTTGCCCAGTGTTCTGTGTCACAAGGGCAAAGAATGGATGCTGAAAGGGAGATGGAGAGGGTAGGACCATGGTTTTTCCCCTGTTCCTCTTCCTAGACCTTAAATGCAGGAGGCTGCATGTGGAAGTTTTGATTCAGAGGCAGTATCTCTAAATTCCACAGTGAACAGCTACTGATGCACCTTTCCTTCAAGAATCTTTCCAATCTCTTTCTGAATCTACTTAAATTGTCAGCTTGTGCAACATCTTGTGGCAATGAGATCTGCACTTTAATTATACTTGGTGGCCAATGAATTCCATGCTTTAATTACACTACTCAGTGTAAAAACAAAACAAAACAAAAACTTTCTTTTGTTAGTTTTAACCTTACTATTGAGTAGCTTCATTTTATGATCCTTGGTTCTTGTATTGTGAGAGATAGTAAACAATGAATCCCTATATACTTCCTTTTTGCCATTTAGTGTTTTGTAAACTCTTTTCATGTCCCCACCTCAAGCATTATCTGGGACTGCACTGAACCTTCATAAATTCTCAAAGAGGAGAGACAACAGCTCTGAAATTACCTCAGCCAATTTCTTCTGTATCCTAGGTACATCCTATCTGGCCCTACTGATCTGAAAGCATCTAGCCTCTCTACATAATCCCTAACCTGTTCTGCCACTACCCTAGGCAGTTTCACCCCTTCCCTAATATTTCCTGTCAACTGTGTGCATCATCTGGTAGGTAACCCTGTTTGTGAAGGCTGAAGTAAGAAAAAAACCACATTAAATATTTCAGCCTTCTCTACATCATCTGTAACTAGGTTGCCTTTTTTCTTTGGTCTTCCTCTTACTTTTGACATCCTTGTAGAATCCCTTATGGCTTTTTATGTCCCTTGCCAGTTGCAACTCAAATCATGCCCTAGCCTTCCTAATCTTCTCGCACACCCGTGTGATACTCTTATACTCTCGCCTGGTAGTATGACCAAGATTCTACTTTTTGTAGGATTCCTTTTAAGTCTCAACTAATTAAAAAGATTGCTGTCTAGCCAGGCTATCCTCCTGTTACACTTCCCACTTTTCTGTCACCTCAGGATACCGTGCTCCTGTGCCCTTAATATGGCCTGCTTAAAGTAAAGTCAGCATTTCTGTTGGCTGTACTTCATTAAGAATATAATAAGAAACTGACTTATGCAAGTTTTTCTTCAACTTCCTTTCCACTTTTGACAAGCTTTACTTACTGATGTACATTGGAGATATATATACATATAATATCAGGAAACTGCATTGAGAATACACACACACACTATAGATTCCAAAATGCACAAACAGCATGAAGCGGGCTGGTCTAAACACCACCCACCCCGCCGAGTCAATGGCTGATATGTAAAATTGAAAAAAAAAAAGAAAGAATTCCAATTCATGGGGTTTATGCATTTGTGGAACGCTAGCAACTGTAAAGGTAACAATTCATTCTCAGTGGGCCAATTCATAATTTTACAGGCAAAAGAAATACTTCTGATAACCTGGTCTGATCTATATATTAAATAGACCACAAATCTTCCCTGAATTAAGTCTTGCTTTGAGTCTAACAGCCATGTTTGAACTAAAGTGCATCCTTTAGGCCCCCACTACACCTTAAGACGTGCCCCAGCTACGCATTCAACCAAATCATGGTATGATGAAATAATCCATAGGCTACAAAGTTATTCCACAAAAAATGTGTAATAACTTTATAGCTTGTTCTAATCACACCACTAACTGCTCCCCTGTGGCTGGAAGCCCCATCAACTGGGAGGCTCCCAGCCACAGGGGTGCAAAACCCACTGCCAGCCCTGCAGGTGACAAGGCTGGCAGCAGTGTTCCCTGCGCTGCCCCTACTGTGAGCCTTGTCAGCTGTGGGGCTTGCAGTGAGGAGAATGTTGCTGCTGCTGCAAGCCCTGCAGCTAATGAGGTTGGGTGGCAGCAGCATTCTTCCTGCTGGAAGCCCTGCACCTGACAAAGCTTGCAGCAGCAGTGGCATTCTTCCCGCTGCCCTGACTGTGATCCCCACAGCCAACGAGGCTTGCAGTGCAGCGGGGACAGCATGGGAAATGCTCTGGTAGCTGCAGGACTCGCAGCCATGGGAGTTGGTGCAGAAGGAGCCTGAGATTATGATTCCAGGCTCCCCCTGCACCAGTGATAAGATGCAGTAGGTCTAATGCATGATTCCATAATCACATCTCCTGCCATGCATGTGTGGCATGACAGGAGGTTCATAGATTGTAAGGCTGGAAGGGACCTTGGAAGATCATCAGGTCCTGCACCAGGCAGGAAAGACAGCTGGGGTCAGGTAACCCCACCGAGGTGACCATCTAGTCTCCTCTTGAAGATTTCCAGGGTAGGCAATTGCACCACCTCTGGAGGGAGCTTATTCCACAGTCTCGACACCCTAACTGTGAAGAAGTTTTTCCTAATGTTGAGCCTGAAACGGTCTTCCAGGAGTTTGTGGCCATTACTCTTGGTTTTCCCCAAGGCTGCCCTGGTGAACAGTTGTTCACTGAGACTAGAAGTCTCAGTGAATTGATATACTCCCTTGATGTAGCAGTAAGCTGCTACCAACTCCCTTCTCAGCCTTCTCTTTCAGGCTGAAGAGTCCCAGGTCCTTTAGCCTTTCCTTGTATGGCTTGCCATGCAAGTCTCTGATCATATGGGTGGTCCTCCTGGACTCTCTCAAGCTTTACCACGTCTTTGTTAAAGTGCAGCCAGTGCCCAGAACTGGACGCAGTACTCCAGCTGCGGTCTCAGCAAAGCATAGTAGAGTGGAAGAATCACTTCTTTGGTTTTGCTGGAGATGCAGCAATTGATGCATGCCAGAGTATTATTTGCCCTGCTGGCAAATAATACTCTGGTATGACTGGATCATGCATTAGATCCCATTGTGCCTCTACCTGCATGTATAGAGGGGCCCTTAGAAAAATATCTAATATTAATATAAAGATTCCCAATGATGGAGAATCCATCATAACCCTTGGTAAGTTGCTCCAGCGGCTAATTACCCTCAATGGTGGAAACTTGTCCCTTACTTCTAGTCTGAATTTGTCCACCTTGAGTCTCCTGCCATGAGATCTTGTCCTACCTTGATTTGCTAGACTGAGGAATCTTCTAATGGCAGATTTCAGTTCCACATACATAAGGACTTCTAACTGTGACCAGTTGCTCCTTGAACTTCTCTCTAATAAGCTAAATTGGTTGAGCTACTGAAGTCTTCCATTATATTTTCTAAACCCTTATTCATTCTTGTTGTTGATTTTTTGAAACCTTGCCAATTTTTCAACATCCTTTTTGGAGCGTGGCTACCAGAATTGGATATATTTCAGTAGCTTTTGTACCAGTGCCAAATGCAGAGATAATATGTTCCCTCTACCCCTTGTTGATACTAGCTGACGTAAGGAGGAGTGAAGGGGAGTAAGAAAACCAAGGTGGTAGCAACCGTTTCTGTGCTGTTGCTGGTGGGACTCCTCTTTCTGGGGAGGGGAAAAGGAGGGAGAAAACTGAGATCTCTTCCATATTCCCTCAGCACAGAAGGTGCTGTCAGCCACGGTTATCTTTCTCTACACAATGCTTCTTAGTTTCTTCCCTTCTACAGCTTCACAACAGATATGAGAGCAGTGAAGAACCATGTCCTTCAACATTAGTGGGTGCAGGAGCCAGCTAAAAGAGGGAAAAAGAGCATGTTACATGCACTTACCCACCTTAGGAATTTACTGAGCACCAGTGGATGTTCTGGAGGTGATGTGGACGTGCTACAGTACAGCAGTAACTTTAGGTGCCTGTATATGAGTGCAGAGGCTGCTCCAATGCACTGTAATTACAGTGGAGCATGATAATTACTGTGCTCCAGCAGCTTCCCCTGTCTTGTGTTATCAGCATCCCTGTGCTTCAAAATGGTGGCAAGGGTGCTTGAACTAAAGCTCGTTGAATGGGCTTTAGTTCAAGTGCCCCTGCTGCCATTTTTAAATGCAGGGATGCTGACAGACAAGATGCTGTGGCGCTTTAATTAGAGTGGCTCTCGGATTCACTCTAATTAAAGTGCCGCCCCTCCCATCCCCAGAGCACCTGTAAAAGTGCCCTATGATGCTAACTGGCCTTTAAAGGACAGGTATAAATATATAAAATTGAAACCTGGCCTGTTCTTACAATTCTTGGTAAATGCCACAGTATTGCCAGGGGCCACCAGAAACTCTGATAAAGCAATTAAAAAATATCTTCTGAATTTAAAGTAAAAGGATATCCCAAATGGTACTGGGGCTCTTCAAATCACACTGTCTTTCCATTTTATTTACTGTAATTCGGGCTATGTGATAACCATAAAACTGCATGACATCTATTCAGCTTGAAACTGCGATTTATCAATTAATAAATACATCAGTCTATTCCAGAGAGCTCGGTAGGAAGAGATGCAAAAAGTTGCAACTGAAGAGCCCAACATGACTGGCAGCTTAAGTCAAAACACCTACAGTGAGATACATATTCATGATATGGCAGTATGGAAGAATTCTGAAGTATAAAAGTAAATAAGCGCTTGAAACTTGTTCTTGATTGTCCATGGTAGTCAACCCAGGGCTTTTAAAAACCAGCCCACGCTTCTTTCACTTTGCATATGTATTAAATTTATTCTAAGACTTCAGAAACAAAGTAGAAAAAAAAATTAAAAGAGACCTGTTTTTCTTCCATAAGAGCCTTAACAGCATATCACAGATTGAAGCAGAGAGAGATGCATTTAACATAAAGAGCAGTTTATTTTTACCTTGTGCATCTATTAACATTCGTAACGTTCCCAGAAGCTTGAATTGAACAGGGGGCATTTCAGATCTGAGAAATTTCAACACTGCTTCTGCAACGCCAGCTGATAGCATCTTAGCCTTATTTACAACTGCATGAAGAAGAACAGAAATTATGTCAAAATGCTTTTGATGATATGCTTTACTTCCAAGACAGACAGTCCTCATGCAATTTTGTCACATGGGCTGAAAAACAGCATATTAGTGTGAACCTTGTACAAAGGTGTACACGTGCACAGGTACTGAATAGATTTAATATGAATATTCTTTTTTTGGCTGCCAGGACAGAGTGTTAATTTGTTTCTTGTCCAGAAATCTAGTTCCCAGCCCTCAGTCTGAGACCTCAGTTGACTGCCAGAATTCTTGAGCTACTGGAAGACAAATCCTCTAACAGCATCTACAGAGGAAGAATAGAAATGTTCTGTGGAGACAAATCCAGTTCTAAAGGTCTGAAGTACTGTGGCCCCAGTGTTACGCTGTACCTCCGGTAAGGGAGAGAACCGAAGGATCCAGGTAATGGGGTCAACTTCTTGCTCTGCCAATGCATGAAAGCAGCTATGTAGGTTACTATGCAGGGAGTGTCACCAGCCCTGTGCAGTATCTTCCATCTCTTTGTAGCGGGTTGTGTTGGTTCCACCTCCATGGGGCTGCTCACAAGAATGAGAAGGCCACAGGGTTTCAAAATGGAACGCATTCAGTAAAGGAGGAGTAAAGAATAATGTCTGGTTCTACTCAGGATACTGAGAAGCATATATTTTATAAATAGATTATACTAGATCTCTGCTTTGGCTTATTGTATGACTGTTCCTTGTTTTAGGTTTAGGTAATCAAAATAGACAAATGAAATAATTAAAAAGAACAGTATTTAGCATTTAGATAGTACATTATCAAAGGCTGTTAGAAATCGGCTGAGTGCTCCAGCAGGCCTTCTCTATCTCTTACCCTAGATCTGGAAAATCACAGTCAGATACAGTATTCCAGAAAAGCGATTGGTGCTTCCTGTTCAGTATTACCATCTTTTGGAGACCCTCAACAGCCAGAAAAAGCCCAAACCATTGCCAAATACATGCAGTTCCACTGTACAGAAGAGACAGGGGGAGAAGCTGCACTGAAGTGTCCACTTGCCTCCCTGCATGTTGCTGAGCCAAACAGCAGAGCAGCTTTTATAGTATTACGGAAAGACAGGAGCATAAACATGGCCAATGGGTGTGTGACTTTGCTGGCTGCAAAACCTGTCCAAAAAGATGTACAAATGAGTGTGGCTTCTCTCTCTCTCAGACACATGCACACGTACCCCCTCCATCCCCATTCCCTTGCCCCAACCGCCCCTGGGCTTCACACAGACAACCAGAACTTCACTCTCAAGAAGGCAAAGTGAACCTTACCTGGAATTGCCAGGTTTCTAAGTGCACTCAGTGCTGCATGCTGCACAGTTACATTTCCATCTTCCACATGTCTGTCTAGTAGATCCATCAGCTTTTGAACTATGCCATTATCCACCATGTGGATGCAATTTCCATCTGCATGAGACAAGCCAAGTCACTTGTGGAATACTGAGCGCTATCTTGAGTGAATAATGCCTTCTCAGTATAGCAGTCCAGTTTTCCCTTTTCCCACTTTTACAGTTCAGGTAAATTAGAGCATTTGACTGCCTGTATCAACTGCAGTAACGGTAGCAATGCTACACTTCGTGTCATGGTGTGAAGAATAAAATAGAAGATATTATTCCAATATGCCCAGTAGACTACACACTGTTAAAATTATTTGAAGAGTGCATAAAAATTACTCAGGTTTAAAAACAATCCTTAAAAAGAGTGACAGAAATTCTTTAATATTATGTCTATCTTCAATATTGAAAAAAAGAGTTTGGAAAGCAAAGCTAATATCTTCCAGAAATCATGATGTGTAAGAATAATTATGATTTCCTAAAGCCAAATTTAACTAAAATCTCACCACAACAATATTCTTCACCTTTTTAATGTGTTGTGTGCAAATACATTAATGTAAATTATTATGGCATATCCTTACCATTTCTGGCAAAATTTGCAATGGCCAGTGCACCTGCAAGCTGTAGTTGATGGTTATTGGAAGGAATCCAGGAAAGCACCCTTTGGAACACGCTCCCTTTTCCTCCTTCAAATAATTTCTGCATGGATTCATCTGGAGGCAAAAAGTGTAGATGGATGACAAGCAAAAGAAATGCAAGTGTTATAC
Source organism: Alligator sinensis (assembly GCF_000455745.1). NCBI lineage: Eukaryota > Metazoa > Chordata > Crocodylia > Alligatoridae > Alligator > Alligator sinensis. Next base: position 2,484,047 of record NW_005842075.1, read on the forward strand.
CAGACTCTGCTGCCTGCTTATAATACTGATCTTCCTATAATTGTTTTCAATTTACAGGGTACAAATCTGGCCTATTAAAAATAACTAGCTAGCAAGTCTTTAAAGTTATGAGAAAGATATACTCAATATATGTAAAGTAAAATTAATCTGTCAAGTATGGCATTTCCTGCTTTGCAAAATGTACTAATACACAATACTCACCTCCAAGTAGTAATAAAACCATAAGATCAGAGGCTGTTTTAAGCTCAGCAATGTCATCCTCTTTGTCACTGTCTACAGTCTTCTGGACAATCTCGAGTAGGCATTCAACCAGACCTGCTTCAACCAGTTGCAGCTTAATGACATCTAAAGAATATCATGAATATAGGTGTTGAGATTATGAGTTAAAATATATCTATCACATACACACTGGATGCGTCTACACGTGTTATTAAGAAGAAGCAATATAATCTGGAGTTTACTGCTGTTTGAAAGTGTACCTGGGATCGCAGCAAGTTGAGCAGGGTTGGAGCAGCCCCGGCTGGCAGGGGGCTCAGGGGATCAGCCTGCCAGCCCAGGGCAGCTTCCCCCACAGCTCAACATGCTGTTGAGAGGCTGACAGGGCCAGGGAGCTGGCAGGCAGCCCCCAACACTGAAGCACCCTTGTGCCCCAGCTGGCAGTGTCTACACGTGCACTGCTGCAGAGTTTTTTACTATAGGATACAAATACTATCCTGCTGTGGAGTATATGTTTACCCCAACCTAACAGGGGCACATGTGTAGACACAGACATTCACTTCCCACCTAATTAGTCTACTGTGCAGTAAATGTCTTGTGTAGACACATGCATACAGTAGCAATACTGAGGAAATAGGAAGTGGGGAAGATATTCAGTATTGTCATTTGTTTTACTGTCTGCCTCTGTACTCCAGTCATAATAAAAATAATTTCAGTTTGAATGGCTAAAATCTATAGCTCTAGTTTCTTGTTAACACCAGGGTCAAATTCTGCTCTGTTACATTGGAAAGATTTCCCTTATAACTGAAAGTAAAGTTGAGTTCCAAGTGCCCAAAAGAGATTTCCTTTCTACTTTAGTGGTAGATAATAATGTTGCTTCAAAAGAGAAAGATATAATAATATATTTTAAAAATACAGATTGGATTCATGTAGGGATTTGAAAAACAATGTTTAAAAACCAGTAACAGATGCCCCTTAAATTTCTTACCTATTACAAAGACAAATATTGAATGGAAAATAACAGAACAGAATCAATATGATGTAAATAATTTGTAACCATGCACTAAAAAAATTGTGTGGATGTGGTCCCCCAGCCACACTATCAAGGCAAGCTTGCTATGTTTTGATGTGGTCCACCAGCCACACTATCAAGGCAAGCTTGCTATGAAGGCACAATCCTATCTTTCTCTAGAAACAGTCTACTGTTCTTTTATAGTAAATATTAATTGAAGTTTGTGTTACAGTCGGACCCAGAGGCACCAAACGGACTTGGAGGCCTCCTGTGCTAGGAATTATACAGGACTGCCTTCTGTCTCTGCCTCTAAGTTATTTCAATGCCTAGATTCTCAGCCATCTCCATGGGTAAAGAGTAAGCTTGTTCCATACAGCTGTGTAAAAGGAAATTATTCTCCCTTGTGGGGACACAATCTATTGCCCTGAAAGGAAGCTGGAACACGTTTTAGTATCTGTGAAAATGTCATGACTAACAAGAAAGGGAAAGGACTCATTAATCTCTAGTTTTTCAAGTATTAACCAGTAGGAGTGAGGAAACATGCAGTCCTGATCACGTCTTATACTCTTGCATGGACTAAATGTTAGGTGTAAGCTCTCTAGGACAGCATCTAGGATAGTCAGATCGTGGTCTATGACTGGGGCTCCTAAGTAGCAGGCAACTGTCAATCCTCTGGAAATAAATATAAATATTATATTATATTGTAATGTATTGTATTACTTATTATTATTAGCAGCATTACTTACTGAGATTTTTTTAAAAGGCAGGCACAAGAGTGAACTGCACTGAAATTAAATCTCCAATTGGCAATTGTATCTCTTGTGCCTGGGCTAGAAACATAGGGCACCTATGTAACTATAGTGTGTTGGAGCAGACTCCACTATCTTGTGTATCAGTGTCCCCATGCTTAAAAATGCCAGTGGGGGCACTTTAACTAAAGCTCTTGGAGCTGCTCTAATTAATGCGCCCTACCCCACCATGGCATGTCTATAAATGCCCATAAAGTTTGATTTGAAGTGCTACATGCTAGGGAAAGCTACAGGAAGAGAGACCCTATCAGGGCCTTTCTCCAGACTTAGAATCGCAGTGCCCTTGCACCTCTCACCCCTAAGGGGCAAGAGTATTTGCCCAGTATATCTGTGTTGTTGCTGCTTCACCCTTGCTCTTGCCTCTCAAATCATCTTTCCACAGTGGAGCAAAAGCCCCTTGGAATTATCCTCCACCATTTTCAAATCGTGCGAACCCCCTGTGGGAGCTCCTTCAATCCTGACCTCCAAGCTTGTGCAGCAGCATCACGCAGGTAGTGCTCCATTAAGTGCTTTTCACAGGCCTTGAACTGTGCTAAAAACCGCTAAGTGAAATAAAACTAGGGCCCATATGGGTCTTTTACATGCGGAAACATCACTGTTGACAATGGGAATGTCTATATGCAAATGTGAGTGCCCTATCATAATCAATGAGAAAACTCCCACGGACTTCAGTGGAGCCAAGTTGACTCCCATTAAATCTAGGGATGGCAGCAGCAGGAGCAGGGTCAAAGTCACTTTCTGAATACCGAGCTGGGAGGGTAATTTATTCCTTGCTGAAGAAAGATTATTGGGCCATATTCTGTTCTCAGCTACTGAAGTCAATGAGATACAACAAAGAGGAGGCTCATGAGATGTTGGGTTCTGTTTCTAGCTGAAGTCTCTCTTCCCCCCCACCTCCTCAGTGCCTGATGTCCCCGTCTATATCATTGGAATAATGGTGCTTTCTAAGCTCAGAAGTTAAATTTGTTGTATGAAGATATTTCTGTTACTGTTTGTGTATTGTCACTGGTCCTATAGGAAAGCATATAAATAAATGTGTTCAGTTGAGTTACACTAGTAACAAATTTGGCCCATCCCTCTTAGATCTTTTTCTAGAACCAGGAATTTTGAAGGTTATGTTTCAAAAGATCTGGGAATGGTCATACACTGAGGGATAGTGACAGGCCACCCCATCTTCACCTGCCTTAAAGGATTGGTCTGACTTTGTCCATAATATAATGCTTTTGCTTCAGTCGTAAAGTTATGCTGTTTGTGTAAAAATTCAATGTTTCTGTCAGAGCCACTGGTCTGCTCATGAACCTTATGTGAAGAGACCCAAAATGTTCAGTTGGGAGGTTTTTTTTAAATAGGTACTTTTGCACCAAGCTACTTTAAAAACTATGATGTTCCCTTGGTTACAGAATACTAGGTTGCGGTGTGTTATGATTGGAAATATAAATCATTGCACTAGGACCCTTAAAAGAGAGTTGACTGCATGCATGCCTCATTTAAATGTTCTAGCCTGCTGACATGCTCCCCACTTTCACAATTAGAGGTGGCTAAATGATATAATTGTGACAGGTTTACTGTGATAGCACATATCAACATGCTTTGAATAATAGCAAGGGGCATTCAGTTGACTGCCTCCTAACACGCACCAAATGATGTTACCTTCCACAGCGGAGCTTACTGTATTTTACTCTGACTACAAAATATAGCCTTTGTACAAAAGAATTAAGTTTAGTGAATTATAAAAATATATTTATCAAAAACCAGATCAAATTCTTCTGCCACACTGCATAGTGAGAGCTTGAGTGACATGTGTCCTGTTTTTAGGAATGCAGATGTATTTCTGTGAACTTAATTTGTATTCCGGCTCTGCAATATGAACCAATACATTCTGTCAAAACATGCATTATTAAACAGAGAGGCAAATAGTGTTTTTATCCATTGCTGGTAACAAGAGAAAAAATCTTTGCCAAAAATATACTTTTCTTCATGTTTTGAAAATAAAGGCCCTAACTGGCTGAGTAGCACATCTGAAGCAGAATTAGTCCCCTAAGCAGCAAAACAGCATACGATGCCAAGATTATTTTTTCCAAAACAAAAACTGTGAATGCCTTTTGACACTTCTGAATAACAATACTGGATAGGGTAACACATGGAGTGGGCAAGTAAGGAGCAGTCTCATAACACAAGTCTGTCTCGCACCTCAGTCCTGATCTCTTGTATCTGATATGCAGCTGATGCTGTTTCTTGTTTCCTCTTAAGCACAGATGGTAAATCACACAAACTATGTTGGTATCTCTTGAGAGCAGATGTGCTTAAAAGTTACTAGACCGACACGGAACAGCTCATTACAGACCGAGGCAGAGTTTGAACTCAATTTCTCCTGAGGTTAATCAACTACAGGCCAGATGCAAAGGTCTTAGGCACATGCAAGTTAAGTGCTGCAATGTGTAAATTTTAGGAACAAAATCTAAAAGCCAGAGTTAGACATCTGGATGCCGTGTAGAGTGTACATAGACAGGCAGACATCTCTGAAGGACAGTCTTAAAAACCCAAACAGTGAACTGCCTAGAGCTAGCTAACAGGCAATGTTAAACACAGGGGTATAACTGTTTTCTACCGTTCTCTCTGGAGCCTGTGCACTTGAGTTGGGGCTGCAGGCAGGTACCTCTGTCCATTCTGGATTTGGAGCCCCAAATTCTCTCATAAAAGTGGCAACCTACAACTGTTTTTCAAAGATATGAGATAGTGTCAGAGGTGGGATTAGGACTCAGGAGTTGCTGACCCTCAGGCATATATGCAGGTAGTCAGGAAATCTTTACATTTTATTCTCTCTGCAGTTACTGGCAGACTTAGGCAATGCGGCATCTCCAGGAAAGATTACATTGCTGAGCAAGGTGACAAAATTCCTGCCAAATCAATATTTTTTTTAACAACTGGCATACAGATAATAGTCTATGAGGGAAAAAATAGAAATGACTGTCTCAAAAAGGAGGTTCAACTTCCCACCATTTTCTGCCAGAGGAGCCAAAACTTCAAAAATCATCTCTTTTTTGTCATGTTCTATTTGCTTCTTGAATAGTTTCACAAGCTCTTCAGCAATGTTTGTGTAGGCAAACTGTTCTTTGCTTGATTCTGTGAAGCAAAAGGGAAAATTGAGTATAGAGTAAACAAACCAAGTCAAAAGGTAGAACTGTTTTCTCTTCTCTTCACTACCAGATTTATTCAGTACAATGATTAATAGGCCTAAGTGCTCTTCACAGACAAGAACAATACACGCCAATACTAATGCTTGTCACTAAATGAAAAGGAAAAATGTCTAGGGCTTTAAGATAAATGTACTGACTTAAATTATTAATTATGTTCAAGGCTGTTAAAAATTTGCACCAGCAGAATGTAAAAGTATCCATAGCAACAGAAAAATTACAAAGATATAAATTAAGACTTTGACTGTCTTCAGAGTAACAAGAAAAATTACACATTATGTACTGAATTTTCTAGGCCGAGATGAAAGGTCAGACTGAGATCTTTAATATTTACATGGTTGCAGGCGGGTGGCATTTACTTTTGAATTTTTGCACAGATGAAGCCACAAGGACAGATTTTCTTCAGTGAACGGGGCTGCTTCACACTGCCAACAGTCAAAAAGCCCGAGGCTGAATCACTTCAGTCTTCACAAGTTAGTTAAAACTGCGTAGATTGAACTGATAAGCAAGTGAACATACGTTCACTTTTGATTCTGGAAATGCAGTCATGTCTGCAGTGGCCTAGCCCAGAAGCTGGGGCATGCAAGAGCCCTCCTCCCTGCTTGGCTGCAGCAGACAGTTTGGGCCAAGGCTAGCCCACCCACCCTGCGGGGGAGTGGGGGAGAGGGAGAGGTTTGCGGGGAGAGGTGCAAAGCATCCTGGGATGCTGGGGGACTGTGAGTGAACTTGAATCAGGAAGGATCTGGGACAGAAGTTCAATAACTGATTTAATTTTAATGAGTTCAGTCTAATACTACATCTGTACCTGTTTATCTTACACTAGTTTTGGCCATTTTGAAAGTGGTTTATGTGAACTGAACTTCTGTGATATTACAGATTTAAGCCAGTTTCTGATTACTTATACTGGTGTGTGTGCAACTTCTGTCCCTAGCCAAGAAGATTAACAGGGTTAATCACCTTTTCACCTCAGTGAAGAGGCATTACAGGTGTGGAGTCAACACATCAGGACTCCTACACTCTACCTATTCAACTCTAATGGTCAGCAGTAAAAGAGAATGTGTTATCCAAATCCAGCAATCCAGATCAGTTGCAATGGTCTCCTGCTGCCATTGGCAGTGGGTGTTTTATAGTTGCATTCAGGCTGCTCTAATTTATATGAGGGAGATCCTTCTAGTGCACACTTGGCCCAGGATTGGGGAGGCACAGTAATGGTGTGCCCTGGCATACAAATGCCAGCCTGTGTTCATTTAAGAGTGCCTGTGTATCAAACACATTTTGATGTTTTTAGTATTGCAAAAGGTAAAAGCCAAATTCTGAGCTTAGTTACGATAGCACAAATCAGAAATAACTCCATGGAAGCCAAGGGCATTATTCAGAATTCACTGCCATTTGACTGTGATCAGAATCTGGGAAAAGAAAAACATCTATTCTTTGTTCCTTTACTTGTGTTCCTTTACTTGAGTCTGCAGATCTCAGAGGACTAATAGAAATGCAGTTTCTCAAAGCCAATCATGCTCTAGTGAAATTAAAGTGAGTTTTGCAATTTACTTCAACAGAAGTGTGATCAGAACTCCTGAGAGCAGAAACAACTCAGTGAAGAGTGGAGGGACTGTGTAATCCCTCCAAATGCTGTAAAACTCTAGCTGCCCATTTCTCCTGCACTGACATGGCAATTCTGCCTTCCAGCGTCCAGCTCTCAGTGTGAACTGTGGGTGTGCACACAAAAGAGTAGCTTTTAAAAGTGACAACCCCAAAGGGGGCAATGTAATACTTTACGGGGAAGACTCTTTTATACACAGATGAAAATGAAGTGAATACGTTTAACTCTTGCCACTGTTAGTCTGGTTTATCATCTTTCCTTACAACTTCAGCATGATTTATTTCAGCATTTTTTCCTGTTCTTTCATTAGCCTTCTTCAATTTCAAAATTACTTTGGAGACTAAACAATTTGAACCTGATATATTGCATCTGACTTGAGGCAAAACGCTTACTTGAATTTCTTCTCTGACTGTGTAACAAGGAGAGAGTCCTGATAACCTTATTTGATTTTTGCAGTGAAATGTGCTCTGATCCAAAATGCTCTTGCTAGGATCAGCAGGTTAAGTGCCTTCAGATCCCTTTATCATCTGGACCCTAAATATGCAGCTGCAGCTGTAAGCAGTCAAACATTTTAATGAAGCTCATGCAGAGCTTGATCCAAAGCCTACTGAAGTCTCTCTGGATCAGTTCCATGTTGCAGTACAGCAGCAATTCTCCACACTAACATTTTCTTTTTTCTAGAGAAAAGTGGGCCACTTCTCAGATCTTGATATCTCTCTGTGCTCATACTCAGGAATGTTAAGAGGAAAAGCATTTTAGCATTTATGGCCTGACATTTAGTCATTAAAACTAAATTTCCATAGGGGCCATAAATACAGCCTCTGTTTCTACCTGCAACTGAAAATGTTAGTGTTAAGTTATCTGACAACTTGATTTGCAGAGCCAAAACAGAGGCTGTTTTTAGTGTTTTGGTGTCCTTTTTAAGCAAGCAGAACAAATTTAATGTCTCCCATTTAATGTCTCCTGATTCAGAGGCACTTTCAACTGAGTGCAAGAGAACCACTATACTGCCAAATTCCCTTATTTCACATGCATCTACAAGTAACTTGCAAGTAACAACCATTGCTACTCAATCTGCACTCCTACCAGGCTTGCATTTTATTTTTAGCACAGGAGAAAAGAAGGTCTACATAATGCTGCAGAAGTGAATTAGCTGCATTATACATGCTCTCATTGAAGAGATGCAGACCACAGGATAAAACCCTGAAGTTATGAAACAAAGTTCTAATACTAATCTAATGCTGAAGTAGGGTTCAATTATTTTAAAAAATAAGGTAAGTTAGTATAAGACTAACAGAACTGGAGATTGCTTTCAGTATATGCATGATAACCAGTATGGTAACATCAGCAACCACAGAAGTTTGCCTGATATTGTTTTGCATAAGTAAGTACTTTTAGTTTCATTTGGACAGACTAAGACCACCTCTAAAAATTGGAGGGTATGATTCAGTGCACGCTTCTTCTTTTCAGAGGAGAAACCATCAAATATTACAATTAATTCATATAATTTGTATTATTTATTTGTACTGTGGGAGCATTCATTTTTCAATAAAGGTGTCTATTCCAATGTACAGACATATATAAAACATAGTCTCTAGTCTGAATATTTTACATCTAATACTTGGTAGAAGTGCCATTTATGATGACTCTTTTTGTCAGATTGTGATACGGACACTTGTCCTTCAGTAAATAAACTGGGCTTGCTGCAAGGATTCCTGTGTGAAATGTTATGTACTGCTAATGCACAAATAGTCTGTCTAGCTTTGAAATCTGGGATTATGAGATAATTTCAGGCCACCAAACAGCCATCACATGCTACTGATGTCCATCCACACCACTGGTTTCTCTAAGTCACAAGTCACATACATTCTTTTGCCAGTATTTTGATGTGCGATGTTATAACTGTTTCTGGGAACATCACTACTGCCCCTTAGCAAAAAATATTGTAGGGTAGCATGCACAGGATATTTGTTTGTATTAGGGTAGTATTTGGCCTGTAGTTCAATTAATGCCTATTATACACTATACTCAGTATAAAACACACAAATAAGAAAACACAGGGCCAAACACACTTGGCTTATACGCAATTCCATTGAAAGCACTAGTATTTTATGGGATGTCAGAGTAGAATTTGGGCCACAGATCTGACCAAAATGTGTTTTGATCAAATTTTACATACTTTTCTAAGGCTACAGACAGCCCTTACATTTGTTCTGGGAGAAACCATTTTGTCCCAGGACTGAATCAATGTCAGAAAAATGGCAGTGCATTTGGCGGCTCACTAAACCCTGACTGAAATGGCTATGTCTGTACACACCAATCCCAGGACTTTTCTGGTCCGGGACAAACAGAAATGCAACATTGTTCCTAGCTTAAATGTAATGGTGACTTTATCTGCTTAAACTTAAATCAGCTCCTTCCTATCAATAATTAGTTATAGCCACATATTTAACCTAGGGCATCTTAAAGCTCTACTTTTTAAAATGAGGACAAGTTTATGAAATGGGTGGGCACATCTACACAAGACACTAGAAGCGCAGTAGACATTCTGTTGTACATTAGCGCATCACGGTGAAAGCCATGCTAATGCACTGGTGTGCACCAGAATTAGTCTACAGTGCATTAGTGTCACACAAAAGATGTGCACTGATGCTATTGTGCAGTAGCGCTGTTTATGGCACATTAACGTACATGTAGACATGCCCAATGTATCCCTGGTCCCATTTAGTGAATGTTTTTCCTTGAGCTGAGCCAAATTTATCTCCAGTTTGACTTTATATGCAGATAAATTAGGGTTATTACTATTACTTATTATTTGCATTATCTTTTTATCTCGGGGTTTTAATAGGCAACAATAATAAGGAGATAAACCCTGAGTAATTTAAAGCACATTTTGTTACATTAAATAAACTTAACTTAATATGTACAATGTATTAAGGACTCAGAGAAATTTAAGTTTGTACAAAAGGCAAACAAACTACATATGCTAAAGAAACAATAAAGAGAGCTCCAGTGCTTTATATTTTTGTATACATTAAGAAGAATGGAAAATTCTTTGTAAAATTGATTATGTTTAATCTTAAAAAGATAAATACATTGTATGCAATTTGGGATTAGGATCCTGGACTTACCAAGTTCTGCTAAATTTCCAAATGCAACAAGGCACATTTCAGTCAGAGCTGCATTTTGACAATGTATGCCCAACAATTTCACTAATGTAGGGATAACACCCATATTGATAAGCTGAGATTGCAGAGTATCTACACAGAAAGAAAATACAATGATGAGTTAGCATTTCTGTTTGCAGTGTTACTTTTCTTTGAAATGTAAATGCATTTTGTACAACACAGGCTACCTTTAACCTAAACAAAACTGAAATACCCAACTCCTCTTATATTGCTTAACATAGTTGTAGGACCTGATCCAACCATGGAACATGGACCCAAAACTCCCCTCTTTTTTTTTGGCTACATGACATAATCCCAAACATTTCCTCCTGATTTGGCCAAAAGGTATATCTCAAGTTTCCAACTCTTATTAGTTTTGTGTGCATTTCCCATTACTGGACCCTTAATAATTTAGTTAAACAAATAAAATTGGTGTTAAAATAGTATGGGTTCACACAGTTCACCAGACTTCTAATATATTCTGATCTTGATTCTGAGCCAACTTACACTGGTGCAGGTCAGGAGTTAATTCCACTGAAATCAACAGAATTACTTTAGTATAAAACTATCCGATTTGAGAACATGCTTCCAAATAGTATTTTCCCTTAAAGACCCAAACTGAAAAAGAATGAATATAAACTGGCATTGAAAAAAACATGAAAAGTTATATAAAAACAGGAAGCCACAATGTAGATTATGAGGAGCTTGAGAAAAAAAGAAAGTTTAATAAGACAAAAAAAAGAAGGTTTGAGAGAAGCCCTTAGAAGCCATTATGATAATTTCTTTCAGAGAATGGAAGTTTACAGTATTTACAAGTAAAGAAGTTATTGTTCCTAGGTGTCTGCAAATAGAAAGATGCTTTGATGGTTAGAGGCAGAAACATGATTTTTTTTAAATTAAAAAATGGATTATTTATAACAGTTTTTTCTGTTATACAAATTTATCTATGATATAGCAGAGAAGAGAAAAACATTTATTTCACAGTTGAATAGAATGAAGTAGACATGGACACATCATATGTTACCTGGCAATTTCCCTGAATTTTTTTAATTCTAAGGAAGTAATCTAGTTTTAAAAACAGTGAATGCAAATGGCATGTTCCAGAGCCCGATTAAAGTCTCTCTAATTTCCGTAAGCCTTGAATCAGGCCCTAAAAAGGGTTAATTTTATTCAGGGACTACGTCTACCCAGAGAGTTTTTATGTCTATTGGAGTAGAATCAGAACTATAGAGAACTGGACAGGTGTTATAACCAAAAGATATTGAGCATAGCAAATGTGGTACTATCAGCTCTCATATTCTGAGAAAAAGTTTGACATTGGACAGAATTTTTCAAACTAAAGTTGTGTATCATTTTTATATAGCCAATATTACAGATTAATCTCCTAGAGCACGTTTGATATCTCTTTGGTATGCAGTACTGTTCATGAGAATAAAAATAAACAGTTATGTACACTAATAGTCAGATGGGCACTTCAATTGTTACAAATATTGAGGATGACCAGGAATCATTATAATTGTGGCCAAGCATCCTAAGTCAAATAAAACTGTTACTTACCAGCAACTGAATTTCCTTTACTGAATTTCCACAGATCCATATTCTTTATAGAGATGTATGAGAGCACCACCTCAGTTATTAGATAGCTGTTGAAGCTGTCAAATTTCAGGTAAGTACACATATGCACTAGCGCATGCACTGAATAGCATTTTACCTCCAGTATATGTCTGTGTTGGTACCACACCATGCCTCAGTTCCACTGTAGAAATGTAATCCTTAATAAAAAGGCAGAAGGGAGAGAATGGATCTGTGAAGGAAATGATCCAGGTGGAGAACTTCAGTAACTAGCAAATACCTTATTGTTCACCTTAATTTGGGATTATCTTCCACAGATCCCTACTCTTTGGAGATTCTGGATTATTGTCCTTGAAGGAACGAAGGCAGGGAGGCACTGAAGAGTAGAGGGAAACAGATGCATAGCACAACCACGTGGAAAATGGTCTGAATGGGGTTCTTCATCTATAGAAGTTGCCTGTCAGTTATGGATAGTTCAGGATACTCAGGGATAACCGTCCTCAAAGAAGTCACACATATGCAGAGGTACTTATCCATCTGCACAGGCTCTCTTTAGAAACACAAGGACCCTCTGGATTCATGTCCAAACACAACACAGAATTTCGTTATCATAAACTTAAACTCTCTGCTCAGACAATAACTTGTTCTGAAGTCTTGTTTAATGCAACATAGATTCTCTGCCAGATATCAAAGGTCTGCAGGACAAGGCAACATACCAAGATAAATCTAAATTCTACCTTTGGAAAGAAACAGGAATCTTAAGGACTAACTTTTAGTAATGGAAGGCTAAGCCATAAATTATTTAACAGGACTCATGGCTAAATGACTTTCGGGGCAGTTGGCAGGACTACTAAGGAAATAAAATCAGAGACTGGGTCAGGAAAGCATTACTGTACAGACTCAAGTCAGGTTTTGTACATGACTCCAAACCAACTTTCACTCTCATAGGATGATCCACCTGAAAATAGGAATTAGCTTAAAAGTCAAAGGGTCTTAAAATGTCTGTGAAATGGAAACATTCAGGCACAGACAGATGCAAGATTAGCTTGAGAATTGCAAAACATCAAAAGTGAAAGACCCTGAATGGTTCTGTGGCTCTTAAGAACATGAGTTTGAACCTACTGGTGACTAGATCAAGCTCCACTCTTAAATTTAGAAAAGTGTTTTTACTTGAAGACATATTTTGTGAGGAATATCCCTAAAGAAAATGTCACTGAATATGAGTTGCAAATGTTTATGTTCCAAATTCACAGCCAGAGGACAACCCTTGAGAAGAAGCTTCTCTCACCTGGATTTAACCTCTGAGGGATGACAGGAATGAGGGGCAGTGCTTAAGAATGCTCAACTTCTCCCTTGACAAAAGACCTGCAACGCTTTTTAGACCTTTGACACCTTGTAGTGATTCACTCTTCAGAACAGTAACTGATAGCAATGCTACACTGAGGTTTCCTGCACTGGTCACCACAGATGGAATAATTCAGGAACATCAACCCTTTGGAGCCTCAGATACTTGGACTCCACCAAAATGGGATCCAGATTTGAGAAAAACACTCAATCATTCTGATAGACATAGGGCCACTATGTAAAGCAACTTGACTTCAATAAGTCAATGGAAGCTTCCTAGATTACTTCACAGTAGAATTTGTTGCATTCTATCTTAACAGGAACCAAAAATTGTAAAACTTTTTCCCACCCCTTTACTCCTAATATTTATCCACAAATATTAACTCAAGTATTACAGAATAATGCAGTGTCTCAGCGATAGCCATTCCTACATGTTTTATGAGAGAAAAGGCCTGAGAGGGGTGCAGTACAGATGTATATACAGGGAGATATAAGGCAATCAATACATGCGCCAGTGTAAACAACTACCTACCTAAAACTTGAATTTCAATCATTCCGTGTCCTTCAGGTGACACGCAGGGAAACTCCAAAGAATGGGATCTGAGGAGAATATCCCAAATTGAATAACTTTATTTCATAAGTCTGAGTTTCAATTATTTATTTAGGCTAGATCATTATTATGGACAGAATTTCAAATAATACTAGTAGTGATGTAATCAACGTTGCTGATGAAAGATTAAAAGGAAAATCTAGCTTCAGCAAGGCTGTAGCATTTATTTCATACCCAAGAACAAACTGCTGGTAATCAACATGCCTATAATAAATTATTTTATAAAATTTAAATGATAATTATTAGTTACTTGACTACTATAAAAACATACTTTTACATGTGCAATAAGGTCTCTGGAATACACTGAAGTATATTTATGTCTGCAAGCACACTAAACAATTTTAGCTGTGATGCAAATGAAACACAAACCACTGCAGACATGGAAATTGGCAACACTGAATTTGAAAAAGAAATATTACTCAATTAATGATTACTTTTAGGCTGTAATGGTGGTGCCATAGATCTCCTCTTCATTTCTTGTATATTGACAGTTTCTATAGATGACAAGACATGTTTTGTTCTGGTGTTTTTTTAAGCAGACCACAAAAAAAACTGGCAAAAGTAATTCCAATCACATGCTGACAGAATTTTTAAGGCAGAGAGAGTCTTAGCTGTTGTACAAAGCAACATCAAGATATTTTACAAAGGCACTGAATGAAAGATAAATTTGCAAGATTAAAGTTTAATGTGAAATGAAATTAGAGAATAATTTATGAACAAAAATCATTGCATACATATAGATTTACATACACATACAAGCGCTATCCTGACTTCACTTCTTGCCTACAACTTGATTGTCTAGGAAACAAAGGGTAATCAGCATGGTTCTTTCATTAACTGTTTTTAAAAAGTTTCTGGAGATTGCTTTATACATCCCAGAAACCTAAAGAATGCCTACATAATCAGCTGAGTTGTCTCTGTTCACATGGGGAGAACAAGAGAAGTAGTCTAACTAGGAAAGACATTCACCTAAGTAAAGGTCTGCAATATCTGGGACTTACCGGGTACCTATACAAGTACATTCAGGCTGTTCTGATGTACTGTAATTACAACGCGTCAGAGCAGACTCAATTAATTGACTCTGCTGGAGTGTGGTAATTACCATACTCCGGCAGACTCCAGCATGACATGTATCAGCGTCCCTGCACTTCAAAGTGGCGGCAGGGGCAGCGTTCCCTCTAAGCTGTGTGGTGTGCGTGGCCGCACATGCGTGCTCATGCTGCGCTGTCAGGCGCACCTGCGCACACCATGCAACTTAGAGGGAACGCTGGGCAGGGGCGCTTTAACTAAAGCTCATTCAATGAGATTTAAAACACTCCCACTGCCATTTTTCAGCGTGGGGCCGCTGGTACATTTGATGCTCTGGTGCTTTCATTAGAGTGGCTCTTGGAATTGCTTTGATTAAAGTACCCCCCCAGGCACATGTATAAACGCCCATTCTGCCCACCTCCCTCACCCACACACCCTCATGGATAGTAGAGCCTGCTGAGTGTGAAGGGAAAGCATGCTGCACTTGTAGCAAGGTGTCAGAACTGCTGCCACAAACCAGCTACTCAGCACCCCCTCTGATGTTCCTATAGCTTGCAATAGCCAGAATCTAGCCCACTGTTTCTTGCTCTCTATTTCTGTTTCTTGTATTTCCTTCAAGACCATGCCATAAAAGAACAGATTCACAAACATATATAGCATGTTCCTCTTACTTCTAGATGCACACAGAATTTGTACTATTAGTTTTAAAATACAACGTGGAGGAGGGAGAGATTTGTGTCAGATTAAGTACAAGTGACTTGAACGAAAATGAAATTATAGTATAGAGTTAAGACTTTTTAAATGCTGGTAAAAGGGGCATTTTGATTGGTAAAAACCATAGCAAAATGGTTTTTGTTTCTATGGTACATCTGCAAGTGTTATAGGAGATGCCAATTACAAGTTCTCTTGCATAATGTCACTGAGATAAATGAAAGGATGAGATGCTGAGAGGGATACAATGAGATATATGAGCAACAGCAAGCCAAAATAATGCCTAAACAGAAGCAGACCCACATTCCATATGTAAGAAACAAGAACCATACACAGAGTCTTAGCGTGTGAACTTACAGAACAGAACATGAATGGAATTACAGTTGTAAGCTAAACCAATCCTAATTAAATGAGATCCTAAATAAGGAGGAGACACAATTTTAAATTATTTCCTTTGTATACAGTACAGGAGCTTGTCTCCAGTTACTTGCTTGAAAAATTCTTGTGTGGTAAATGCAACAACTTGAGATACTCTGCTTTCAATAACTTCAGTAATGAGTCTCTCATAAAAAAAACATAAGGAGGATACTTGCTATTTGAAAAGGACAATTAATTATCAAATTGAGACTAAGGAAAGCTTTAAATCAAATAATCAAAATAATGTGCATGCTTTTTGTCCATTGACAAAACTGTGAAGTTGCTTGCAGATATTTGAATGTGACTCAGCACCAAAATGCCCTGTCACTGTTCTTATTTGAACTGCTAGTAGGACATGGAGAGTGAAAGTGTTTACAGGTGATTCCCACCCTTAATTTTATAGTATAGCATATTGTATAGAAAAAGGAAAGAACATAACACAAGGTAAATGTGCTCCTTCCTAGGTTAAGAATGTGTTTCTTCTTATATTTTACTGTATTTTTTCTTTAATCTTTGGCTGATTTTACTTTCTTTGGTAGCCACCAACTAAGTAATTTAAGCATTTTAAAATACAAACTCACTTTCTTAGTCCCTCAACAAAGCCACTGAACGCTGTTAACTTCTCCATCAAGAATGAAGATCAGACAATTATGGCAAATATTATGTTTCCCTCTTCCCCCCACCACAACATTTTTTTTGTTTTTTTGCAGTGCAGTTTGGGCCTCTGAATAATTAGTTATGGGTTCACGCTGATTAAATGCCCCTCATGGTATTTGATTTTGCCTGTAACCCTGTAGTTAAGAGGTGCCTGTCTTCAGAACAGTATCCACTAGACCAAGACTTTGTTTTGAAATTGAATATACATAATAAAGGTGGCCATTGTTCAAAAAAAAAAAAAATTGTAGCTCTTTATAATATTTGGGCCAAATTTTCAAAGAAGGTCACAGTTGAGGCATTTGGATCTGCACATGCATCTGTTGTACCCCTTGAAAAAGATATAACAAATCTTGTGTGGTGAAAACAGGCCAAATATCCATTTATACCTACACGTACCTTGTGCGTGACCCAAGTGTCAGTTGGCATAGGCACAACTACTGACTCTTCCATTGAAAATTCAGCTCTTTAAGTCTTCTGTCCATGTTACCCTGGCAATTTATTTAGGGCCCAATCCAATGTCCACTGACACCAATGAACAAACTTCAGTTGGCTTCAACAGGTGTTTGATCAGTTGTTTAGTTCCTTGCTAAAAGAAGTAACACTGCTTAAAGTTAAGTACAGAGGAACCAGCGTACCCTTTTTTCTGACAGGGACATGCATGGTTTTTGTTAGCTGCATTAGGAATGATTTTCTTGGATAGACTTGGCAATATTTATAACTGTTGGATCGTTCATAAGGTTTATGTTGTAATGACTATATCTAGAGAAGGACTCATGAGATCTTAGTCACTGAAGCAAGGCCAGTGAAGCACCTCTGTAGTAAAAAGCTTGCACTTTTGGATTGGTTTCTCCCCCTCACTATCAGAAATACTGTATACTCTTAGGGCACTTGTATACACATTTACATCGCTGTGCCAGGCACTTTTAAAAGCACCCAGCGCTGCAGCGCATGCATTTGTATAAATGGAGAAATGCACATCAGCACTGAAAAATGGCAGCAGTGCGCTTTTGAACTAAAATGCATTGAAGGTGTTTTAGTTCAAAAGTGCCCCGCACCCATTTTCTCAGCACTGACGCACATTTTTCTGTTTATACAAATGTATGCGATGCAGCGCTAGGCACATCAGCTCATGTGCAGAGCAGACTTGATTAATCAGGATTTCCAGCACGTTGGAGCAGAAAAACGTGTGTATAAATGCTCATAAGTTCTAATTAACACCACAGCATCCAGAAATCCAATGTACAGATAGAGAATGTTAGTCTCAAAACATTTTAAAAACAGAGAAAATGAAGTAACAACTCAGAGAACTAGAGAGAAGGTGACTCTCGTACAGCAAAATATCGCATAGAAAATATATGGAATAGAAGTGGAAAAGCTGAAATTTAAGAGCAACAAGAAGTGCTACAAGTAATAATTTCTGCAAGATACTAAGGTAAGGTATGAATAAAAGAATGAAAGAGCAGGGGGGCAGGAAACAAAGTCGCAAAGTTAGTGACATCTGTTGGCTAAAGAGAATAGAGTCTAAAGGATGAGTATTCAAGATAGATGGAGCAACCAAAATCAAGCAAACTATCCTCAATGAGAGAATTTGCAGACAAGATGTTAAGACGAGAAAAGAATGAAAAGAAGTAGTTGGATAGATGATCAAGAACGATTAAGTCCAGAGAATATCCTGAAAAGCAGGAGAACAGCTTTTAAGTAGGCATGGAAAGCATGTAAGTTACCTAAAGAAAGAAAGAACTTCACCTCAGGCAATACCCAGAATATCAGGCTCCTAATAAGGAACCTATTCCTTTCCATGATGGAACAGTACAGTTTAGGAAATGGCCACAACTTGATGGAGCAATCTGACTGGTTAAATTTCCAATCCATGTCATAATGGGAACAGGTGTACATTTTGGAAGGTCATTGCTCTATTCATTTTTGCTTTTTTCCCTGAATGGCTCAGATTTTTTAAAGCTAGCACAAGGTGAGAACAGTGCAAATACACACCTATTAGCTACTATATTTGCACGTACAATTAAACTATTCACCCAAATGCCCATTTCTTTGTGTACAACTCCTCTCCTTGGAAAACTATATTTGCTTAGATTCAGTAGTCATGTAAAGTACCATATTTTTTAAAATTTCATCTTCCTGTTCCATACCTCAATTCACTGTGATAATACTGTATTTACTCAAATACAACATAAAGTTTTCCTGCACAATTGGCATGGGGGAAAAAGCCACTTATTTTATAATCACATCCAAGGGAATTTTATAATCATATCCAAGGGGATCTCAATAAATACTCTGACTGTCTTTAAACTACTGCCAAAAGCAGCATGTACTGGAAACCAACTATGAAGTTGATTAACTGTAGTCAACACTGAGCACGACTATAAAACACATGGCCCACATCTAGCAAACATTCTGATGGAAACCTTTTTTTTGTGTGGCCCTGAAAAAAACGGGTGGGTGTCGGCACTGGGCAGGGAGGTACTGCAATACCAGTCTGGCACTGGGAGGGCCAAAGTTAGCCCTGACACCCTCCCCTTGGTGCCAAAAATGCTACATTTGATCTTAGTCAAAAAGGCCATGTTTTTCCTCCAGATTTATTTTCCCTGATGTGGGAGGAGGACACATTCAAGGCAAACCTCCAATAATTAGATTCTATATTTGGAAAATTATAACAGAAAATTATAACTTCTTTTCTGTCAGAGTTCTCAGGGCCTGGAATAGACTCCCTCCAGAGGTGGTGCAAGCACTTACTCTAAATACTTTCAAAAAAATACTTGGATGCCCATCTTGCTGGGATCATTTGACCCCAGCTGACTTCCTCCCCTTCGGGCAGAGGGCTGGAC
Organism: Alligator sinensis; assembly: GCF_000455745.1. Lineage (NCBI taxonomy): Eukaryota > Metazoa > Chordata > Crocodylia > Alligatoridae > Alligator > Alligator sinensis. The sequence continues at coordinate 2,503,228 of NW_005842075.1, forward strand.
CCGATGATCCTACGAGGTCCCTTCCAGCCCTAATGTCTATGAAATATATGAACAAATTTATACATTTTTTTCCATGTACAGAATCTAATTACTGGGGGGGTTGTCTTATAATCAGGGTTATCTATTCAAGTAAATACAGTAATAAAATCCAAACACTTGTGATTTGCAGACTTTAGAGGAGTGGCAGAAGGCTATATAATTTAGTTCCCATTTATCTGGAAAAACAGAATAAAGTGAGTTTTTACATATGTTTCCACAAGATACATAATTAAAGATTAAGTGTTTGATAGATACCTGAAAATAAATAATTATGTGTAAGCAAGACAATGTGAGATATCAGGGATGCTTTACTATTACCTGACGCTTTTATACTAAATAAAAAAGAGGATTTAATTCAATCTAACTTTCATCTGTTCCCAAAACAGCATTGTATATGCACATGGATATATGCATTCATTTTTGACATGCAAGAAAATTCTTAATTCAAGAGACTTCTTATAAAAACTTATACAGTACACTACTATTTTTACGCTATTTTGAATCTTCACTAAGGGAGTAAATAATGTTTTTGTTGCAATATATTTTACTCTTAATAAAAATAGTATGCTTACATGTTCCACTGAAATATTTGGCTACTTGTTTTCATTTATCTTTAGCTTCCTAAAGTATAAACCTATGGATGATTTTTTAGATTCTCTGGAGGGGGATGGGGGATTGGCAGACATAAAGCAAATTTTCAGTGTTGTTTACCATTCTCATTGCTATAGTTCACCAGCATGCCACAAAAGACAGTCAAGAGCTTCTCACTGGCTGGATCTGTTTTACTGCACAGTGACCTTAACTGGTCTACTACAATCTGTGCACCACCTGCATGGTCAACTGCACTCCTGCCCTCATCTGTAAAACAAAGAGTTAAATTAAAAAAAAATGAAAAAAACCCCACCTTAGAGTTCCAAACATAACAATAATAATACAAAAGAAGTTGTTCTTAAACAGAATGAAGCGATTCCTTCAGGGAGGTCAAATTTATTTACAAGGACACTTGTGGGCCATATTTTAGTGTAACAGTGTTAGGAAAGTGAAATTATGCTACAACAAAAGGATAAATCAACTGGCATTAATACCTTTGTAAATAACAAGTTCAGGGCTTGAGTCAGAGTCACCAGAGGCAATAAATAATAACACTTCAAACATTGGTAGAATTTTTCCATTTAAGGGTCTCGAAGCAATTTACAAATTCTAATCTGTGCACTATTGTGAGGTAGGTAATCTGTCCTAGCCACCATGCAGACCCTTGAAATGGAAGCACAGGGAATAAAAAACACTCAGTCCCTGAAAAACAACAGGGAACGGAATGGGAAAAACAGTGCAGACTGGGCTTTCCACTCTCTTATTCTGTTCACTGGATATCATTGCTTCCCTACTTTCCAATTTGGCAGCCTAAATTTAAAATTTTGGACTATTTTCCCTTCTCTACCACCAAGGTGAAGATGATGATCTACTGTAAATTAACAACAGGCCAAAATGAGCCTTCATGTTACATGTCATATTCAAACACTCTCTCTCTCCAAAAAATCATATTGTAAGGTAAAGGCCGTTTAGTGTCACTGTCTTTCTTAGGCTGGTAACCAGCAGTATGCAGCTCTGATGCTCTAAAATACATGGGTCTTAAAACAAGGCATTGGTTATTATTAGAACTAAATGGAAAATTTCAATGGAAACAAAATCTTGACTGAAAAAAAAAAGAAAAGAAAAGTTTAGCAACCTCCCCACCGCTGCCCACTTCCTTTTCCCTATTTGTTTAGTGATCTAGTAGCACACCCCCCTTCTACTTTGGCCTCCTTTACTGGGCACCCTCTCAACACTACAATCCCTCCCCCACCCCTGAATTCTTGAGAGCACGCTACCAAGTCCAACTCACTACTTGCTCCTCCATATTCTGCAAATGAAAATCAGATTGTTCAGATTCTGAGAATGATCTTCCATGGGAAATGCAACATTGAATGCTCCCACCTTCTATAACAAGATATTGTTTTCAATCTTATTAACACTGTGTCTTTTTCCTTAGTCTTTAAACAATTTGCTCAGCAGAGCAGGAGGATGAAGATGGGAGAATGGCCTTATGATGGTCAACAGAGTTGCAGGTGTCTTCCAGTTTTTCGGGTCAGTATCAGAATTCTGGTGTTTCTTTCAATAACAACAGAGACACAACGCAGAAACAGTAGCAACAGAAAAAGAAGTGTAATATCATATTCATTTCCCTTTGGGCTGATTAATGCTGTTGGGAATATGATTCATAGTAGGCATGGACGTTTTCTTTGAAAAATGTGAAATCTGAATCTGTTTACAATCAAACAGATATTCAGGGAAGAAGTCTAGGAAAACCAAGACATACAGAACAACAGAAATGGTAAAGCAAAAAAACAAACACCTCCTCCTCCCCTGAGCCTGAGGCAGTGACAAATGTAGGAATAACACTGAGATGAAAGCCCTGTCCAGTGGAGTCACACAATTCATCAATGCTAGGATGCCAGGTTAAAGTGGCCATAGTAGCAAGTGAGCAGGGAAAAAATCCTTGGTTGGACGAGTCTGTGTTCTCATTTCCTTTCCAGCACTGAAACAATTAAAGATATGTCCATTAACATGGAAATAAAAAATATCACGATATTGCCAATATTCAGAATAAATGGACTTCATTCTAATCTCAAACTATTGTAAAGCACTCAAAGTCAATGGAATTAAGGTAGTGTAGAACTAGTCTGAAATTAAATAGGATGCAAGATCTGGTTCTTATACTCTCTGAATCAATTTACACATAAATATGTGAGGAAAGAAACATGCAAAAGTAGGATGAGTTTTTCCTTTTTTCTAGTCATAGCAGAAAAAAACAACAACTGATGGTACTGTATCAACTTATGCCACATGAGGGTCTTACCCTGTAAATCCTTCCATTCCATTGTCAGATTTGTCAAAGAAATTAAGTAAGGAATATTATCATGCTGTTCTAAGTACTTTGCATTTGATTTCAGCTGCTTGACAGCATTAACAACATACTGATTAAATAAGTATATAATTAGCCTGATTTTATATGTACTAAAACTAAGGCTAAGGGGAAAATCCTGTTCCCTGCACAAAGCACAAATGACCAAGGCAGGAAGGAACTCTTCAGGGAGACTGGGGGTGGTCAGAAGATCAGAATCCTTCTCATCTAGGTGACAGGCTACAGAGTCCCTATGCAATGCCTTTGAATAGGCTGTGGAGAGTAGATCTGTATAGCCAGGAAAGTCCTGACTACACAGAGCCATGTTTCTTTTTCCATCCCCGCTTCTACATCAGTGACCTGCTAGGAAGCCTGCTTCAGAACTGACACCACTGAAGGTGCCTCTCTGCCCTACAGACCTTGCTGCAAAACAGAACCATGCTGCCGTGATAAATGGAACTTGCTGCCTTCCCAAACTCAGGTGGATTGTCTCAAATTATTCACCCACGTCACAAAAGAAACAAGTATTGGAACTTAAAATAGAACCCAGAAGTTCCTAGCTACTGGCTTTGTGTTCAGGCCATGACACCACATTGCATCTCAAATCAAAATAGCCTACTTCCGATTCAGAATGTTATGTGATGCTCTTTACAAACTTCCTTCCTCAGTCTCTAAGATACAGGCTTTGCGTACAAGCACACTTGCTAACCCCCCGATCAATTACAGACAAAACAAGATTATGGTGTGATGCAATGTCTTGTTCTCAATATGACTGTTGCCTTGTAAGTGGGCAGTGCTGTAAACTCTCACAGCTGAAGTGCTTCCACTCTCCCAGAAGCTCTGCATTGAGATTTTTCTGTGACCTTTTTAAATAAACATTTGCTATTCCTGTGAGCTTAATGAGTGAACAGCTTAATTAGTGAATTCACATCTCTACTTGAAAATGCTTCACTACAGCTCAGTTTATAGCTTTGTTTTAAAAAGGGTAAATGTACTGTTATTAAAGATGCCAGAATGACAACCTAGGAGACTGGAGTTTAATATTCCCAAAGAAAAGGTGCAGCACAAACCTAAGCAACTGCATCATCAGGGTACCTGAATCTTTACATTAAGGCTGAGAGTATTTTGGTCTTCCTGTTCAAACCTTAGAGTCACTGATGATATGCTTACAAGATTATAGTGTGAATTAGATTTTAATGTAGATCATAGAAACCTTCTGCCTATCTATATATTTTCTATAAAAGGCAAGTCTCTCAAACTGTTTACTCCTTGCCCTCATCTACATTTTTCTTGAATTAATAGTAAGTTCATAATAATGAGATTCCTACTGTAGAGAATGTAGTTGTCATAGATCATGCGATTAGTTGGTCTTTAAAGACTTATGTGATGAAAGAACTAAATCATCCACAGGTAGGGAACTGTGAAACTAAGCATGATTTTTTCCAAACTATTCTTTTGGGATGGGTGCAGAGTAGCAATTTTCTGTAAAGCCAGCAGATAATTTAAAACCCATGGCTTTTGGTAGAAAACAACTTCCAGGGTACTTCTCCCTTCCTTCAAGCTTCATGCTCTGACTGCCACTTGCTAATACATTACATGGAGATTCTATTTAATGATGAGGGAGAGGGTATAAAATAAACCTAACAGCTTTATAATTGATTTATAGCAAAAATCTATGCAAGGCAGAGGAAGCTGGTGCAGCTACCCCTCCCACCTGCCCCTGGATTGGTCTCTACTGCTTAGTTGTTAACAGAGCTCACGTCTAACTTCTGTCTGTGCTCCCTGCTCAGATCATTCACTTTTTATTCCTTTTCTCTTCTGAAGATAGAAGGGAGTATTTGGCTGTAAGACAAGCAGAGCTTAAGTGGGAAGAACGATTGAGGATTTATACTTGTGGAGCTGCAGGAGGCTTAAATATGCATAATAAACAAGAAGTCATGTATACATATTAGAAAATCAAGTACCTGTTTTACTAAATTTTCAGATAATAATAGTTGAAAGTGGAACACACCTTTCTAAGATGAATCTCTGTACGCAAAATCCCCCAAAATCATTGGCATGAGGAACTAAAATTAAATTACTCCACTCTGCTTTCCATACAAGCTGTCTACATCAAGGGTTGACAGTCTATGGCTCATAGGATTCATCTGGCTCACAAATAAACTTTTTCCAGCCTACCAAGCACCCATGTTATCATGTAAGTCTATGTTATCCACCATTATTAAGTTCTGCATGAGAATGTATCATCTGGTGGCGTAATATCGAACAACTGCCACCTCCAGCCCACCTTCAGACCAAGTCTGCCATTAGTGAAAGGTTGCTAAACCCTGGTCTACATAATTCTCTCAAGTTTTCTGTCCTGATTTGTTAAGCCATAAAATCTAAAAAGCATCCTTACAGTTTATAAGGCACAATAGAATCAGCTAAAATTAAAGCTCGAGTTCAAAACATGAAGCCATGATATTCATGGGATGATCATGCGTCTGAAATATCTGCAGCTGTATTTTGATTTCTAACCCCACAGTGAGTCAATTACTTTTGGAACCAACTCAATGATGGCACAAAGACTGCCACAATATAGACAGGTGTTAGGATATGTTTCTAAAACTCAATGTACCTTCATTCTAGCTCAAATTAGCTTTGCATTTCCATTCCTGTGCCTTTCTATAACAGTGTTTAAGCTGTGCAAATCTGAGTTGTGTTTGTTTAAAGAAGCAGACATGTATGCCTTTTAGAGATGCATATTTCTTATTATTCTGTTAGTGTTTAGAGCCATGTTTTTTCCTTCTGCTTTCATGCTTAAGGGAAAATGACAATGACTAATTATACCAATCTTCTAGTTATAAAAGTCATGCAGAGACTCATATTTGCTTAACTGTGTGCACAAGCAGGCCTACAGTACATCAAGCTAAACACATTGAGTAAGTCTCTGAAAGATGAGGACCTTAGCTATTGCTAAAGGAAAATCACTGAATGACATTTTCTATGTAGTTTTTTAAAAAACCCACCACACCATCTCTAGTCTCATTTAGTGAATTTGACTGTTGTCTCTCCATGTGGTCTCAGCAATCGTGGACCTTTGATGTTGTGGGCATGGAATGCAAGGGACAGATTTCTCTTTGAAAAAAAACCTGAATCTACAAAATCATTCTAATGTAAATTCTGTATGTTCCAACAGTTTATTGTTTTTCACTCTTTAAAAGCTGAAAAAGGACCAACTGTGGGCTATAATGGGAAATCCAATCCTCTCTAGGCTTGAATCCCATAACATTTTACATATGTCAGCAGTCCTGTAGATTTAAACAGAAAGGGTAATGCTTATGAGTGAGGCTATGCATCCTTAATTTGCATAACCTAATTTTCAAGATGGCAGTTCCTACTAGGCATGCAAAATACTATTTTGGTATATTTAACAGACTTTTAAAAAAACTTATCTGTGCTGTAATGAGATGTAATGATCAAAACACTTTAAGAGAGAGATGCTCAACTCCCTTAGTCTTGTATTGTTATGGCTCTACATGCTAGATCAGACATGCAGGGCAGCATGGGGCCCAATCCTGGTGCACAGGGCTAGGCAAGCGTGGCACAGGGCCCCAATTCTACCATGCAAGGCTGGGCAGAGGTGGCTTGATCCCAAGGCCATGCAGGCCCAATCCTGATGTGCAGGGTTTGATCTAGCCTGCAGATCGGCCCTATGCTACATCTGGCCTGCAGGGCCAAAAGGTTGAGAGCCACTGCTTTAAACATATGCTGTTGCTTTCCTTGAAAAACTTCCATTTTCTTTTTTGTGGTTTCCACTCAAGGCATGAAACTCCATGGTTTTTTATTGGATAGCTCTAAATAATAATCTAGACAAAATGACATCTAGATAATACAGGAATGAGCATTAGAAATCCCAATATATTAAAAGAGGAGAGAGAGAATGAGACTCGGTTTAGATAAAACAGAATTCTCTTCACATATACCAAGGTTTTTCTTTATTTTCATTCCTATTTTTTTGTTAATAGGGGCATATTTGCGTGATCTTTTTCCTGAGGCATTCATCTGCTCCTGCTGCTTATTCCTCATCTGAAGCCACAATCCTCCATGACATCAAAACTGGCCACTGGGGAGATAATTACGTTGCAACATACAGAAGGCTCCATACGGGGAATAAGCAGCAGGAAAAGAACTCTGAAGGAACAAGGAACCTATTTTCTGCACAGTAATTATGAAACAAGAGAAATGAAGAAAGAAATTCAGACAATGCTGTTGTATATGCCATGGGGCTGATCCTCTTCAGGTGTGAGCTGCCATAGCTTCACTGATGTCAGGAGAATGCTAACTATTTGTACCAGATGAGGATCTACCCCTGTATTTTTCATGAGATTTTGCAAAGCCTTCAATGAATACACTTCAAAAATAGAACACTGCAGCTTTAAACATTTGATCCTCCTTTTCAACTTGAAACAGCATGTGGATAATCTGTGGTCTGGGCCTCCTCTCCCCTATGACTCCAAAGCTACAGAATTCAACCCTGCGACAGAACTGATATAAGCTCTATTTTTTTAAATTAAACTTCAGTAAGAAGCTTTCGTCACATTATTTTGAATTGGCTGGAATGCACGTTGCCATTGCTTCCTCTCTTTTGTGTAATGCTACACTAGATGTTCAGAGGTACCACAGTGGTACGTCTGAGTAGGCTTTTTGAATAACTTCAGAATTTATTTTTTTAAATAATTTTTATTTATTATATACCTCTTGGTTATATGTATGAATTCAGGGGGAGGGGGAGTTGTTGCTTTGTTTTTTAATCTCTCCAAACTCTTCATTTGTTAGCATACAGACACACGATTTCCAATAATAACTGGCAACCAGGTAATTTACCAATAGTAGCTCTTCACGTATGAGCAATTCTCTTAAAAGTTATCATAATGGTTTGTTGTACTTGAATTAGCTGGAAAAGGAAGACTGGTGATTGATGGAGTTAAGCTGACTATAGTTAAGCTAACCATAATGCTGGCTGTTATCTTAATTACAATCTAATTTCTTTGAATTTTGCCTATTAGTTTTAATGGTACAAAAAGTCTGAGCAGTCGGCATTATTCTGTTATCAAAGTAATTCAGGAAAATAAATTGATTCAGAAACTGGTAAATTTTTGCAAAATCTCAGAAAATTCATTCTGTACGATAAAGGTAGGACTGTAATTTTGGAAATGATATATTGTGTTCTTTAGACCAGAGGTTCCCAAACTTGTTTGTTGCATACCCCCTTCCAGATTTACCAGTTGCCTGCGTACCCATACCAGCTTACATTTTATATTTTAACTGCTTAACTGCCAATTATTATTCTAAGGAAAATTAAATCTGCCATTACACAATTTTTTCCACGTACCCCCAGAGATGTCTTTCATACCCCAGGGGTACATGTACTACAGTTTGGGAACCCCTGCTTTAGATCAAAGAAGCTGAATCCTCTTTTTAAATGCAAGATGAAATGAATAATTAACTGTGGAGTTATAACCAGCATCTCCGGTATACAAGGATGTCTGTACCCATTTCTGAAAGGTAGCTGCCACTAAGATTGGACATGACAGCTTTTTAAAACCATGCAAAATTTTACATAACAGTTTAAGACAGGAACAAAATAATTCTACATTCAACTGGAATTCTAGGGCATTTATACATGTGCTCCAGGAGGTAGGAGGAGGGAGGGTTAATTAGAGTGGCTGAGAGCTGCTCTAATTAAAGCACTGGGAGCATCATGTGTATCAGTGTCCCTGTGCTGAAAAATGGTGGTGAGAGTGCTTTAACTAAGTCTTCTGGAGTACAGTAATTACCACGTGCCAGCAGGCTTGATTAATCAAGTCAGCTTCAATGTGCTGGGAGCAGCCTCCCTGCATATGTATAGGTGCCCCTTAGAGGCAATTTTTCTTAGATAGAATACATCACCTCAGGTGGACTAAGCCTAGGATATCATGGGATTTGTTGCATCCATAAATGGCCAGGAACTTGTTTTTGCATCGGAACAGAACCTCAATTGCCATAATGTCCCCAGTGTTAGGTTTCTGCAATTGTCAAGTACAAGGCAAATATATAAATCCTTCCAAATTTGTTGGATTCAGATGTGCTCCACTTCTGTCAGGGAGAAAGGAAAAAATCCTTTGCTTCTGATTTAAGACAGAAGAACAAGTATTAAGTGGATTTAGTGCACAGACTTCTTTCAGTACCACAGTCGCATTCAGGTTTAAAATGACCAAATTTTGCAGATGACTGGTGAGCCAGTATTTCAGCAACTAGATAGCAATTACTGTTAATCACAATATTTTCAGGTGACTATTATGAATTCCTGGAAGAATATGAACAAACAATATAAAATTTGTAAACAAACTTGACATTCACCAAATGCTAAGTTAAATGCTTTAAGATAGCTATGGTTGCATATGGAATCTTAACTCTCCCCTCCATTGTGCACATGTGATAACAGGCCAGGTTTCACTCTGGCTTGATACTTGTGCAAAACCAGACCACTTCTACTAAAGTCAAACAAGTCACTCTAGAAATCTGAGCAGCATGTGGCCCAGACTTGTATTTACACATTGTTTCTCTAATCATACAATACAGCAGCATTCTTTTCTTTTTTAGAACATTAAGTGTGCATTAGATATTAACATTTCCTAACATTGTCAGAATGGCTCAGGATACTTTCATTAATCTGGACATTTTAGTTAAGCTCTGAGGGTGCAGTATGGTCTATGTGGTTCATGCTGCTGGTAGAATCCATGTATAGATCTGATCTGGCATAAGGAACCATGAAAGGACTTCCCCAGTAGAGAAGCATTTTAACAAGTTGTACACTGGCATTTAATGCAAGTTATTTGCTAAGCAAATCTTGGTCTCAGTTTATCTTAGAACAAGAGCAAGCTAGAATCATAGAGGACGTAACCTGGGGGAATTGGTAGAAGGCACAATCCTGGATCAGGTGACAACATATTGAATAATGTAAGTTCTGTGCTAAATCTAGTGAGACCAGGAAAAAAAAGATAAGACTTGGATAAAGCTAAGAAGGTAGCCCAGAAGATGAAGACAAGCCTGAGAGAAGGAAGGTGGCGGACAAACTCCAAGGAAGGATAAAGAATGGTTTGAGGGCAGAACTACAGTATTTAGTAAATTCTGGAGACAAAGGTAAATGTTCAGACAAGCAAGGAAGAAGGTAGTAGAAAGTGCTGCTGGGAATTGTGGAGCAGGGCAGTCTTGGGTTCTGAGCAAACTGTTGCCAATGTTCTAGGGCTGGCAGGGTGAGAGAGCCTGGGTTCCCTTATGGCAATAGTAAGTGGCAGTGTGCAATATTGCCATGATAAAGGAGAGGTGACTAGTTAGCTATGGAGAGCGGGCAAAGTGAAGAAGCATTCAACCTAGGGAGAAGAAATGATCAAAAGAACAACACTACACCAAAAGTGATAGTGAAGAGGCCAGAGATGTGTCTTTTGCTTAGGAACATTCCCCAGAAGAGGCTCATTGGCCTGCTTCATAGACTGAATATCAACTCAGCTCAAATCACCTAACTACTAAGAGGCAGGCTGCTGGCACATCATGAGAAACTGGGTCACTAAGAAAAGTGAAACTGAGCTGATGCTATACCAGGTAAGTGACTCCTCTATGAGATATGCCATCCTGCTGCACTTGGAAGGGGCATAATCAGGATATCTGATCCTGACTCCTCCAGCGGTTTTAACTTACTGGGCATCTAACCACATTCAGGATCGGGGGGCATAAAGTAGAGGTGCACAGATATATCGGATTGGGACAGATATAAAGAAAATTGGCTGTACTGGAAATCAGCCTGATGCAGCTGATAATTTGACTGATAAATACCCGTGAGTGCGCACAGCCACAGTGTAGCATGCAGGCACCAGGGAGCACAGCCCAGCAGCGTGGAGACCATTGTGGTGGAAGGCGAGGGGGGTGGGAAGAGGTGTGGGGGGGGGGAGGCATATGCCCCCGGATCTGTGTGGGGTGGGGCAGGTAGGCTGCAGCTGCGGGCTGGAATCAGAACTGCGCTGGGCTCTTAGTGGGGGCTGTCGGGACGGGTAGTGGCAGCACTGGGAGGGGAGCTACACAGCAGCTTCAGCCACCCCAGATTTCACTGTAGGTCCCCCACTTCCAGTGCCGCTGCTGCCTGCCCAGTGCAGCCCCTGCTCAACTCCTGCCTTTACCCATCTACTGGGAAGAGCTGGGGCTGCGGTGAGTGGACAGCTGTGGCGCTGGGAGGGGGAAGTTTGAGAGGCTACAGCAAAATTTGCGGTGGCTGCAGCCCCCCCCGTATAGCTCCCCTGAGAAGAGCCCGGCATAGCCCCAGCTCTAGCCCACAGCTGCAGCCCTCTCGCCTGCCTGGGCACTTGCCCAGCCCCCCATGCCTTCCTGGAGTGCTTGCAGCAGAAGAAGCCGCCCCCCGGTGCCCCGTCTTGCCCAGCTGGGCAACGTCTACCTCTGCCCCACTCCCTCCCTCACCGCAGGGGGCATTGATCTGCTGCCCCCACACCCCTTCCCTCCTCTTCCACCAAAACGCACTTACCAGCTGGACGCAGCATTATCAAAAATCAGATCAGCATCGGCTGATCTGCCTCCTTAAAAATCAGCATAAAGCACCTTTGTACATGCATGCTGACACAAGCTGCTCTCCTCACCTGTGGCAGACCATTATTATTATATAATTGATGTCTATTATGCTAATGATAACGGTCTCCCTGTTAACTGGTAGTCTTTGCTGTATCCATCTGTTCTCTTTTTGTCTCCTAGTCAGGACTGTCTTTTCATTATATGCGTGTACAAGTGCCTAACCCAACAGAGTCCTGGTTCAAAGGATGGGGCCTGCAGGCATTCCGGAAATACAAATAAACAACAGTAACATGTGATAAGTATTCTTCTCTCTAAGGCACCTCTGTGCCACTGCCCAGTGACGCACAACTGCAGCCAGTTGGCAATGCCATGGGCATGCAGCAGCATGAGACCAGAGGCATGCAGTTGGATAGATACACATTTGTGCAGCGTGAAGCCAGGGGCCTATCTCCATGAGAAGTGTGCAGTGGTGTGATGCACTGGCTGAAAGTGGATCCATGCTGCTGTGTGCTCCCAGTTCTGTGCTGTTGTCCAGCTAGAGCCCTACCCCATTGCATATCCCTGGATCTGCACTGTACTCATATGACTCCATGTAGCTGCATGCCCCCAGACTCAGTACTGCCCAAATGCAACCCCATGGATCCAGCCCACAAGGAGCCCCAGATTCAGCCTGGGGCCCAGGGTGAATCTGACACCCAGGGTGAATCTGACACCCCAGCTCTAAGGGATACAAGTTCATATTGTAATCATCAGCCATTTGGTCTATACTTTCCTTTCAAAGAGTAGCATAGTATTTTCTTGGTACAATTCAGCAGATGTAATAAATTTACCTGCTAATTTAGGTGGCCTGTTTGCTGTATATGAGCAACCCACTATTATTCTATGGTAAAGTATGTTGCATAGAAATGGATTACTCTGTGTTTGTGTGCGAGATAGACTTCTTTTATATGACACATGCAAGATGCAAAACTAGGATATCTGAGAACGCAGAACATTTATATTATATTACATTACATTATATTATGCAATTAAACTGCATTTTTATGCACATATAAAAGTGGAAGAACTATGGTTGCAAGTGCAACAAGGAGACAGAGCCTGCTTCCTTCATAGAATGATTCAAGAAAAACTCTGCAAGAATTTGTAGATTCTTTGTCCTCAAAATTTCCCCCAAAAATGGGCAAGAACAACAGAGTGGTCTGTCATTTCTGGTCTGTCTAGTTTAACTGTAGTTTAACTGTTCTATGTGCACATAAACATCATTTTCAAACTTACTGACCTAAATTGGATGCCTAAATCTACACGTTTGGACGCTTAAATAACAGGCTTGATATTCTGAGGTGCAGAGAACTTGCACTGAAGCTAGTGGGAAGTGAAAATGTTCCATGTTTCTGTAAATCAAAACAATTTTACCTAAGTGCCTCACAGTTCTGAATTAGGATTAAAGATGGCCTAAAAATGGTAAGTGCAGGTGGAATAGAGAGAGGCATGTATGTTTTTTGCTGATTAGTGATTCATGAAGGCATGACATCTTAATATTTGGAGGACTCTGTAAATACTAAAAATGTCAAGTCTTGCCTGGTCCTTGCTTTGCTAGAAGTCATTTTTGGATGGACAGGTATTTGTCATTCTTTAACAAAAGGATGCAGGTGTTGAATCTGTAATCTGCTATCTGTAATCCAGTGAGTCTAGATCACCAGACTGGAATTCAAGAGATACAAAATGTATTTCTAACTCTGAGACTAACCACCTTCATGATTCAGGGGAAACCTTCTCTCTCTGGGTCTTTCTTTCCTTTCTCAGCCCTTGTCTAGCCTGTCCATTTGGTTTGTAAATATCCCTGGGAGGTCCTGTCTCATACTGTATGCTGGTAAAGCTCCTTGGGTTATGGGCTCCTGATTTTAATTGATGCCTTCAGGTGCTACTATAAGACAAATAGTTAATCTTAACTGTTAGCGTGTCCACGTGGGGTACCGTCTGTTCCCCTGGTTCTCGCCTGCCACAACTTCGATCTTATTAAAGAAATGGGGAGGGAAGAGATGTTGCAATGATCAGTACCCGTGGAAGGACCATGCTATGTCTATTTCATAATCTAGGTGCTTTTTTATTCTTTCTTTTACAGAGAACCAGAAGGGAGGCAGCAACTCGTCTGGGTTGTTCCTGGGATCACCCCAGTGCTCCAAAGAGGATCCCTGGCACCTCAGTTGGTACAGTAAGTGTCAACAGGCGTTTTACCAGCTTGCGGCTGTATCCTCAATCAGTCCTCGCAGGGTCCCGTCTGAGTCCCCTGCCCTGTGTAGGGTGTCTCCGGGCTCCTTCTTCTTATCCAGGTTACTTGCTGTAACCCCCAGCACTCATAGTCCTTGCCTGCTCCCAATGATCAAGAGAAAGTAATAAAAGGGGGGGGGTTCTTTCTTTTCTCGTGTCTCAGCTCCCTGCCACTAATTACCTCATTAGCGGCTTGTTACGGGCGACGCCCAGTCTCTCTTGCCGCGCACTGTGCCGGCATACAGATCCAGGAGTTCACCCATGGTCAGGTCCACGGATCTCTGCCCCAGCTTCCCTTGAGTTCTAGGCGCTGGGCCAGGTCTCTTCAGGGGACTGAGCTGGTGACCTCCACCTCCTTTGGCTTCCGAGTTGCCTCGCCGCGTACATGCGCAAAGCCGCGGCTTCTCCCTGCACGGTTGCTCCGTTCTCCCCTGACTCACTGCCACTGCTGTGTGCTGCTGGTAGGTACCAAGGGTGGGCTGCTGGTCCTGGGCTCTGGCGTCCCTCGGCCCGTGTTGGCCTTGCGTCGTGGATCCCTCCTTCGGATCCTTCTTTGCGAGAGTCCCCAGAAGCTCCTCTCCTCTCTGGTGGTGCCTGAAGGCATCTTTCCCCAGGCATTGTCCTCCTCATATCCCCAGGCGCTGAGCCCCATTGGCTCTCCGCAGGCGTGGGGCATCTCCTTGCCCCACCAGGACATTATCACCGCCTGCTGCAGGATTTCTCAAGTAACAGGGCTCCAGTCAGGAACCCTGTTACATTAATAATTAAAAAAAAATCCAACAGAACTTGAATTGAATAAGCTTAGAAAACAAAAGAAAACCACTCGTGTTAAGAGAAAACAAAAATTGACACAAGCTGCACCCTCATGTTAAGAGGATGACTTGCATGCAAATGAGTTGCCAGTAGTCTAAGTTTATCAACACTGGTCATGTCCTTGGATTCTGCTGGTTTTCCATATGGTACAGAGAAAGGTTGTGCCATCTTCTGCAGTAAATTGAATGTGTATGCTGTTTCCAATATGCTAAACTTCTCAAGAGTCTGTCTGTCTCTGCCTGAAATCCTGCAATTAATTTAATCTCCTGATCCTTGGAATATTTATCAATTCTCTTATTTCTGTAATTACAGGTATGAAAAAAATGTTATTTTCTGTATTTCATCTACTTTTAGCAAGACAGCTGTGTAATATACTTATAGGACAGGCAGATGAACATAGGAAATTTGTACTAGAATTTAGAACAGTGTATCAGTAAGTAGCATAGTGATGTAGAGCTGGGATTGACTTGAGGTAGAAGACAGAAAGGGAAATGCATGCAACGCATATGTATCAAGAAATTTAGTGGGATGTTTATTTTCTCAGTTCATCTACATAAAAAAGAAAACAAGTGACTTGGGAAATGAGTAATGGGATCCAGTTAGTTTCCAGCCTAAATCAGGAGATAAGCTACTGAACTTCTGCCAGATGACAATCTATGTGAAAAGGGTTGTTGGTTTGAGTTTGGTATCTAATATGAAGGTAGCCAAGTCACAAAAACCACTTTGACAGTGGTAACAACATGGACCTTTACTGGTGGTTTCTTAAAATCAAGGATTGCATAGGCATAGAAAGTTAATTACTTTTACATAATGAGTCATGGTTCCTGAGGGCCATTTTCTGTGGCAAGGGCCGACCATTATTTTAGCTGAAGGACTTTTTAACAAGTTTTGGCAAAATGATGAGGGTTGCATGGGTAGCCCTGCCCCTTAACAGGAACCGCGCCCCCCGGTTGACATCTTGAGATCAGAAGTCCTGCTGCCTAAACTCCTGACTTTTGCCACCAGAAGTCCCTCCCCTTGCCCCCGGAAGTACTCCTTTTAGCAAGGGGGTTGCCATCTTGGAACCAGAAAAAAAAACAAAATTCTATTCTAAAAATCAAACATCTCCTACATCATACATTTATTTGATTTAAAAAATATATTGGATATGTGGGGTGTCCATGGAACCCCTGCCAGCCCAGCCAGGCTCTGTGTTCCTGCCACCTTGCTCTGCGCCCCGCTGGCCCTGGCCTTGGGCTACCCACCTGCCGGCTGCCACAGTTTCCCCCCCCCCCCCTGTACTCGCCGCTGCTTCCAGCACTGCTTCCTCTGCTGACTGCTGCTTCCCTCGCCTGCTGCCCGCTCCCCCCGACCCCGCTCTGGCACCACGCGGTTCTCCTGTGTCCTGGCTGGCTTCTCCTGTGTCCTGCATTGTGCTGGAGCCAGCTAGGAATTGTGGGGGCTGGGCCAGCTCCTGCTGCACCAGCAGGAAGAGAGACAGAGCTGGCCTGGCTCCATAGAGCCCCTGCCAGCCTGGGCTCCGCACTCCTGCCAC
This sequence comes from Alligator sinensis, assembly GCF_000455745.1. Classification (NCBI taxonomy): domain Eukaryota; kingdom Metazoa; phylum Chordata; order Crocodylia; family Alligatoridae; genus Alligator; species Alligator sinensis. The sequence continues at coordinate 2,519,421 of NW_005842075.1, forward strand.
CCCACCCTGGGCCCCCACCAGCACTGGCCCCGTGCTCCTGCCCCGCACTCTAGCCCAGCCATCACTGTGCTCCTGCCCACCTGCTCACTGCGACTCCCCTGCTCTGCTTGCCACTGCTATTTCCTCTCCTTCTCGCTGCTTCTCCCCTCCCCCCACACTTGCTTGCCAGCTGCTCCAGCAGTGTGTGGTTCCTGGCTGCATGGCCAAGACCACAGAGCGCAGCAGGAGCCAGCCTGACCCAGCCCCTGCAGACTGGGGTGATTACTGGCATCCTCCCCCACCCCTGGTTCTTATCTGATTTTTCACTCTTGGACTGAGGGAGGCAGGAAACAGCCCTACAGTTGCCAGGCCAGAAGCTTCTGCTAGGCAGAGGCTTTTGGTTGGGGTGCGAGAGGGGCTGGGCTAAGGGTGGGGTGGAGCTGGTCAGGCCTTGCTGCTGCCCCAGGTCCCGCCGCTGCTGGTGCCTTGTCAGTTTAGACAGGCAGTCACAGACCAATAATAATTAATTTTATAAATTGTTTAGGGGCCCCACGGGCCAGAAACAATAGCCTTGTGGGTCAGATCTGGCCTTTAGGCTGCATTTTGCCCATCCCTGTTCTATGGTCTATTCTTTTAATGGTGGAGCAGCACGGGATTTTTCATTCTCCTTGTCAGTCTTGTGGAGAACGATGTTCAAGACTAAGCAAGTATAATCTACCAATAGGGTTGGTTTTCTAGAGGCAGTTGCAAATGCAAACTTAAGGGCTTCAAAAGAGAAGGCTTTCATGTAAACATTGGTCATCAGTCTTCCAAAATAAGTACCCTTGATACAAGTCCAACAGCTTCACACAAGGCAGTGCTACATTTTTTGTAGATGTGCACCGATATATCGGATTGGCACCGATATAAAAAAAATTGTCAGCATTGGAAATTGGCTTTTTTGCCTAATGTGGCCGATAATGTGGCATATAAATGCATATAAATGCCCCATGCTTATGTCCAGGAGCACAGCCCGGAGGCTTGGAGAGCAGCATTGGCTGGTAAGTCTGTTGTGGGGGAAAGATGGGGGGA
>NW_005842075.1:2520699-2525368 GCF_000455745.1 Alligator sinensis
TGGCAATGCTGGGAGGGGGCTTATGGGGGAGGGGCCATGATGAATTTTGGGGTGGCTGCAGCCTTTTTCCCTGGAGCCCCCTCCCAGCATTGCCGCCGCCCACCCTGAGCACACCCCGGCCCAGGTCCCCACCAGGAAGAGCTCAGCACTGCCCTGGCCCCAGCCCTCAGTGGCAGCCCACCCTTGCCCTGTGTGCACATGCCCTCCTGCGGGGCACGCAGCAGCAGGTGCTGTCCCCCCCCAGTTGAACCACTTGTGGCTCCATCCCATGCCTCACCCCAGCTGAGCAGCGCCTGCCCCAGCCCCACTCCCTCTCACCGTGGGGGCCTTGATATGCGCCCCCCCATGTCCCTTCCCCCAGATCAGACTTATCAGCCCAATACTGGTCTCCAAGCTGCCCGGCTGCATATTGGAATCAGACTGGTATCGGACGATATGGCTCCTTAAAATCTGGCCATCAGCATCAGCCCCAAAAATCTCTATCGGGGCTCCCCTAATTTTTTGAATTTCAAAATAGATTTAGTCTACAGACACAAATTATGCAGTAACACAGACCATCTCTTAATATCCTGACTGCTTGAAGGGAGAGGTGAAGCAGTCCATGCTATAGCTAACTTTTTGCAGTAGCCAAGGAAATCACATTATCAACTTTCTAGCAACGACTATGGTTAAGCGTAATTTATGAGATCATACAGTTTTCCTGACCCAGGAAGACAAGGCATAAAGGCTGTATTTAAAAGAAAGGTGAAACATAGGCAGTTAGGAGAGCTTTAGAGATTTGCTGCACATATATGTGATGGGACGCAACCCTAACATACCTAACAAGTGTTTGTCTGAACTTGGGAGAATAAGTTATAACAGAACAACAGAAGAAAGTCTAGGATTTGCTACAGAGTGTAGGAAGAATGGAGAGGTCTGCATTGTAAAAGAAAATAGGTTTTGGTTTGGTTTCCCTATGCGTACGCATTTAGGGAAGGGATTACATTTAAAAATATTAATACTTTCAAGTAACAGAATAAACGGTTGAGCATTAGAGTATTTAGTTTTTGTGATACATATCAAACTAAATTCTACCAGTGAGTGAGAATACTACTGTATTTACTCGCACACCGCATGCAACTCCCCCCCCGCTTCAAAATCAGCCCTTCAAAATGGGGGCCATGTCTTAAATGGGGAAGCTAATTTTAGGCCCAGAATAGAAATACTTTGCCCTGATTCAGGCTGCACAGTGTTGCACCAGTGACATCATTATTCAGGCAGCTGAGTGAGACAATTAACTTAATGGCTCATTGATCTTCACTCTGCAAATGTTAACAATTGCCTCTCCTTTTTAAGGATTTTGATGTTTTACTAGTCAAGCTAACCTTTCTCTAGGCAGTTGTGATATCTACTAGCTGCTCCAAGTCTCTCCTCCTATTTCACAGACATGGAACCTCTAGCTCCACCCATGAAAAACAGTCTTCAGCAGCAGCTATGCTCTATTCCTGCTCTATCAAGCCATAAGTCTAGGGAAAAAAAAGTCCTTCTTCATTCTGCCTTCCAAAAAACAAGCTGTCTCTTTTATTTGGGGGCATGCTGTATGTAAAAAATATGGTTATAGTAACTTGGCTGGAGTGTGTGTGAAAGAGCAGAATGTTATTCTGCTTAGACTGTAAGCTTTTGGAGGGCACAATCCTGTCTCATTACTGTGCGCGTGCACGCACGCACGCATGCACGCACGCACACAGAGTAATAAGACAGGTCTCTGCTCTCTAAAAGTTTACCATCTAAGTAGATAACATTGAGCAAAGAAGTAAGGAGAGAAGTGGTTGCCCTTCTCCTCTCTCCCTATATATAAAATGCATTTCTAAGCATTGTGAAAGCAGTCATTAATACAATTTTTATAAACTTCAGGAAACTACTGAATAGTTTGTACTCTACCTGTAGTAAACTTCAAGACTTCAAAGGCTTTCTGAAACAAATAAAACTTTCTTTAATGAAAACTTTTGGTAGCCTCAGTGGTTCTTTCATCCCTGCATGCAAGACGGAGACTGGGACGGTAAAAAAAATCTCATCAGAACTAATGAAGCTCCCTTTCATCCTGCTTTGCAGTTATCCCTGCTTGCTGTCCTGATGTTAGGAGAACTGCACAAAGCAGATCCCACAGTCAATAAGCAGTACTTAAAGGGGCCCTGTCGAGGCTGGTAGCACGAATATTTCATACCTACTTTCCTCTCTTCTCTGTGTTTGTAAAATAGACAATTCTCCAGAGTTTATTTTTTGCTCAAATAAATGTTTCAATGATCTTGAGTGCTAAAGGCCCAGCACTAACATAAAGTCATAGGAGAACCATGTAAACGCATCTAGAAAGGAACATCTAAAAAGGAATGGTTCAACTTCAAGCTTTCAAAAGAGTTCAGAGCACCCCATAGAAGGCCTCCTGCATGTGTCCCACTCTCCATCTATGGAGGGGCATATACTTCTTTCAGCACTGGGACCCAAAGTTGAATTAACTTTTCCACAGAGGATTTACACTGCTGACTTCTGTAGAAATAGTCCTGCCTGGTATCTGTCAGCTCTGGAGGGACCAGCACTGGACAGAGGAGGAAAGATCTGGGGAAAAACAACCTCTGTAGGACCATACTGTGTGGCCTTTTGGCCCAGGATTTTCATAAGCTGTGTTTAACAAACAATTAATTTTAAATTAGAAAAAATCTCCTTACAGAGTCTCACAACTGCTTCCCCTCTAACACAAAAGGGACCCTAAGTGATTTCCTTGCATGAAAGCTGCAGCTAAAGAGCATTTTTGTGTGTAAATTATACACTTGCCAGGATACAAAGTGTTCAATGGTTTCAATCTTGGGCAGATCTCTGTTCTGGCCTGAACCTGTAGGGAGGGACCTGGTTTCACATAAAGGATCCATGAGTATTCATTTGGGATGACATGCATAGTAGTGAGCAGATTCTGAACTCGCAGGTGTTTGGAGTTCAGCTGTTGTTCCAAGGAATTAGATGGAGAAAATTATGAAAATTCAATAGATGATGAAAAAACAGTACTTTACAGCATAGTGCTATAGAAATTACAAATGGAAAACCACAGGTAAAATTCTTTTAGATTTTGAAGCAGAGTAAATAAGGTGCTATGGATTTCTAAAACTGATTACTTTATAAAGGGAACAACAGGTATTTTTGTTTCGAATAAAAGGAAAAAATATTGTCTATGTATATGATATACTGAAAAATATTAGACTACATGTTCTGCTCTTATTAACCTTAAAACTTACCTCCTTACAATTTAATTATAAAAACCATAAGGGAAAATATCTATAATTAAATGTTTATAGTAAGGAACAAGACAAAGGTACTCATTCTTAAATTATCCTACTTGTTTACCTAAACGCGTAACCCTTAAAAGTTAAATCAAATATAAGGCATGGCAGGATGGATATGATGTATAATCACTGCAGTCACTTACTCCAATTTAATCAAATATGCTAATCTTGATTTATCTGACATTTTATTATACCTTATTCATTACTGCCCCGAATAATGTAGGAACGGTTACAGTTGATCTAAAGGAATGCAGCAATATTTGCTATACAGAATACATGACTGCCTATTATAGAGTTTACCAGTGCTCTTTTTGCTCCACAGAAATGCTACCAAATCAGATAATAATGACTCAGTATACTGAAAAATTCTGCAGACAGTGTAATTTGTAAAATGTAGTTCTACAGTACTTGATGGCCTCTTATAGACACTCTTTTGGTGTATCATAATTACTGCTCAAGCAGATACACAGGGGGAATAATAGTGACATACAGTTTTATCTATTTTTTATTCATATGCAATAAGTCAACTGGGTATCACCAGGGAGTGAGCTTTTATATACTTTTGACCCTGAAATAAAATCTAATAAATGACACTAAAGAAAGCTCAACAGTTTCTTTGCTGAAGTTTCCACTGGGAAGCAGGTTCCGCTGATCAGTTGTGCCTGTAGGAAATCTCTAAACAAAGGGATGAAATGTTATCATCTTCAAGCAGTAGATGTCTGCAAATGCAAATACCACCATGGCAAATCTGATTCACTTCCCTGAGGTCACAGACAAAGCAATGTATAGCAACTTAAAAATTTGAATTTTCAAACTAGAATGAGAATTAAAATGTAATGAAGAAAGATACTAACACAATCTATTGCACAGACAATGTTCAGAACTCTAAAACATTTAGAAAACATGAAACACAACACAGAGACCTACATGTTTACAACATTCAGGGCTTTCTAATTATTCTATATGAATAACCAACAGAATATAAATATTTTCCCCAGGATTCTCCTTCACTGAATTTATTATGGAATAATAATTCATTCAGAAGTATATTCTCTACTTAACATGTGCAGGTTAGAACTGAAAATACTAAGAGGAGTGATGCATACATATCAAAGTGGAGACCAGGACACACGAATATCTAACCACAAAAAATATTATTAAACTAAGGGGATTTGCCTTTGCCATAGTTATCAAAATATTTAGATGTGGGAAAAATGAAGCTAAATTTTCAAAATATCATAATAAAATCCCTCTTCTCCAGTATGAGTGGGGAATGCTGGGTGTCAGTTATGTAAAAATTCCAGTTACCTGAGGCAGAGGGGGGCGGGGGGGGGAGGAGGGGTGGTGGCAGCCGCACA
>NW_005842075.1:2525378-2529093 GCF_000455745.1 Alligator sinensis
CTCCGCCCCCGCATTCGGCCAGAAATTCCAGTTAATAGAGTATTTCGGATTTTACTGCATCTCTGAACTGGTAGTGGGAATCATGTAAACATTTACGTTATTTGTAACTGAATGCAACAGTACATTTCTACCCAAAAATATTTGGCTCTGCAAAATCTATTTAAAAAAAAACAAAAAAGTAAGTACATGCTCCTGATGCCTTGATCATCTAAGGAAGAATGCTATGGCATGTGCAATGAAGTTGGGCTACGTTGCTTTCATCCAGTCTCCTCTTGCTGTTGTTGTTGTTGTTTATTTTTTTCAGAATTGGGGAGAGACGTATTTTCCTTCCCATCATGGGAGGAGAAAGGGCAGTGACTACTTTTGTAGCAGGTGCTTTTTGAAAATCTAGTCTACTCTGATAAAGAGAAAAAGTGTTCCATATTCCCAAGTCCTGTAGTATCATGATACTGAAATGAGATTTTTCATCAGTCTGTCATGCAAGCAGAGTTTAATTATGATATACATAAATGTCCTATGAAATTAGAACAATCAACATATAAGTCAAGAAGGGAGGAAAACTACTGCTAGTTCATGACTGTGGAATAGTAAAACAAAACAACCAAACTACCATCAACAAAAATTGTTCTACTGCAAGACTTACGGCTATCATAGCATATGTTGCCCAGGGCACGTCCTGTTTGTAGCAGCACTTCCTGGTCTTTGCAATTTAAGAGCTGCACCAGTGGAGGGATCAGCCCAGCATCCACACATGGGTTCCGCATAAACTCTGCAAACAGGAGAGAGAGATTTTAAAGTCTAGTGTTATGGGTTTGAATCTTTGAAGTTGGTTTAGAAATCTTCCTCCATCATGTGTCTGTCTTTAACAGACTTTAATTTTAAGCAGGGTTTGCAGCTCTTTCATTGTATGAGAATAAATTAATGCATGGTGAAACAATCTGTTTCTTGAAAAGAAAAAGAAAACTTCTTGAGAACATGCTCAAATTCAACATTCTGACTACATTTCTTCTGCTGCTCATTAATTTACCAGGAATCAAGCAGATATAATTTACTTTCTTGCAAACTAATTTAACATCCTCCCAACCGATCACTAAGCATGTTTGAGGAATAATAATAAAAGCAGGAAAAAACATAATATTGGCAACAATGATTCTCTGGCTTGCTAATTAAATGAAATTTAAACCACTGAATTGCACAAGAGCAGATCTAAGACCACAGCATTCATCCTCCAAACTGAACAGCTTTATCTGTTTTGCTATATTATCTTAATTAAATGAAAACAGAAATAGAAGCCAATTTCAAAACACCTGAAAAGCTGTTACTATAAAAATTAAATACAGGGATTGAAGACTGAACAGCAGGTTCATGGCAGGAAGTCTAAAAAAAGTGAGAAGAGGGAGAATTAGAGAAGCAAAAGAAGCTACTTTAGCCCAGTGACTTAAGATAAATTTCCACGGACCAACTGGCCAAATAGGGAGTGGGGGGCAGAGGATTAAAGTACAGGCAGTCTTTGATTTGTAACGTTTCGAGTTACAACGTTTATAAATTGACACCCTGTTTCAACTTTATGACATCAGTTTCGACTTTACAATGCTTGATCCAATGTGAAGCCATGTCAGCGAACAAGTTCGCTGTCGTTCATCTCATCTGTCCAAACTTCCTTGGACACTTTCTTTAAGAAAACAGACAAGACTCCAGAAAAATCTGTAGCCAAGACTCCTGAGAAGACTCTAGCCAAGAATCCTTCAAAAAGTCCAACCAAGAGCCTTTCAAAAAGTCCAGCAAAGTCGCATCAAAGAAGTCCTTCCAAATCAATATGATTGCTATTTACAATATAAATACATTAATGTAGCTATATTACTCATCTATAATCGATTGAGTACAAAATTCTGGGGTATTTTTGGTGAAAATAGGGTATCAGGCCTTGGTTCAGGAATCAATCCCCCATTTATAACATTGTTTCTTATGAGAAAATTAGTTCCAAGTTATAACGTTTCAACTTAAGATGCGGTTTTCAGGAACCATTGTGTTGTAAGTCTGTGGACTGCCTGTACTGGAAAATAATCTCTTGAAATGTTTTTCCCAAACCTCTTCACCTCTTAATTTTTCAGACCTCTTGAAGTAGAACGAGCCAGAATATACAATTTTCTTAGGGAGGAACGGGGGGAGGAAACTGTCAGCCTTTTTAGTTATAGGATCTGTATCAATTACTTCCCTAATAGTGATTCCAGGAACCCAAAGATGCATAATACATATTGTCTACATGAAACAGTCTGCATATTCCATACATCCAAAGTAATAAGCAAATCTTTATACAGTGGTCCTTGAAGTATTTCCACATCTAAAGTCCCATACTGGTCACAAGTAGTCTGAAGTGTAAATTTTTCTTAACATTAACACAGATTTAACTCCCCACTGGGGGTTTCTTGTATAGATAAAGATACATGGTAGTCTTAAAAATAACAGTACACTTGTATAGATGACACAAACAACAGCCTTTCTTACCCTCTGTCCCTCAAATAACCCAGTGTTTTAAAACGTTACATAATTGCTCTGATAGGATGAACAGAGTGGGCCTACGGGTCTAACGTCAGTATTGTTGTATGATCTTTTACGCCATTGCTGTTCCCCCTTTTAATCCTACTTTCTGCTCCAGCCCAGTTTTCTTCACTACTTCTTTTCTTCCCCCTCCTCTCCTTCTCTCTCTGCCTCATGACATCATGACAGAAAATGAGAGAGCATAACAATGGAGTTAAGCAAGAAAGGGGTTTGAGAGTGAAGATCAAGTGTATGTTTAATCCAAAAGGGAAACTGGCAAGGCAGTGGTGTGATACACCACAAGAGGGCTTAATGCCTGAGGCAATGGGCTATGAGAATTATCTCTACAGCGGTATTCTGAATGGGTTATGAGTGGGGCAACACTACCTTTGTTAATATGATAGCTAAAGATGTTGCAATAGTTGAGATGTGATAAGAATTTTAGCTTTGCAGATGGAGAGAAGAGATCATACCTTAAAGACATTATGCCAAAAAATTTACAAAATTTAGAACAGCGTAGATGAGAGGACATAAAGAGAAGTCACCAAAAATAACATTTAGGGTATGGGCCAGGCAGGTTGATTGTGTGGTATATAGCAATCAAGATAGATAGTAGAGGGAAGGTGTGAAGAAGAGAAAGAGCTGTTTTAATTACCTGGGGCTTGAGTTGACAGCCAGACACCCCTAAGGAGATGTCAGATAAACATCTCAGTATAGAGATGGTAGTTGGTTTCATATTTTCAGTGGAGATGACTCTGAGATAAAGGGGGAAGAGAAGGAGACCAAGGAAAGTTCCTTGTGGAACCTCCACAGAAAGTTGAAGGATGGATGAGGAGCAGACAGAGAGAGAAAGAGAGGAGGAGGAGGATGAGAAGACAAATTTACAGACCTCATGCTAGGACAAGAGGAAGAACATGGTTGATGAGAAGGCAGTGAGACAGGTCAAAAAGGATATGAATGGAAGTCTGATGCTGAGATATGGCTAAGAGGAGGTCATTAGTAACTTTAGTGAGAGAGGTTTTACTGAACTGCCCAGAGTGGAGGACAAGTTACATCTGGATGGAACTGGAGTAGAAGAACTGCAAGGAGCAACTGCAAAGAATATGTTCAATCACCTTAAAAATGAAAGAGATATAGAGTTATAGTTGGGGAGGAAAGAGTCGACAAAGATAGTGAC
>NW_005842075.1:2529124-2560214 GCF_000455745.1 Alligator sinensis
ATAGGACAGATCAAAGTTGTTCTCTATGGTAAGGAAAAGAGCCAGAGGAGAGTGAATAGTAAGGGAGAAGAATAGATCTGAGGGAGATCAGTTGGTACAGGATTACCAGGGCAAATGGAGAAAGAAACTTCTACATCCGTACAGGGAAAAAAGATGGACAAGATGGAAAGGAAGTCAAACAAGGCAGGGTAGTGGGGTTGGGAGGGAACTGGGAGTTGGTCTCATTGTACGTTGCCAACTGGAACACAGACTGGGAGTCAGCAGGCCCATCCTTTATTTCATGTAGCCTGACCCAAAAGCTCTGTGGCATGACCCAAAGAACTAAGTTAAAATCTCTGGGCTCTCCTTAAAGTGATCTGACAATTCGTGGTGAAAGCTGATAATAGAGGCATTTGTATTCCAGAGGAGGACAAGGGAAATGGATGTGCTTGGTACTTCCTCAAATCCAATCTAAATAACTATTCTACCAATGGACATAAAATCCAAACAAAAAATCCAGCCCATCCCACTTCCAAAAGCACTGGGGACTGTAAATAATTTCAAAGGGCTTTGCTTTGATCCTGGCTAGAAGAAACTTTATAGGCACTTTATGAAAAAGTTAGGATACATCTTGTATGATGAGCAGCTTCTCTTCTGAATGCATTAATATCCAATAAAGCAGTTTAAAAGGAGACTTGAGAGATATTTGCTATGATACTAAGGAATTTAGGTTCTTGAGATATGGGCAGCAAATGAGACAAAGGAAGACAGCAAATCTTTGAATATTATTTTCTAATATAAATATTAGGAATTATGAATCTTTTAATTAACTTACTAGATGCAAAAAGTATATGATAGGGTTGGCGGGATTACTCATCTAAACCATTATTCTTTTGAGAAATCAGTTTGATATGTATTCTGATATGTCAGTTTGGTATGCATGTGCTGTATGCAGATTTTTGAGATTTAATTTACTTCAAACGCTTTCAATAACTAAGGTACAAAATAATGTATTTGATTCCTTTCGTGTTTTTCTGACTCTAAACCCTTCATATGTAATTTTACTTCAAAGCAGCAAAATTCCAGTAAATAATTTTGATGTTTAAAAAGATGGTATATGTAGATTATAGATTATCTGTTAAAGATCTAGAAACAGTAATATTCTTGGACTTTTAGATCTGACAACTTTACTGAACTATAAGATAAATTAGGGAAATTGGGTTTTTATAGAGTATGACTTTTTTCTGAATGGAATTTTAATTCAGCAGGAAAAAAATGAGTTAAATATTTAGGATTACATACATATCAGAAAACTTAATTCTTAGGTTAAAATTTCTATTAAATCATCTCACCTAAATCAAATACAGGGAAGTGTGATTTGGGCATATGCAAATAACTTCATCCCTCCTTATGGAGAGAAGTAAACTTTAAGTCAGATTTATTTCATTTCTGTCAACATAATCATTAAAAGAATGCTTAACATTCCAATTCAACTTGAACAGAAGGAGCAAACCAACAATCTGTCTTCAAACAAGAAGCCAGTTTTGAACCACGGTGTAATGTATTCCCTAAAGAATGTGTTTGAAAAATCCGCAGAGGGAAGGCAAGAGCTGCCAGGCCATCCAATAGGCAGCAGATGAGAAACACCCTTCCCTCTACTTCTTGGTTCCTCCTAGGGGCAGAGCTATTTGCAGTTTATAACTCTTCTCTGTAACTCTGAGTATGAGAATGGAGCCAGTTGAGGAGTATGAGAATTCAAATACGTCTCCCCTTCTCTTCCCTTTTTGGGGGTTCAAGAATTGGCTCCCATCTGCAAGACCAATTTCATTTCTTTCCCATGCTCAAATATTGTGACAGGTATGGATCTAATTTCACTCAAGTAATGTTTAGCCCTTTTACAACTCTCTTTGTTACACAGCAACATGTAGCCACATAAGTCCCCTGTGTGTCTAGGTAACTAGTGGTTTCTAGCTATGTAAGGTCTCTATGTGGCTATGGCCATTCTAATAGGTAGCTGTAGCCATCTATAGCCCAATGCAACCAGAAAAATGTGGTTGGTGTGGTTGGCCAGATGGACTGGCTAATGAACTCTTTCTCCAGTGCAGAAGCTGCTGAGTAAGACTGTGCTTCCGCATGGGGTGCTCCGTGACCCTCTTCCAGCTGCATCATGTGCTGTGTTTTGAGCCTATGAGGAAAACTGAGGCAGGAGGTCACTTCCAAGCCCCTTGCAGTACCTACCTCATCTCACATCTCTCCTTTCAGAGACACTGAACCAGGGAACCCAACTGGCTTCTGGATGGAATCCACAATGTGCAGGTAGTAAGCTCCCAGTCAAAGCTTCCCATCTTGCCTGCCTCTGCCTTTCCTTTAGCAGGCATGACCTTGCCCACACACTGAGGTCCCACTACTTCTTTTGAATGGACTCTACTTGGAGTCCATTGGCATCCTGCGGCAGGCCAGTATGGGGTGCTCCTACACTGAGCCACCCACCTCACTACACCTGACCACCTTCCAGGCTCTGAGTGCCTCCCTGGGGTTGCCTCATGTCTGGCCGACCCCCTTCCTGGAGGACACCCGCTAGCCTGGGGGTAATGCCACCACCACCCAGGGTCTGGACTGATCCTGGCTCTGTATCCTCTGGGAAACACAGGCCTAGTAGCCCTTGAGGGTACTCGACCCACTTCAAGAACTTGGCGTGCTTTCCTCAGTCTGAAGCACAAACAGTGGTCTCCCTTAGTCAGCTGAACCAAAGGGACCCCAAGGCATAATCTAGACCCACTCCCAATAAGTCTTCTACGCTAGGTACAAAGGAGAACTTCATTGGTTACAAGGAGTAGGGTTGGAATAGGGTACAGGGTAGAGCAATATCAGAGAAATCCCACAGAGCAAACTGGCACAGCTGGGTAGCCTTTGATCTCGCATCTGGGTTACTGTAAGCTATATATCTAGTTAGATCTCAGGTAGCTTACTCACAAGTATCATCCAGAGGCAGGTGGAGAGTACCTCTGGAGGCAGGCAGTTTCCTGATCATGAGTTTCAAGAGAGGAAGCAAGTTTCAGATGGTCCAGCTTCTCTCTCTCAGTTTTTTCATCATGGCTACTGCACCTCCTCCTGGGCAGTCCTTAATTTATATAGACCTTCTGACCTCATTTACCTGGTCCAATGGAGACCAGCACCTGTTGGCTGCTAGCCAACCAATTTGAAATGCATCACTGGTTGCTGGGTAGACTGGCATTGCTCAGAACAAAAGGGAGCTCAAGCCCCTCACCCAGGTATGTGATGCCAGTTACATAGGCAGAGGGAGCAGGTTTCCCCCCTCCCTCAGGAATATATCCAACTCGGGTTACCTAAAGAGATGGGATGTCTGCCCTTTGCAGGGACCATGTTAACCATTGTCACAGGGCAGAGTTTTTGGGGAGAGAGAGGCGGCATTCTGCCACGCATCCCACAGGCAGTCCTGCTCATTGGGGAGGGTAGCTCTCAAAGACCCTGTCCCCCATCAGCTCCTCAAGATGCTTCATCCTTGTTAACTGTTTGAGGACTAGGAGCTCTCACATCATCAAGAAGCAGGTGAACCCACAGCAGACGAATGTGAGCTCTGGCATCAAGGCTCCTATTTTTTGAAAGTCTGGCCATCCCTCTTGCCAAATCTTTTAAAGAGAGCCTGACATTGACTCTGGGCTGTGCAGCCAATGGGAGTCCCATGGTTATGCACAACATCTACACAGAAATCTATTATCATGTTCATATATATTACTGAAAGTCTATGCCTTAATATTTTACTCAATACAATGCATTTTAGTTGTTTAAAACATTAACAAACAGAATAAAATAAAGACTAATATTCCATTGACCAAATGCTGCTTTGACATATTAGCAAATGGATAAATGAGCACTAAAGAAATCTAGTGGTAACAAAATATTGACAAGACAAAAACAGAAAAGGGAGAGATGAAAAATATCTAATTTACAAAATGAAAACATAAATGAAGTAAAACATACTGACAAGTGAGGTGCAAAACTGAAGATGTTCCAGCAGAAAAGTTCTTGTGGAAAACCTCACCATTTTTGGCTACTTCTGCTATGATGTTAGCTACTTTTGCCGTGCTGGAAGACTGTGGAGTCAACAGACTTGCAAACACCTGGAGAATCCCACTTTTCTGGATTTTTTCACTTGTCTCAATATCTGAAAAACATCACACAAAAAATGACTTGCATAACAATTTACAGCCTTTCTGGTTTTTGTTTTTAAAGAGAGGAGACTAAACATTCAAAATCTCCACATAAAAATGTAACTTAGATCCAACTCTTACATAAAAGGTAATTTTCATAGCAATGATCTTGCTACATAAAAACGGGTGATGTTTCAGTGTTCATTTCACATAGTGACATGATGACATTTAACGCTTGCAAAAGAGCTTTACCATTTCAAAGCACTTAACAGTAAATCCCTATGAGGTAACATGTGATTAAAAAAAATAAAGTATGATCCTCTTCATTTTACACAGAGAAAGGGAAAGTAATGTAGCCAGAGTGACAGGATGAAACCCTGACCCAGGCATGAGAGGCAACAAGGTACACAGCAGCCCAGTGTGTTTGTAAAAGTATAAAGACAACACAGTGGGCTGATTTGGGGGTGGGGAGGGGTTGGACTTGGTTCAAATACAGGTGAGAATAGACAACTGGGATTTTGGGAACCAGAGAGCTATGTAGATACTGGGCTTAACCCCTGCTCTACATGTTTGCCACTGTGCTGGGAATTGTTGTGCTAAGGCTGTAGGATTCCTCATGCAGATCCAGAGAGAAGGGTCAGAGCCCCATCTATCATGTTGAGAATCAAGGGTTTCAAGAAGATCTCTTCCTTCTAGTTCCTGAGAGGGTTCTGCTCCATGAGAGCCCCACCTCACATCCCTGGCAATAGCATAGTTACAGAGCTCAAAAACATAGGGAATTTAGACTGCAGTCAAGCAAAAAAGCACTGTATTCTAAATGTGTTATCTTTCTGCTTTCAAATATTTTTTCCATTTCAGATTAACAAATATGATATATGTATGATGAGATGGCAGTGTTTTTCAGGTCATTTTGTACACACAACGTGACTTCTGTTATATTTCACCATTCACGCTACAAGTTGTCATGTTCTCCAAGACTGTTTGCAAGATGCAGATCAGGATGTTCTTGTGCGAAGCAGAATAAATCCATCTAAACTGAGTCTCTTCTTGCTCTTCCAAAGGTCTTGACTACAAGATGTGCAACATCCCCACCTAACTTTCAAACAGATGTAAAACTTGCCAGGAATCAGGGAAACCCAAGAATACAGCATGAGGAAAAACCATGCCTCTAACAGACCATAAGATACTTCAGGGCTTAAAAATAAAGTTAACTTGAGAATCATGTGTTGCAATTTCCCTGTACAATGGTTCTGAGAGCTCAAAATAAGCGGGAGGAGTAGAGGGGAACACAACAATGTACTTTATACTTATGTGCTACGTTTCAAATCAGGATCTGAAAGGGATGGTTATTATTAACTTGGCATAATGAACCTGTGGCAGCAGAAACTTAAGTTTAACTGACTGATATTTTAATTAAAACTATTTCCCCCCCAAACCAGCAAGTGCTTGCCATATCCCAATTGGGTAACCTGCAAGTTTACACAATGGGGCTAGGAGAGAAGAACCCTGGATTCAAATTCTGGCTTTGTCACTAACTGCACATGATCTTGGGAAATTATTCTTTTGCTCAAATTCCTCACCTATATTATGTTGATATAGCCAAATGAGGCGGGATAAACTGAAGCTTAATTAACTGCCATTTAAAAATGCTTTCAACAAGTAACACAAGATAAATTATTTTTTTAAATTTATTTACAAGCTTACATAGTTGCATGTTTTCAAATACATTAGCAAACCTTTTGCCATCATAATAGAATATTAATGATCTATTTGGAAGCTGTTGCAAATTGTCCACTTTTGAGACATAACATATGTTTTACAGGTGAGCTTTCCCACTATGCATGTAAGAATGAAAAGATTTATATGCGTAGAAAATTCACATCAAAGCTAAAGGTAGTCCACAAGAAAAAATTCTTGTTGCCAGACCCCTTTGATTTCAGTACCCAAAGTATAAAAAACAAAACTGGAAATGTGGATTTCTACTGATTCATACAATTTTACCCACAATTAGTAGGCAGGAGGCATTACTGTGGTCTCTCCTGCCATATTGCTGAGATGTACTGTATCCAGTTTTATTTTATGGTGTACAGTTTGATGTACTCATTATTGTGCAATGCATAAATTACAAAAATAGAATAAAATATGTCCTGCAAGAAGTGGGGAAAATAAAATTGAAAGTTGCTCCAGGCGAGCTGTGTGTAGTAGATAGGCCCTGATTTATTTGATTGAGATAAGCAAGTACCGATAAAAATATGGTCCCAGGCTAAACAGACCTCTGCTGGAAATTGGAATCAGCAATTCTGCTACTGGTCAAAAAGGATTCAAATAGAAATAATATCTCAGGTCTTTTCTTATTCTTGAGCACTACTGGAACTCTACTGCCCTCCTTTTCCTCCACTCCACTAGCTCCCATGATCCAGATGGGGTACTGCACTGGGAGTATATCCATATTACAGGCTGTATTATAGTATAGAGCTATCCAGGGCAGCCTTAAATAGAGTAGCGTGGATTCTGGAAGTCATTTGGCTGTGGCAGCATGGAGGTTCATGTATTCTGCCAAGAAAAATGCTGCTCTGGGGCCAACATTCATTATCTGATTATAGAGCAAGAACTGTGCCTTGATACAGGCCATGAGAAGAGTAATGACAAAATCAGGCTATTAAGTAATGTACAAATGATAATGCTAATTTCCCTGAGCTTGATCTCTTGAAGTTTTTGGGCTCTCCTCGTTCACTGAGAAGAAGGATAAATTACACTGAATTGCAACCTTTCTCCTGCCTTGGCTGGATGGCTTCCCAAATTCACACATGGGCATCTCTGCACAAGACCTACCCTACAATTCCCCAGCCGTGAAGACGGGGGTAACCAGTTATCATATCCAAGCATGCTCCTGGGTCACAGGGTGCATAGTCATTCAGATCTCCGTTCCCCAACACGTCTGCCAGTCTCTTACAGCAATTACATGATCAGAACATATTGTACTTTTGCCACCAGACAGAAGAGATACGGTACAACACACACGACTTTCAGCACTCTGAGGCATTCTGCCTGCTTAAGTCCTACTTGGACAGAACACAACAAAGCATTTCCACTCATCCACTACTGCTCTGCACAGACCATGCCTTCAACATATTCATGGGAGAAAGGTTGCAATTTAGCCTACTGATGCATGTATAAACTCATCCAAAATTTAAGTAGAGCACAGTATTGTGGGACAATAAATTTTAGCAGAGAACATTCATTAATCTAAAAATACAGGCATTTAAAGAACATCTTCTGGGAAAGGCATATCTATGGTACATGCGACTAAAAGGGACATCTTTACAACATCACATCTGTTATCCTAAACAGAAGGCAGGGTGGCACCTTAGAGACTAACTGGTTCAGAGAGGCATAAGCTTCCAGAGGCCACAGCCTGCTCGTCAAAATGCTATAAATGGACTTGCAGAAATTAGGGGTTCTACAAAGATGGGGATTTGAATAGGGTAGCGGCACTGGTGAGAGAGGCAAAGGAGGGTTAAATAGCTTATGCCTCTCTGCAGCAGTTAGTTTCTAAGGTGCCACTCTGCCTTGCCTTCTGAGTGACTTTGGACTAAGACAGCTAACTACCTCTCATTACCCTAAACAGTCCTATTTGCAACAAACTACTTCCTAGCTCAATTTTTCAGTTTAGAGTTCATCACATTAGCCTCCCAATAAAAATACTAAAGGAAAAAGGCCTATGAGCTGAAGCACAAAAATGAAATTTAAGCCACTTCCTTAAAAAATCTGGATTCAGGTAAAGGATTTAATGAAATAAAGAACGGCATCAGGCCATTGAAACATTCTGGGTGTTGTTTTTACCTGATTATAAAAAAGGGGCTCATTTAAAAACCTACAAATGACGACTCATGTCCGACATTTCTGCTCCATATTTCATGATGTCTTTTGTTGCCGAGAAAGAAGGCCTCAACGACAAGCAAGCTATGCATCGTTCTATCGAGCAGAAGCTGGTACCAATGGAGAAAATCTCCAGTCAGTCCTCACTTCACTGCTGGGCCAGTTACTCCCCCTCAATTCAGACACTGCTGGTGGAGACTATGGCTGTGGAAGAAAGGGACATGCAGGGCTTTTTGAGGGTGGGTGGTTTTAGAAGCAAGAAGCAGACAGTAGGGAGGACTATAGAAGGCAGGAAAGATAAGTAGCTGGTCCATGTTTTTTTTTGGGGGTGGGCAAAGGAATATCTCAGGGTTAACTTTCAAAAGTATGCATTAATAAAACTCATAGTTTCTTCGCAATTGTAAGCCCAACTGCAGGACTCACTCAAACCAAAATCGTGACAGCTAATATTTGTAACTGTAGGCACAACAACAAACCCCCCCCAAACGAAAATTTTCTTCTCTCTCTTGGGTACTGAGAGCAAGCATGGGTTAGCTGATGGTTCCTACCAATCCATTTGATTCCTTGTGTCCCTCCATTATGCTCATGGCAGATAGCTGCAGAGATGGGAAAGGGGATCAAGGGGTCTTAAACAACGCATAAGGGCCATGGAGGGTAGGTGGGATTTTTATTCATTCTGGGCATACATTTGGGCTGAGCATTTGCGTTGCATTATTTCCAGTACAATATTAAAACAACTTATTGTGTTTTTCCTCCCACAGAGCTGCAAGCTTTCGGAAATGATGTTCCAGCAGTTGCCAGAGGCCAAGGCCCCCAAAGGGCCTAGCATGGTGAGCAAAATAGTGTTTTTCCAGAACGACAGAAATGCGGATGTTTTAAAAGCAAAAAATTATCTATTAATTTTTCTTCCAATTTGTTCCCTGGGAAGGCAGAGGAGGAAGCTAATTTGGTTTTCTGGCTGGGGGTATGATTAATATTTGTAAATAGTATGTCCCCACTAGTTGCTAGGCTCTTTCCACACTTGGGGGTTGAGTAAATGTCTGCAGGGTTAAAAATAAAACCATAATAAATCTTAAGTGTAATGTTTTCAGGTTGTCTGCTGCCTTCCTGGTGCCATCATGCCTTTTGAAGTGGGCCAAGACCACCTGAATGATATTCCCACTGCTTCTAGGTCTATAGACAGCAGAGAAGCAAGTAATAGGCAGACCCAGCGTCTCCCACATTAGACCTTCTGGAGGGAAATAAGAGGCATTGCTACCCATGTTCTAACTGGTTAGCAAGAGCGAACCATTTTCTCTCTCTTACCTAAATTATTTACATAATCCACTTCCCATCTATTAAATTGGTCCTAAAAATCTGGCACCATAGGCAGCCTGGCATTACAAACATAATCTGCAAATTCCCTTTACTGTGCATAAGTCTTGACTTGAGACGTTTTCTTTTAAGGTCTAGTTTTCAGCCTCTATACATGCACCCACTGTCCTTCTGGAAACCAGCACAACTTTTAAGTATAGAAAAAAAGCATAGCTGTAGATAAAATTAGGTACCGTACTTGCAAAGAGTCTTAAAAAAAAAATCAACTCCGCTCCACATGATGTGATGCATTTAAAGTAACAAACTAGCAAAAATGGAAAACAGGACTGAGGAAAAACCTGCTGTCTGCAACTTCTCTCATATTTATATTGGGGTAAGAGTGTGTTAAGATGTGTCCACTGTGTGATCTTATTAATGCCATAACAGCATGATTCAAATGTCAATATCCTGGCTTCATGGTTTATGCAGAGCCTGAAGAGGGCAGAATACGGAGTATGGGTAAGAAATTATAGTTAGAGATCCAAGCTGAGAGGTGGATTACAAGTGTCAATAGACTGATTAATCATTATCAAGTAATAATGATGACTGTAGGAAACATCCAATGAGACCCTCAAATTAAACTGGTTACTCTCTCCTGCTCTTGGCTGTATTTCCTATTAAATGTATGTTTCACACTACATTTCTCTGTCATTTCCTCCATTCTCAAGTGAAAGAACTAAAAAGAGGGGTGCGGGAAAGAAATGTAGAAGCGCTGCTACTTGGCACCTGCCAGCAAGGAGAAAAGTAATGAAGCTCACTCCTGCTCCCTTTGCACAATGAGATGTAGTTACACTATTCACTGTACTTTGTTGGGGATGGGGAATGCTTTTTAATAAAAAGAGCTTAGAAGAGTGGTGTTCAACCTTCTGGCCCCATGGGCTAGATGAGCTGCACAGGATTCACCTGCATGGGGTTACCACTTGATCTTGTAATGGAGGGACCCCGAGTGTCACCCCCACTACATGCTAAAGCAATCTACCACACAGGACTATATCATTCAACCCTCAGGGCTCCCCATGGTTCTGGAAATTTGACAGCGAGGGAGTGGCAATTAATGTTGTCACTGCTCCCCCACTGCCAGGTTTTTGAAGCTGTGGGAAGTCCCACAGGCTGGAGATGGCCAGAGCTGTAATAGGTGCTATGTACCATATCTGCAAGGATGCTGTATAAGCCTCCTCCAAACACTACAGAAAATGATCTTGGTTTTATAATGGGCTCCCCACACCCAAGCATCAGGAGAAGAGGGTGAATGCACAAATAAGTTATGATGAGCCACATGTAAGATAAAAGAAAACATTCCATTTGCTCTTTTAATAGGGTAGGAGAAGGGGACAAAGGAAAAATTACATATGGCATGGCCTCATACTGCAAAAAAACCAGACACATGCAGCTTAGAATGTGCATTCCTAGTATGCTGACTCTCACAAGAAACACTGCACATGGCTGACTTTCATTAGCCTTATAGCTTCTTCTTTACCCCATCAAATCTAGCTCTAGACTGACCAACTGAACATAAGAAGTGGGTCCTAATGAACATCAATAAATGTGGGGATCATAACTAAAACTGGATATTGTCAGATTTTGATTGGTGTATCTTAACCTAAAAGAAAGCCCTGTTCATGGAGATCCTTTTTACAGAAAAATTCCCCTCCCCCTTATAAAATACAAATGAAAGAAATTACTCTTTGTATGCTGAAAGAAATATAAACAAGAGTTCCCCTTGATATGCCTTCTCCCAATTATCTGCTATGCACCTGTCAGGCACACGTTACTTGCTGGGAACCTGTTCATCTGCCCTGCTAACTTGAGCCCTGCAAGATAGAGAGGGAGGATTCTCCCTTAGCTGTGGGAATGTTTCCAAAAAAGAGAAAGTGTCTGCTTTCTGTTCTGCCTCCTTCAGCAACACCTATTTTAATCAAGAAGTGGAGAAGTGGAAAATGTCTTATTCAGCATTTTCTTTAAAGAAGAGAAAAGACAAGCCCCAACTGGTCTAACACTTTATAAGCTCTAGCCTATGATTAAAAGTGATAACGAAGATGACAACCATTCCTTTAAATTGGTGGGAATCATCCTTTTTGGCAGGCATGCCATAAATTAGCCCTACATGCTCCACAAGTGCCACTCCAATCCTTTTCCCTTACCCAATCTGCTGCTCAGCTTTCTGCTCCCTGTCCTGTGCTCCGTGACCAAGCTGCTCCTCTGCTTTCTTCTCCCTGCCCTGTCTGTCAGTGCTGCCTCTCCCTACCCCAATCTGCTGTCTGCCACAGAGAGGCCACAGGTTGGCCACCCCTCCATGTTCTCATTTAATTTACCATATTTACCCGGATACAAGATTACCCTGAATATAACATGACCCCCACTGATTGGATTCTGTATGTGAAAAAACGATACATTTGTTATAATTTTCCAAGTATAGAATCTAAGTATTGGAGGGCTGTCCTGAATCCCACCCCACCGCTACAGCAGGGAAAGCAGTGGCTGGGGGGAATAAGGCGACCCTCTTGCCCTCTGCCCCCACCCACTATTTCCCCTGCAGCCTTCCTGTCTGCACCCCCTGCTACCTGTACGCCAGACCCCCAGCTCTCTACAGCCTCTGCCTCTCCCCCAGTTCCTCCTAGTTTCTGCCTCTTCTCCCCAAACTCCTGCCAGTCTCTGTCCCTTCCCCCCACAGTCTCTGTCTCTTCTCCCCCCGTCCTGTTTTCCCCAGTCTCTGCTCTCCGCCCCCCAAACTCCTCCCAGTCTCTGACCCTTCCCCTGCTGTCTCCCTGCAGTTTCTGTTTCTCTCCCCCCAACCCCTTACTGTCAGATGTTACTTGGGCTGTTCCATCCTGGACCATGGCATGTGGAAGTTCAGCCCTTGCCTGGCCATGCAGCAGTGTTGGCCAGAGCTGAGCTGCACCTGACAATGAGGTGTGGGGCAGAAGCTGCAGAGGAGAAGGGGAGGTGGGGGTGGGAGGCAGGAGGTGGCTGTGGATCTGACTGTGGCCCCAACCTGGGCTCAGAGTCAGAGCCGCAGCAGCCACCTGCTCTTCCCTCCACTTTGTATGAGAATATAAGATGAGAGGCTTCTCCTCCATGTTGACTGTGGGGGAAAACTCATATTTTGTTTGAGTAAATGTAGTATATGCTCTTGCTTTTCACACTACAGGGAAATATATGCATATTAGTACTTCATGGCTGCATCTACATGAGTGGCTGACTACGAAACTATGAAACTATATTTTGGTCATAAGCATATGGGATAGGACAAAGGATGAGCTTTCAGACTTAATTCTGAATTTCTTGACACCTGCATGCAATTTTTGCAAAGAATAATATTTTTTATTTGCCTTTGTATTGTGTATTAAAAATAATAGTTTTAAGGAGAACATTTTGTCAAAGCGGCTTGAGAATTCATTTTTTTAATACTGACTGAAGCCATAGAGCCCTAAGAATATATAATGTTTAAATCGTTATCTGGCAAACTGCATTCAAGAATACCATTTGTAATCTAACATTTGAATAAACATCATTTAAGTACTTGGCACTAGCTAAATACATCACCATTAATGGGAATTTATATTAAATATAACCCCACTAAGTAACAGTGATTATCATTCAGTATTGTTTGGCTAAGCCATTTTCCTGGGAGAGATTCCAAAAAAAAAAGTCATCCTGATTTGATGTGTTCCAATTAAGCAGCGTATACTGTAATGATAATGCACATGCATACACACACGTGCTTGTGTACACATACACACACACACACACGTATATACTGGTGTACTACATCATTCTAAAACATTTTCCACATTATGTATATACAGTACCACTGAACCTGAGTGACTTAAGGTGTAATAAGCAGGCTCTTACAGTGGGAAAGAAAACATGTTATGACATGATAATGAACTCAAAACCTGTTCTATAAAAACGCATCATGGACTGTAACTTCTACAGGGGCATTTAGCTAAAAATCTGCAGAATAAACTCAGTGGAGCTCAATTTACCAAACTTGCTGAGTCAAGCCTGTTAAAAGCTGAACCCATGGCTCCCCCCGAGAATAGTTTTCTGCCATCAGCCGTACACTAGAAACTTCTGCTGGTATAATAATGTCGGTTGGAGGTGTGATTTTTTATGACATTTTTATACCAGTAAAAGTCTTACTACAGATACAGTGATGCCAGTAAAAAGAATGCTTTCACTGACATTGCTTAATTTATTCATGAAATAAGGATGAGCTACTCCAGCAAAAACACATTTTTGCCACTGAAACATGTCTGAAATAGAAGGGTTTGCCACTATAGTGTTACCTATACTGATAAATCTTTTTAGTCCGGAATAACTGAATCCACTCCCTCTACCAGAGGCTGAAAGCTCTATTAGTGCTTTATATACCTTCTCTCATTTTCTTTTTCAAACTATTTGCTGTATAAAAATACTTGTGATTAAAGATTCCCCCACAAGTCTATTCTTTTTGGCTCCCATTTGTTCTTTCTCCTTTTCAGTTTTGGCTTATGTTTAATTTCTCTGTCCCTCATTTCCTCTGTCTCCCATCTCTTTCATTTTCCTCTCCACCCCCTTGTCTCCTTGTTTTGAACAGAGGCATTGAGAGCGTTACCCTGTGAAGTAATGATCAGGATTGAGCTATACAGCCACTAAGTAGAAAATATCCAATGTTTCCAATGTACAAAAAATGAGCTGGGTGGCAGCCTGAGTTAGGGCTGGTGGAGTCAGCAGAGAGCTCAGTGCTACTCTTGGTTTTTTAATCAGTTTCCCAGGAAAGCTAAGATTTTGAATGTGCACAATAAGAGTACCAAGCCATGGATATCTCTTTGGTAAAGCCTAGTTCTCACCCCAGGCAGAGTTTACAGCTTGCTTTTAGGTATAACATTATTTTTCTGGAGGGCTGTAACTTTAACCTATATAAATAATTTTGCATGTCTCCGTCCCTGCCTTAGTTTGTTGCTGGAATGCCAGGACTTGGGTGCTGCTTCCCCATCTCAACCCTTTATTAGAGATCAAGTTTTTCCACCCAAATGCAGTATCTTTCATAGGTACTTGTTTTTTAAGGCATCTAGTTTCTTTTCTAATTTTCCAATAGAGTTCCACAGCCCTATCTTAGCAATTCAGTCACATCTGAGTTGATTTACATTTATTTTTTAATTTAATAGATATTGTGAATACTTTGCCTACCCCAGAAGTTACTTCTTTTGTGAGGTTTCCAATTGGCCGTGGTAGATAGGACAGCATATCTGCATGAATACTGTGATCAAGGCAAATGCACCTTGGGTCACGGGGTGGGGAAATAGCGCACAATGTTGCCCATCCCCTGATGCACTGCTGCCTCTGCCCTGGCAGCAGCTGGGGTAGGGAATGTGACAGCAGCAGTGCACGGGGAGGCAGCAGAGCAGGTCAAGGGATAGGGCAGCATGACAAACATTAAGAAACTTTAGCACAAAGAGCCAAGCAGGCGCTCTCAACCCGTAGAAGAGATGGAAGCAGCAGCAAATGACAGAAAGAAATGGAAGAAACTAGTTTCCACCTTATGTTTCAATGACAATGTGGGAAGAATGTAACACGATGGAATTTCCCATAATATACAGTAATAGGATAGGCGAGTGTGTGTTTATCTATAGATATCTATATCTAGAGCCAGATTACACCCACAAAATTTACCCTGGGGGAATGGACCCTTCATACGAATATGTTATCCAATCTCTAAGTAATGGAATACTGATGATTTCTATGGGACCAGCACCAATTTAGAAGGAATGTGGTATTCTTTCTTGGAGCTTTTAAGTATATTCTAACAAACCACTATTTTCCTTGCAGTAGGAGGACATTGAGGGTGCCCTCACTGCTCCGCTTTATCTATGGCAAATTAGGTTGCTTTCAGTGTTTTGGGGCATTAGGCCTTGTAGTTGGGTAGTTGTGCAAGAGGGTTGTTCACATAGTTTTAAGAACAGGTCTGACATGCTTGGATAGGATGGTTTAGGTAGGGGTGATCCTGCCTTGAGTGGGAGTTTAGACTAAATGACCTCCTGAGATCCCTTCTAGCCTTAACTTTTCCATGATTCTGTGAGTTCACAGAATACTCTTTATAGCCGGGATGTCAAACATCTGGCCCATGAGTCACTGGATCAGCCCCCACATTCTGGCCCCAGCCCAGGGCTAGGCAAAATATGGCCCATGGGCTTGATCTGCCCTGCCAGGTAATTCCATCTGGTCCGCAGGCAGGTGCCTACCAATTCACTATATCCCACCTGGCCCTGGGCTGTCCCTGCTGTGCTCACATGGACCCGAGCCCTGCTCACTCCCATGGGGCAGTGCATGCTATGCTCCCACTCTTGCCCATGGAATGGCCCAGACCCTGCCCCAGCCGGTGGGGGGGGAAGTGATGGCAGTGGCATGGGTGGGAGGTGTGGTTGTGGGTGGAGGAAGGGGAGGGCAGCAGGTGAGGGGGAAGGTAAGAAAGCAGCAGAGGAAGGGCAGCAGCAGTGGTAGCAGGGGAGTGGTGGTGGTAGTGCAGTTGGCAGGCAGGTGGGGGGAAGTGGCAGTGGTGGTGGGCAGGAGTGAACCGGCAGCTGGGCAGGAGCGTGGGGGCCACCTGGGGCCAGTGCTGCGGCCAGCCAGGACCCAGGGCAGGGTGGCAGGGGCATGGGGTCTGCTTGGCTCCATCATGTGGGGCTCGCACGTAGTTCCTGGTTTCTCTGCCCGAGCTGTGCACCTCTGGGGGACAGCCCCACGCAATGGAGCTGGTGGCCTAGCCCTACTCACTGCTATGCACAGGTCATGGAAAACAGCGGGGAGCTCCATACTATGGAGCTGAGCTGGCTTTATCTCTCTCCCTGCTGAGCCCCATGATCTGCACCGCCAGCTTCATTACATGGGGCTCCCCCCGGTGGTGCAGGGCTTGGGAATGTGAGCCCCACACCATGGAGCCAACAACCTGATCATGTGCAGTACTGGGGTTCACCGAAAAGACGCACTGCCAGGGGCCTCTGCCTGCTGCTGCTGGTGGCAGGGACTGTGTGCTATGGGGGATGGGGGCTTTTTATAGGGGGGCCCACATGCACCCCACCATACACACTCACCCATACCCGCCATGCAATCCTCCTGACACACACCCCCAGCCACCCTCCCCCTCCACACACCCAACCACGAGTCCCCCACAAACCCCATACCCACCCACATATTTCCACAAACACCTCCATACCCACCCCCCACATCCACACCCTCCCACAACCCAAATACAACCAAATCTCCCACAAACCCCATACCACCCACGCAAACCCGCACCCTCCACACCCTCCCACAAACACATCCACACCCTACATACACCCACAGTGCCCCACAAACCCCATATCCAACCACCCATGTCCCCCCTCCACCTCACCCCCATATACAAGTGTAAGGCTTCATTTTGAGCTATTATGCAATCACCTCTATATTACATGATACAAACACACAAATCAGGACAAAAATATTTTTTGAAATAAAATTAAAATATTTTATAGTCAATGTTTAACTTTTAGTATATTATTTGTGGTTTTTTTCCAGTTCCAAAATAGGAAAGCCCCTTCCCAAAAAGAGTAATTCTGGGAGCAAGGGGAGGGACATCCAGTGGCACAAGTCAGGGTCTGTGGGTGGGACTTCCAGTCCCAAGATCGCAACCAGGGTTTGGGGCACCTGTCACGGGGTGGGGCTATTCTTGCGGCCCTTGACAGTGCACCAAAACTCATTAGGTGGCCCTCCAGCCAAAATAATTGCCCACCCCTGCCTTAGGGGAAAGGAAGTGAGCATGGACATAAGAATAAACGCTGCCCATTCTATCACCAAAGGGGGTTATTCAGGAAAGGTACAAGGACCTGAAGTTATATTACCAGCTCCAAGATGCCCTGTTAAGTGGTTCCCAGGAGTAGCTGAGTCCAGAAAAAGTCCTTTGTTACACAGCTCCTTTGGTGCTCATGCCATACTCTGACAGCATGATTCCCACTGAGGGCACAATGTTGGTCTGGAGCAGGGGTGGGCAAAATGTGGCCCACAGGCCCCCTAAAAAATTTAGAAAATTAATATTTATCTGCCCCTGGCTGCCTGTCATGCAGCCCTCGATGGCTTGCCAAAACTCAGTAAGTGGCCCTCCACCCAAAATAATTGCCCACCTCTGGTCTGGAAGCAGGGGTGGATCCAGGGAGGAGAGGGGTGCAGTGATTTTAAATTTCAGAAAATTGATTCCTGGTCAATCCAAAGTTTAAAACTGCCAGGCAGTGGCAGCAGCATTTTGTTAGGCAGTGTTGAGGGAGTCAATTATCTTCATGACTCATTATAATCTACCTGATCCCTTTTCAACTCTTTATTTCACAGGAGTTAACAACCCTCTCCTCTTTCTAATGTTCTTGATGCTCAACCAATCAAGCTGTCTTTTGTTCTGAAATTCTACTGTCTGTTAGCTGCTCCTGGTAATAAAGCTCCAATTTCACAGTTCCACAGATTGTTTTCAATTTATTCCAATGAAGTCATATTTGTTTTTGCTTCAATCTTAAACATAGTAATATAGCTCTAGGTCCCTAGTACATTAGTAAAGCTTCTAGTTTATTTTTAACTAGAGAAAAATGTGTGTTGTTTTATATGTGATGCATCATATCATCTACACCCCACTCTTCAAAACCTTAGATATGCCTATATCTTGAAGGGCACTGCCTCAGTGTACATGGCGGTGATTTCTTGCATTTCTCTTGAAGCTTTGGTGTTGGACCCTGTATCTTAATCCAAGGGAGAGGCAAGTCCACCCTACTCCTCCCACACCAAGGAAATAGAGGGAGAATGATTTTGCAGTATGATTTTCCAATGTCCTTCCTCCGAGTTCACTCCCCCTTACATTCTACCTTCAGATGTTACCAAGATGGAAGGTTATCTGGCTCCAGCAATACTGGTAAAATAAATGGGCACATGTGAAATGTGATAGGATGAACCGTATCTGGTTTCTCCATAATAGGGTTGCATTAATGTGCTGCCCTTCCGTTTTACAGGAAATTGTTGCTGTTTTTGCTTAGATTTGGGAGTATATTTCCAACTACCCATTATTTGGAATTGAAAATTCAGCTGTACGTAACGTGGACTTACAGTCTTTTGGGGACTGCTGAGATCACCAAACTAATTCAACATATGAAAACTTCTATTAAAAAGGGTAGGTTTCAAAGCTATTAATCTCTGATTACTACTCAAAATGCTATATTATTGCTCTTAGAAGTCTGAAAAGATGCTGAGTAAATAAAGCTTAAGACTCCTTAGTCTAATTTTTCGCAACACTAAAAGTAGTTTTCTTTGTCATATACTGTTTCAGTACTGCAGAGCTAAAACTAATCAGTCTGACAGAAGGAATGTGTTTGGTGTGCAATATTCACCTGTTTACAAAGTCTGATATTGAGCAGTAAATAACGTCAAAATATTTGGTTCATTTATAAGTCTTGGCTAATCCTGCACATCAGGTAGCTTTTTTCCTGAATTTAAACTGTCTGTAAATAATTTTTAAAATACAGTATATCGGTGAATACTGAATGACACCTGGCAATATCCAAAGGGCTCTCAGTTTTTCCTGATTATAGATTATTATAAAGTCCTGTCAACAAAGTACAGTCAACATGAAAGTATGCTTCTGGGACTGGGAATTTTCTTAGCCGCTACTATAAGTAATAGCAATTAGCTAGTGACCATTACCATATGCTTCACTATATACATGGAAAACAAAAGAATGAAGCAATTGTTCAGTATCAAGGCAAAGACCAATATGCCAAAGACCCTTATGTCAGAACACACTTTAGGGTGTCTGTCACTTTAAGGGTTGGAGCAGGGAGCTGCCAGGCAGTTAATGAGAGCGGTAATTTTGGGAGAGGTCTGTTATAAGAGCAGAGCATTTTGAGATCAGCGAGCAGGCAGTAACATTGCCCAGCAGAGTTCCTGCTCCAGGAATATCTCGGAGGTAAGGGTGAGGTTATGGGGAAGGAGGAGGCCTCAGTGGGCCTGGGCATCACTTAAAACTTCACTCTGCCAGGAATGGGAGGCCTGGTGGTACTGCCTGTGGCGGGGCAAGGCCACTCAAATACCAGGACCAAGAACCTCCCCAGTGTAAGGGGGTTAAGGGCGCCTAAACCTCTTCCCCCCTCCCTCAGATGATGGGTAATCAGGAGAGAGCGGGGGCTAGGAAGCTTACTGAGAAGTGCCTGAGTCCTTTGGGGTGTTGGACCCTGGAGTGGGGGGGCTAGGCACACTGAAAGAGCAGCACCTGAGCTCAAGGGGGTGTAAGACCCCAAGCCCTGAGAGTTGCAGGGCAGAGTTGTGGGGCCATTTAAGCTCAGGAAGTAGCAGCTGAGCCCTAAGGGGTAGAAAACTCCAGGCCCTAGTGTAAAGGGGCAGAGATGTGGCCCGAGAGAGGGGCATAATGGCCTGGTGAGGGGCTAGCGCCAAAAGTGGGGTGAATCAGCGGTCACTGCCCAAATGAGGGTCAAAGCGGACCCAAAAGGTTGGGCCAGGGCTGACTGAAGAAAGTGAGCAGAGGAATTGGCAGTCACCACCCAGATGAGGGTTATGGGAGGGGCCCAAAAGGCTGGGTCAGGGCTGTCTGAGGTATGAGTGGACAAGCCTGAGGATCTCTCCGGACGTAGGGCGTTACGAGTGTGGCCTGGATAAGCAGCACGTAAGAGGCCCTTGTGAGAGTGGGGCAGTAAGAAAGAAGCCCAAGAAGGGTGGTATGTGAGTGGCCTTACAAGGGGCTATATTCAACCCAGCTGGAAGCCAGAGCTGTTTATGTTTACAGCATATCAGCAAGAGATGGGACACATGTAGGGATGGTAGGAGCGTGTACTGATTGTCCCTGGTCATTTGGGCACATGAAGGACAGCCTCCTGCCTATTTGACATCATAATAATCTACCAACAAGGTGTGGCAGGTAAGCAAAGCGGACAGTTTACCCAGAGACGAGGGCAGGGCCATACTAGTATCAGGCCTAGAAGGTGCCTTTGTCACAACCTTCAAACTCAATTTCCTTCTGCAATTTTGAGCACAAAAGTAAAGTCTTCAGAAGTACCAAAGTTACTTTATACAAGCTTAAATTCCATTTTCAAAACTGATTTAAAAGTTTTCAATTATTTTTTAAGTGCCTAAATCACATTTGGATTTTAATTTTGCCTCTTAAATCCCTTAAGCACTTCCAAAAATCATGTGTGGATGCAAAAAGCATTTGTGTGCACAAATCTAGTAGTAGTTCCAGGCGAGAATTCCAAGTTTTAGGTCATCTAAAACTTCCACATGCAAAGTAAAGATTAAATGATAGGAGTTGCTTTGGAAAATTTAGTCTCAGATTTATGCTTCATTCCACTGTCTCTTTTTTTCTTATTAAAACAAAACATGATAAGTATTCCCATAACCACAACCAAAAGGGTAAGGTGCATTATCTCTAACTAGTCTTAACGCATACTTTTCTGCCAATCATTTATTGAATGTGGTGATCTGATTTCAAAATGGGGTGAAAACATGTATAGAGAACACTAGTAGAGGACTGTTTTAGTGCACAGTTGAGGAACAGAAATTAGACTTCAAAGAAATGTAGGCTTGTTTTGAAATGTATTATACATCTTTACATTTCAGTGACATGCCACACATTTTTCGGGCCAAGTGTTGAAGGCTGGGATCAGTGTATATTTTCAAACCCTTACTCTAGTATTTCACAACCAAAAATAACATTCTCAACAGATTTTCACATTCCTTATCTGTCACAACTGGGTTATTTATTTCTGCTATAACCTCTTGTGCCTGGAAGACTACAGCATTTCTGGGCTAGCAATCTCTTTGGTTACTGTAATAATTACATCCTAGAAGGCCTGTAACTTACAAAAGTCAACTAATTCATGGATAAAGATGCATCTGACTTCATGATGTTGTAGATTTATTCCATATGTAAAAGGTTGGGTTTTTGATCAGGATGTTCTCTGGATTAGTTTAAATCAATGTGTTCAACCTTCTGACCCCACAGACCAGATGAGTGCCATAGGGCTGGTCTGTAAGCTGGATCCAGAGCGCAAGGTTGGTCCACGGGTCTGATCCAGCATGGAGCCAGAGCATGAGTCAACCCATGGGTGCAATCCAGCGCACCAGCCCAGCCCCGTGCGCCAGCCTGACACTGGCATATGGAGCCAGATTTGGCTTTCAAGCAGCCCTGCACTCTGGCACTGGCCCCACTGTGCATCGGCACAATCTAGCCTGCAGGACCATGCTAGCTGGCCTTTGCGGCTTCCCACGGGCTCTAAAATTTGGCAGGGGAGTGACTATTACAACCACGACTACTCTCCTGCTGCCAAATTTCCAGCCTGCAAGTCGGAGGTTGATACCTGGTATTTGAGGGAGCCTGCCCCGCCACAGGCAGGACAACCAAGCCTCCCTATCCTAGCAGGGTGCAATTTTAGGTCATGCCCAGGACCACTGAGGTCTCCTCCTTCCCCATAGCCTCACCATTACCTCTGAGATATTCCTGGCCGGGAGCTCCATCGGGCGATGTTACAACCCACTCACTGATCTCAAAATGCTCTGCTCAAAACAGAGCTCTCCCAAAATGGCTTCTCTCCAAAAATGAGCACTCTTATTAACCACCTGGCAGCTCCCTGCTCCAGCACACTCCCTGCACATTGTTTAAATGACAATAATGCACCACATTGCCACAACATTTTGGGATTTTTACATATACATTTTTACTTTCCTCATGGAAACACAGGTTCTGAGATCAGCCACTGAACAGGACTGATTTAATTATTTAAACCCAACCCTAAGGCTTTAAATGGTCTTTGTAATATACCCTCTCAAACTCAAGGGCTCTAAAACACCCAAGAAATGTTATTATGGCTCTAATAATGTCTATTGTATTAACTGCCTCATACATAAGTAGCAAACAAATTTTGGAACTCCAACTTTCTGAAGGAAGCTCAGAAAGTCAGCTTTATGTGGTTCTGCAATGTTGATATTCATTTTGGTTTGTAAACACTGAGGAGGGACAAAAATAAAGGAGTTACTACTGGGCACACTTTCATGGTTTTTAGGTTAGATGCATATTTTTTAGATGGAATGAGCTTATGTACTTCCAGAATGATCCCTTCATCCACTTGCCAAGGTAAAGCACAATCTGTTATGACTCTTAGTAGACGCTCCAGGGGTAAAATCTGTCATTTTAATGAAAATATTTTTCTGACCCTCTTTGCTATTTATTCAATGGCAAAAGCAAAGGGGAACATATCTGTCCTTTATCTTTAAAGCCATTTCTGATGTTGCTTGCACTAGGGTAAGTCTGAATTAAACTGGAGTCCCTGGAGCAGCTGTTGTTTAACCACAATTTTTGGCTTTAACACTATTGCCCAGTACAGACATTGTGTCTATGTATGGGACAACACCTAGGATTTTCTTTATTATAAAAACAGCACTTCATCCACATAGGTGGCAGAGGCCTCAGTCATCAGATTTTCTGAAATTTATGTAGTTTTGCAAGATGAAAATCTGTAGACTAATAGGAATGAACTTTCTACCACTTCTGCAAAAAAGCAAAAAGACAAAACTGTCTGCTTCAAAAAAATTATCTGGAGAAAATTTGGTGGATTCACCTCACAGGGCTCTTCTTCCTCGCCCTTCCTCCCTCTGTCCCAGTTTCCTCCCATTGATTTTTCTCTAGGCAAGGGCAATCTAGTTTCCTTCTTTATCAGAAATTCTAGCAAAGCAGCCACCAGATAAGCTGCTTATTTCTTCAACTCATTACATGAAAAAAATGATTCATGTTTAGAAACTAGCCTCAAATCATGATGTAATTTTGTAAGATTAAACACAAAAATCAAACATGGATTTTGGCTGCACAGTTCATCTCACAGGCTGTTTTTCTATTGCAAAGTGACAAAAAATTCTGCAGCACATCAGAATCAATTTCTGTGGGGCAAAGCAATTTCTCATCAATTTTTTTTTCTGATTACTATGACAATTCTGCATTACAGCTGTCTGCTTTTACATCAGCAAAATTCATTCTTGACCACAGACTACCAAGCTTCTGCCTATATCTAATGAATCCAAGTGACAAAGAGTTGACAGTTAGGTCATTCATTAAACATGGGATTTTTTAAAAAGAAAACATGCATTATATAATTTTCTCTTACTGCTTCTGTGGAAGCTAACAATTCATAAGAAGAATGACAGATTCTACTTCTATTTCTTCATAGTACCCATGTACCACAAACTTCTTACAAAAATCTAAACTAGGGGAAGTTTACCAATTTACAGATGGATTTATGTCAGAAGTAAGGGAAAGTGCACGCGCGTACAATTTCTTTTAAAAGCAGTGGGCCAGATCATGAGCTTATGTGAATAATGTAACTCCATTGAGGCAGATACACCTATGCTGTTTTACATCAACAACCAAAAGAAATTCCTGCCCAGAAGACCCTTCCATCTTTCCACTCTTCTGTGAAATATGAACCATAACCTGAAGGAAACACACTTCTACATCATGCTTGCCACCAGACAACTTCAAGGTAAAGAAACTTTTTCAGCCTTTCTCTGTGCCTAACCTGGACAAAATTAACTATTCCAAACAGGAGATTTTACCACACCGTCAGCTATCCTGTGAAATATGAATTTTCATTTCTACCTAGGAGAACTTTTACAATCTCTGCTCTCTCCTATGCCTGATGAAGGGTGAATGTGCCCAAAAGCTTGCAAATAAATAAAATAATTAATTTGCAAATATCAAGTTGGCTAATAAAAGATATCACCTCTTCCACAAGTTTTGATTCCTAACTATTTCCCACTGGCAAAATTCCCAACGCTGCTAGTTGACTTCATTGGGGATGGTGAACCAAGTCCCACAGAATTCAAGAGAGTTTGTACCTGGATAAGGTATGTGCCAGTTGTTTTTTTAAGCATTTCTAAGTTTAAGTTTTCTCTTCCTCTCCTTCCATCAGTAATCCCCCAGTTCCTAACCAACTCAGTTATTATTTTCTGCCTCAAGCTAGCCCAAGTGGTCATGTGTGACTGACATCAGTCACAAGTGTTGGTGACAGATACTAACTAAAATATCTGCATAGAGATGAACAAACATTCCTTTAAACAAAGTTCCCTAAGGATGCCATCTGTGCAGGATTTTAACTCCTGGGGCTCAAATGGGAAAGGCTACATAAGTATACCCGTAGACAAATATCAACTGAAAATATTTCAATTTACCTTGCCAAATGTTTGCCAGTATTTGTTAAGGTTAGCAAACTGTTTGGTTTGCCATTGTAAGTGGGTTTAAATATGTTTTACTTAGTTTGTGTAACAAATGCCAGAGTAAATCATAAGAGAGACAGGGTTGCTGAGGTACTATAGCCAGACTGAGCATATCAAAAGATCAGGAGGCAAGAACTGTGGAAACAAGCAGGTTGTGGTTAGATGTTAGTGATATATATTGCAACTTCCTAACCCCTTTATTTGTGGGACACAATATGAATAATATAAGCAAAGCAACTGTACTGTTTTAATATACTTAAAGGTTAAAATACTGGTATGCATTCAGAGTAAATGCCATCGCAATTGTTGGGTATCCAGGTTGTAGCCATATTGCTTTAGAGGAAAAAACAATCAGGGCTCATGGTAGAGGTGATATCTTTGATTAGACCAAAAACATTTTTGCAAAAAACAAAATCTTTAATTTAAGCTTTCAGGCACAAATGCCTTTCATCAGGTATCGGAGACAAGATTATAAAAGTTTGTCTTGTTGGTCTGATAAAAGACATCACCCCTACCATGAGCCCTGATTGCTTTTTCCTCTAGACTGATATGGCTACAACCTAGATACCTGACACATGGAAGATATCAAATTTTAGCCAATTTTTAAATGAAATCTTCATAATTTCCCAGGGAGGAAGCAACTTTGATCACCTTAAACCTGAGATACTGCTCCTGCCTTTGGTTCAAGGTAATTTGCATCATCACAGAGCTCCACAAGAGAGCTGAGAGACACCTTATCAGCTAAGAACTGCCTGCCCAGAGAAGTTTTCCATCTATTGACTCCCCTGTGAAATTCTATGAAATATGAACTTTCATTTCTACCCAGAAAAACTTTTACAGTCTTGTCTCCGATGCCTGATGAAGGGTGTTTGTGCCCAAAAGCTTGCAATTAAAGACATTTTTTTTCAAAAATCTTGTTGGTCTAATAAAAGATATCACCCCTACCACAAACCTTGATTGCAACTGTTGGACACTGAAGTGTTAAACACTGGAGAGTACACAAATTATGTTTCCACAGCAACCACAACTCAACTATATTTCATATATGCAGTAAGCAATTAAAGACAGCATGATATTCTTCTCTAGGATAATAATATGTATGTGCAATGTGGCCAAGTTACAGCTGTTGTGGGAAATGATAAACTCATATTGTTCAGTGTTTAAAATGTTAACTATAATGTTGCATTAGTACAGAATTTGCTTTTTCCCCATTCTTTAAAATGTAAGCTGCAGTATATATACATTGAAATAGTACTTCCATCACATGAGTAGAGAACTAAGAGCATCACTTGTGGTTGATGATGTTGCCAGAAGATCCTAACAGAATTAAAACCTTATTACGTGCTGCACAAACTTGTACAGGGTCGCTTCATTATGGTAGTATTACCAAAATTAATTAATTTAATTTTCACATATATGAATGGGTTATATGTATTATATAGGTACCTGACAGGCTCATATATACGCAAGTTAATTTTTAGAGAGTTATAATTATTGTTGGTGGTAGTGTTATGCTGTTATGTTATGTTACATTGAAGGCCTCTTTTGGTACAATCTTAATAAGGCCTTGAAAGAGTTCAATATTAATTCTTTAAAATACATTTTAAACGCTGTATAGTCTCAAATCTATGGCTTTCAAACGTGACAGAGCTATGAAAAATTTAAGCATTATGTATCTTTGTAGTCTAGCGTATGTTATTTTTGACTATGCTTCCTGCCTCAGGTAAGGATCTCTTTTATCAAATGATTTTTAAAAATAAATGCATGTTTATATTAAATGAAATAATCCAAAATGAAGATACAGTATAAAAAACATGATTCACAAAAGATCATATACTTAGATTTCAAACGAGACACATTTGACTCTAAAATGCTTCACCTTTGTTCTCAGAGGACTGTGCAAAACGGCTGTGTTTTGATTCAGTTTCAGATTTGGTCATTTCGGACGAGTGATTTGTTTTGGTGTTTCAGATCACTGTCCTGTTTTGTTTCGGCCAAATCTCCTCCTCCGAATCCGTTTCGAACGGGCTACAAACTTTGCACAGCCCTACTGCTGACCCAGGCGGGGCTTGGAGCCAGGGGCTGAAAGGCCCCAGTGGGGAGCAGGACGGGGCTATGGGTGGCTCATCCGGGGGAGGGCCACTGCCTTCTCTGCAGGCAAGGAGACCCCCGCACGGATGTCATGCCTGGTTGTGGGGCAGGGAAGCAATGCAGAGTGGTGAGCAAGCCTGCTGGTCCCTGCTGTGCAACCTGGCTCCGCAGGGAACAAAGATCCGTGCCGGAGTCTCCTCGCTGCCACAGCCTGCCCTGCACAGGCCCACATCGCCGAGGAAACCCCTGGCACAGATCTCTGCTCCCTGCAGAGCCAGATCACACGGCAGGACAGTGCTGGTCCCTGCTGTGCGACCTGACTCTGCAAGGAGCAGAGATCTCCTCACCACCGCTGCTCACCCCACAGAGCCCCCTGTGGCTGGGACAGCGCAGGGCAGGCAGCGGTGGTGAGGAGACCCCTGGCATGGATCTCTGCTCCCTGCGGAGCCAGGTTGTGTGGCAAGGCAGTGCTGGTCCCTGTTGCACACCCTGGCTTCGCAGGGAGCAGAGATCTGCATCAGGGTCTCCTCGCTGCTGCTGCCCACCCCGTGCAGCCCCACGTCACCAGGGCAGCGCGGGTCGGTCAGCAGTGGTGAGGCGACCCCGGTGCAGATCTCTGATCCCTGCAGAGCTGAGTCGCGCAGCAGGGCAGCAGTGTACAGCTGTTTCCCTGCAAGCCTGGCTCCGATACTTCAAAAATTTCCAAAACATTTCTGAAACATTCGGATGCCATGCTTCATTTCAGAGATGTTTCGGAGCCTTCCATTTTGATTCACATTTGGTGTTTCAGGTGTCAAAACGGCCCAAAACATCTCTGAAACAAAACGGCTG
Source organism: Alligator sinensis (assembly GCF_000455745.1). Taxonomy (NCBI): domain Eukaryota; kingdom Metazoa; phylum Chordata; order Crocodylia; family Alligatoridae; genus Alligator; species Alligator sinensis. The sequence goes on from NW_005842075.1 coordinate 2,556,697, forward strand.
CTGAAATTTTGCACGGCCCTAATATGGATCTTTCCTCTCATCTTACCCCACAAGGGCATGAATTCTTGTTTTATGAGAGCCCTTATGAGAGAACAGCAACACATTCTTGTTGTCATCTAGTAAAGTAATATCTGACTTTTGCTATTTCTCAGAGAGCACAATTAATGAAACGATAGAACCTGTTACTTATGGTATACAAATTCACAATTTTTCAGTCTTTAATTTTATTTGATACCTTAATCTGTTCGATATCTAAGCTGTACTATTAAAAAATAAATGAACAACCTAATTTAGGATTAAGTTGCCTAAATATAATTGAACCCTACAATAAGCAAACAAGCAGGGACAGCAAACAAGGCAGTATGCAAGCAGTTCACTGGGAGCAAGAGGAGGAAAGGGAAGAGGAGCCAGGCATCAGCCACCAGATCCCACTCTGGGAAGGTAAGGCTAGGGACAGAAGTTATACAGAAACTGGTCTGAGTGTTCAGAAACTTATTTAATCCTGTAAGAGGACGTAAGTTCAGTGCACATAAACCAATTTCAAAATGTCTGAAACTGGTTTAAGATGAACCTGGTTGAATATAATACCAGACTTAACTGACTGAGGTCAAACTGATATATGAAATTTCTGTCCCAGAACCCTTCATGGTTCAAGTTAAATCAGAGTCCCTCAGCATCCCAGCATGCTTTTCAGCCCTGGGCTAGGTTGTGCTGTCTGCTTCAGAAAGCAGGGCTGGCCCTGCCCCCTGCTCCCTAGCTAGAGAAGTAAGGACTGGCTTACTGATTGGCTCACTGCCCCCTTTCCCCCCAGGCAAACCTTGGCTGGGGTGTGGGGCCAGGGAGAGGGGTTAAACTTACTTTCCCCCGAGTACAGAGCTACCCTGCCCTGCTAAAACTTAGTGCTGGTTGCAACTGTGGACTACAAATCCCAGAGGCATCTGGAAGCAGGAAGAGGAAATGATGAGCAACCCTGTGGAGTCCTCCTGCTCTGATTCTGGACTACAAATCCCAGAGACCTCGGGGGCATCAGGAAGAGTAAGCAAACACACCTCCCAGGCTGTGTTTATAATTTTCATTTCATAGTTTTTCAGAGAGAGAACTGTTCTTGTTCAAGCTTTTATGAATTCTATGCTACTACCCCCTCTCCCAGGGGGGCACTGGGGCCTGGCCACACCCCTCCACTCCAGCAGGGAGGGGGGAAAAGGCTTGGAGTGGCTGGCAGGTGTGCTCTAGCACCCCCTGGCTTCTGACTTGAGCCACTGCAGGCATTTGGCTGTATTTGCTGAATCAAAAATGAATGTGTGTTCATTTGCTTATTGGTTCAAACTCTGCAGCTTCAACTAACCTGCAAAGACTGAATTAATTCAGCCTCAGGCTTTTTGACTGTCTGTACTTAGCCTAAGTGAGCCACAGCTGCCTGTGTGTTTTGCTTGCTGAGTGTTAGCTTGGGCTGTATGCTTGGGCATGTGCTCTGAGCAGCTGGGAGTGCTGCTAGCTGAATGACTATTGCCTGTGTCTTACAAAAGCCCAAATGAGGGAGCGAAGTCAGGCTCAGCAGGGTATAAAATGGAGATTCCCCCGGCAACCAGATAGCCAGGGCACAGGGACATCAAACAAGGCAGTCTGCAAGCAGTTCACAGGTCAGTTTGCTACCCCCTTTTTGAAAGGGAACCTTTAGGTAAGCTCTTTCTTAATTAAGAGTAGCTAACCTACATATATTTAGTGTAAGTAGCTAAAATTCAGGAGTTAGACCAGGGGTCAGGAACCCCTGGCAACATGTGCCGGAGCATGGCACATGAGGCCATTTTGTTTGCTATGCCACAGCTAGTCTAGGCTTTGGACAGCTGCCACCAGCCATGAAGCCTGAGCTACTCATAGCAGGCAGCACAGATGCTGCAATAGGTGTGCTGGGGTCTGGAGGCCCGGCCTGGCTCAGTAGCTGCTGGTGGCTGTACATGCACCTCAGGGCAAATAGCAGAAAAGGAGCCTGGGGCAGCACAACCCTGGCCCCTTCCCCACCATGCATCCTGAGGCACGCATACAGCTAATGCCAGCAGTGAGCTGAGCCAGGGCTCCGAACCCCATTGCAGCCATTTGCAGGCTTGCAGCTGCCTGCTACAAGCAGCCTGGGCTCCATGGCAGGTGGCAGGGGCCTGCCTAGAGCCCAGGCTGCTTGCAGTAGGCAGCCACAAGGCTGCAAGTGGCTACACTGTCGTTGAGAGCTCTGGCCCGGCTTGTTGTAGGCAGCAGCTGCGCAGCTCAAGGAGCATGGTGGGGAAGAGGCTGGGGCTGTACTGCCAAGACAAGGATCAGGCCCTTCACAGTTCTCTGGCCCGTCCACTCCTGGCAACCCAATATCTTTGAAGTCCAGGGTGCCACAGTTTTTGGTACTCAGCCCAAAACCTTTGCCGACCCTTATGTTAGACCAATAATTAAGCCCCTTGCTTAACTAGAGTACCTAGCAAGGGGGAGTTCGTTAAGGAGTTTGCCTGGAAACTCCCTCACCTTCCTTCACTGTAAATTTGGTGAGAGGGAGCAGGGAAAAGGGAACCTTTCAGGACCAAGGAGCAGTGAACAAGCCATCTTACAGGGAGTTTGATAGGGAAAGTCTGCTTTGTAAGAGGGACAGGGAGAGAGAGGCAGCAGATTAAGAGACCCAGGAAAATGGCTGGAGGATGTCACCATGTCACAGCCACTGCCAGCTCTTCCTCTGCTTGCACCTGGGAGGTGTCTATCCAGGCAGCACCACTCACTGTCAAGGTTTCCATCCAGGCCTTGGTTTGGCACTGTGGAGACTGTGGCTTGCAGGTTCCTTCCAGTGATGGCCAGGTTGGGGAGTGCCTGTGATGTGATTGGTACCTCCTGTTAATGTCTCCCAGAGAGCAGGCAAGAGAGCTACAGGTGGAGGTGGAAAGGCTCCGAAGCATTCTCCATCATGAGGACTTCATCGATTCGATGCTGAAGGAGATCTCTAAGACTGTGGAGGAAGCACTACCGGGGCAGCGCTAGAGAACGAAAAGGGCATGGACTTTCAGAAAGGTGGAATCTGGAAGCTTGTGACCTCTGGCAACAAGCAGAAATCTTCATCTCCACTTGCAGCAGTTTGCCTGAAGAACAGATAACAGAGCACGAGGGGTACGTTCTGTTGGTGGAGGAGACCAAGTCAGACATCCTTTTTCCAAGGTTGGAAGGATCAATGCCACTGCCACCACAAGGAAGCAATGGGTGGTAGTGGCTGGAGGCCCCTTTCTGCAGGGACAAAGGCATCTATCTGCCAGCCTGACCTGTTGTCTGTTGAGCTCTGCTGCTTGCCCGGAGCTCAGATCTGAGAGGTCACAGAAGGATTACTGAGACTCATCCGGCCCTCTGACTGACTGACGGCTGCTCGTCCATGTGGGCACAAATGATACTACCAGGGGTGACCCTGAGTAGATCAAAAGTGATTACAGGGCTCTGGGTGCAACAGTGAAGGGGATGGGGCTCAGGTGGTGTTCTCCTCGATTCTTCTGGTCAAGGGA
>NW_005842075.1:2560269-2570283 GCF_000455745.1 Alligator sinensis
TGTAGATCAATGCATGGCTGTGTAGATAGTGTCATCAGCCAGGCTTTGGCTTCTTTGACCACAGGATGTTGTTCCAAGAAGGATTGCTGGAAAGAAGTGGGATCTACCTGATGAAGAGACGGAACAGCATCTTTGCAAACAGGCTTATTAATCTAGTAGGGAGGGCTTTAAACTAGGTTTGCCAGGGGATGAAGACCAAAGCCCTGAGGTAAGTGGGGAAGTAGCTGACATGGAGGGAGCACAAGCAAGAGAGGGCAACAGGGGAGGCAGTCTCATTCTTCCTGACAAAGTAAGGCAATCAGCTAGTTACCTTAGGTGTCTGTATACAAATGCATGGAGCCTGGGAAACAAGCAGGAAGAACTAGAAGTCTTTGCACAGTCATGGAACTATGACATGATTGGAATAAAAGAGACTTGGTGGGATAGCTCACATGACTGGAGCACTGTCATGGATGGGTACAAACTGTTCAGGAAGGACAGGCAGGGGAGAAGAGAAGGAGTTGCATTGCATGTAAAAGATCCATATGGTTGCTCAGAGCTCCAGTATGAAGCTGGAGATAGGACTGTTGAGACTCTCTGGGCTAAGGTCGGAGGGAAGAGCAACAAGAGTGATGTCATTGTGGGAGTCTGCTAAACCACCAGACCAGGAGGATGTGGAAGCTTTCTTCAAACAGCTAATGGAAGTTTCCTGATCACAAGCCCTGGTTCTCATGAAGGACTTCAGTCACCCTGATAATTGGTGGGAGGACAATACAGCAGCGTGCAGGCAATCCAACAAGTTTTTGGAGAGTGTTGGGGACAACTTTCTGGTGCAAGTGCTGGAGCGGCCAACTAGGGGCCATGCTCTTCTTCTGCTCACAAACAGGGAAGAATTGGTGAGGGATGCAGAAATGGATGGCAACTTGGGCAGCAACAACCATAAGATGACTGAGTTCAGTATCCCAAGGAAAGGAAGAAAGGAGAGTAGAATATAGACCCTGGACTTCACAAAAGCAGACTTTGACTTCCTCAGGGAACTGATAAGCAGGATCCCCTGGGAGGCCAATCTGAGGAGGAAAGGAGTCCCAGAGAGCTGGCTGTACTTTAAAGAAACCTTACTGAAGGTGCAGGAACAAAGCATCCTGATGTGCAGAAAGACTAGCAAGTATGGCAGAAGACCTGCTTGGCTTAGCAAGGAACTCTTCAGTGAGCTAAAACACAAAAAGGAAGCTTACAAGTAGAAACTTGGACAAACAACTAGGGAGGAGTATAAGAGCATTGCTCAGGCATACAGTGATGAAATCAAGAAAGAACAGGTTAGAGACTATTTAGGAAAGCTGGATGAGTAAAGTCCATGAGGGTAGACGTGATGTACCCAAGGGAGCTGAGGCAGTTGGCTGATGTCATTGCAGAGCTACTGGCCATTATCTCTGAAAACTCGTGGCAACTGAGAGAGGTCCTGAATGATTGCAAAAGGGCAAATGTAGTGCCCATCTTTAAGAAAAGGAAGGAGGTTCTAGGGAACTACAGGCCCGTCAGCTTCACTTCAGTCCCTGGAAAAATCATGGAGCAGATCCTCAAGGAATCCATTTCTAATCACTTGGAGAAGGTAATTAGGAACAGTCAGCATGGATTCACCAAGGGCAAATCATGCCTGACCAACCTGACTGCCTTCTATGATGAGATGACTGGCTCTGTGGATGCTGGAATAGTGGATGTGATGCACCTTGATTTTAGCAAGGGTTTTGATATGGTCTCTCACAATATTTGCACAAGCAAGCTGAAGAAGTACTGGTTGGATGAATGGACTCTAAGGTAGACAGAAAACTTGCTGGATTGATGGGCTCAGAAGGTAGTTTTCAATGGCTCAGTGTCTAGTTGGCAGCTGGTATCAAGTGGAGTGCACCACGGTTGGTCCTAGGGCCAGTTTTGTTCAATATCTTCATTGATAATCTGGAAGATGGGATGGTGTAGGGACCAGCTGGCTAAACAGCAGCTCTGCAGAATAGGGCCTGTCGGTTACAATGAACAATAAGCTGAAGATGAGCCAACAGCGTGCGCTTGTTGCAAATAAGACTAACGGAATACTGGGCAGCATTAGTAGGAGCACTGCCAGCAGATCAAGGGAAGTGAAAATTCCCCTTTATTTGGCACTGGTGAGGCCACATTTGGAGTACTGTGTCCAGTTTTGGGCCCCCACTCCTGAAAAGATGTCAAGAAATTGCATAAAGTCCAGCAGATGGCAACAAAAATGGTTAGAGGGCTAGGTCATATTACTTCTGAGGAGAGGCTAAGGGAACTGGGCTTATTTAGTCTGGAGAAGAGAAGACCAGGGCAGGATTTAATAACAGCCTTCAACTATCTGAAGCTACCTGAACAGCTAGATTCTTGACAGTGATGGCAGATAACAGAACAAGGAACAACGGTCTCAAGTTGCCACACGGGAAGTTTACATTAGATATTAGGAGAGGCTTGCTCACACAGAGGGTAGTAAAGTACTGGAAGAAGTTACCCAGAGAGGTGGTGGAATCTCCATCTTTGGAGGTTTTTAAGACCAGCCTAGACAAAGGCTTGGGTTGGACAGTATTGTTGGGGGTGGTCCTGCTTTGAGCAGACAGAGTTGGGCTAGATGACCTCCTGAGGTCACTTTCAAACCTAACTTTCTATGATTCTATGAATAAGTTATACATAAACCTACTGTAGGGTTAAGTTCTTTTGTTGCTTTCCAAAGCTCTATTGAAGAACTTAATACTTAATTTATCTTTAATAACTTTTATTTGGAGATTCAAGCCATACCTTATTACTTTCTGTCTCACACATACATGCACACATGCACATAGCAGCAAGGTTTGTGTTCAAGCAGGTCTCAAAGCCTGCTAGCATGAAGCACAATACGCTCACTACCTTAGGCAGTGCACTTCTGCTGTTCTCTGAAAGATTCCTGGAGGCTACAGAAACGGTTTCATAAAGAGATAAAGAATGGTTGCAGAGCATGGACATGTGAAAAATGGGTGCAAAGCACTACACAATAGTGGATACACATTACACTACACAATGACCATGGCAGCCATTTACATCCACTGAGATCATGCCTATGCTACGGGCAATGTTATAATACACTGTTGGCCTAGGCAAGAATCTCTTGCATGTTTCTGATAGATAGTCAGTCAATGGCAAATGTTATTCACTTTTCACCACACATTGTAGGTTCAGTTATAAACAGACCAGAGCATAAAACACTTTGTAGTTGGATGGTATTAATCCTTGCATCACAAAACCATAATTCTCTGTTTCCAAGTTAATGGAACTCATCATCTCCTTTGGGGCAATGTTGTTAGAAAATTAATTACACAAAAGTTGAAGGCTTGGTGTAATTACCCTAAGCTGGAACCTTTCCCTCTGTTAGTATGGGCAGCTTGTTACCTCATTTATTCTTTGAAGTAAGGGTCGGCTAATTAGAGGAATCTCTAGAATCTGTATGCGTTTCTCAGTAACATAACAAGATACTAGAGTGGGTAACTTAATGCTTCCCATTTCATTAAGGGTGATTTTTAGGCTTTTTCAAAAGAAGAAAAAAATACTTTGCCCTGTAATGATGCAATTTTAAAAGGTATCCAGCAACTTATCTTTCAGAAACATTCAAAGAACTGGATAGCTCAAGCAATTAGATATGGGCTTTAGTGAATTTCTTCTCCAAAAAACTCCTTTAAATCCAGCCCCGGTCAATAACTAGTAAAAGTTATCATCTCTCAGGTGTCAGCTGATCCCACTAGGAGAGTATTCATAGATAGCAAATGAGTTAGCTTTTTCAGCAGAAAGATGACAAACTCAACAGCCAAAGTGAATTAACACTCTCTCTTCCTTCTGGAGTTGATAGGTGACAGAGCCCAGTATATCCTGGGAAACAGTGCCAAGTCTGTAAATGTAAGAGCTAGGGCTAAATCAGTAGGGGTAATAGAAAGCAAAAATGACCTGAGGAAATGAAAGAATACGCAGAGAAAATGGAAGATGAGAGGGCACAGAGAATATATACTGAAGGAAAATTGACACTAAGGATGACAGGAAGAGCTATGACAAACAGCAGCAGGTAAGTAAAACTGGAGAGAAGGAACGGGTTAAGGAGGAAAAAGAATAAGGGAGTCAAAGTTATGTATTTATTTAATGTTCAGTATCAAAATACAAGTCCAGCACAGAATCTTTTAAGGCAGCCATAAAATTGTACATTAACTCCCTCCAATTCATTAGATCTCTCTGTATGTAGTGTGTGTCCACTATTTTATAGTACATACACATCTTTTTGTATATACCTAAAGAGCCCCAGAAAACTGAGCTAAATTTTGTAAGCTGCAGAAAAGATCCTGCCCACAGTACTTGATAGATTTCATAGACATTAGGCCTGGAAGGAACCTCAGAAGATCATCGAGTCCAGCCCCATTACCCAGGGGCAGGAAATCAGCTAGGGTCAAAGGATAAGTGTCCAAACATTTCTTGAAAGAGTCCAGAGTAGGTGCTTGCACAAGCTCTGGAGGGAGTCTATTCCAGGCCTTGGGGGTTCGGACTATATAGAAGTATGTCCCCCGAGGTGGAGTACCTTGCATTTTTCCATATTAAATGACATTAGGTTTATATCCACCCACTTAGGTAAGCCTATCCAGGTCAGCCTGAATCACCAGCCTGTCCTTGGGTGTGGAAACTCTACCCCAAAGTTTAGCGTCATCAGCAAACTCGCCCAGTCCACTCACTTCTGACACCAGTGTTAATAAAGATGTTAAAGAGAACAGGTCCAAGGACGGGGCCTTGGGGGACACCACTGGTCATGGAGTGCCATGATGATTCACTTCCGTTGACCACCACTGTCTAGGTCCAAGCTTAGAGCCAATTCCCCAACCATTGGACTTTGACGTAGCCAAGGCCACAGTTGGCTAATTTTTCCATGAGGAGATCATGGGTCACCAGATCAAAGGCTTTTTTAAAGTCCAGATATATGACGTCAATCTCTTCTCCCTTGTCCAGGTGATATGTCACCTGGTCATAGAAGGAGATGAGATTGGTCAGGCAAGACCTACCCACAACAAACCCATGCTGGCTGTCCCTTACGATGCTGCCATCAGCCAGCTTGTCTAGTACGGTCCCTTTGATAATTTTTTCCAGAATCATTCCAGGGATTGAGTTCAAGCTGATTGGCCTGTAGTTTCCCAGCTCAACTTTCCTCCCTTTCTTGAAGATAGGCACCACATCAGCCTTCTTCCAATCTTTGAGTACTTCACCTGAGCACAAGTTCTTGAATATCCCTGCCAGTGGCTGGGCTATGATGCCTGACAGCTTCTTAAGTATTTTGGGGTGCAATCTGTTAGGCCCAGCTGACTTGAAGGTGTCCAGCCTCTCTCAGTGTTTTTTTACAAGGTCTACAACAATGCTGGGTATAAATTCACCCTCACCCTGGCTGTCCCGCATCATGCTAGGCAGGACAGTCCCCCTTTGGGCTGGTGAAAAAACGACACAAAGTACCCATTAAGCAGGTTGGCTTTTTCCTGGGTGTCGGCTGTCAGTTGTCCCATTTGGTTTAGCAGGGGCCCAATGTTACCCTTGCTTTTCTTCTGATCCCCACATATCTGAAAAAGGACTTTTTATCGTCCTTGATATGTGTAGCCAGTTGGAGTTCAGTTGCAGCCCTGGCTTTCCCGGTTCATTCCCTACAGGTCCAGACCAGTGCAGAATACTCCTCCTTAGGGGTGATTCCTGTCTTCCATCCTTTATAAGCCTCTCTTTTTAGTTGTAAGAGGTCCACAAGATCCCTGCTGAGCCAAGGGGGTTGCTGTGCCCTTTTGCTACCTTTCCTCCAAGAAGGGATGGACATCCCTTGTGCCTTCAAGATCGTTCCCTTAAGGAGCAATCACTCATCTTGGACTCCCCTCCCTGACAAGTCATGGTCCCTTAGGGCCTCATCAACAAGCCTCCTGAGCTTGTCAGAGTCACCTTTCCTAAAGACGAGGACTTCTGCATTGCTGACTGACTTGCCAGCTTTGCAATGGATAGTAAAAGGGATCAGCTCATGGTTATTTTCTCCCAGCTTTCCTTCAATTTGTAGGTCACTGACTAGATCATCCCCTTTTGCCAGTTCCAGGTCCAGTAACACTTTATCTCTTGTTGGTCCATAGACTTCTTGAGTCAGGTAGAGCTTGTCCACGCACATGAGGTAGCTTTGTGACCGTTCAGATTTGACCGAGCGCTCTTCCCATGAGATGTCCGGGTAGTTGAATTCTCCCATGACAACTGTACACCGAGAGCATGCAGTCTCAGCTAGTTCCCTGGCAAATTCCTGGTCAAGCTCCTGTTCCTGATTAGGAGGTCTGTAGTAGACTCCTACCATTGGGTGCCCTGTGCCATGTTCCCCATGTATTTTGATCCAGAGGGTCTCCAGTTGTCCTCCATGAGTGCCAATGTCAGCTTGCAGGAATGTGTAGCTTTCTTTAACAGATGGAGCTACACCCCCCGCCCCTTTTTTCCGCACGATCTCTCCTGTACATGAAATAGCCATCTATACCTGTGGCCCAGTCATAGGTGGAGTCCCACCAGGTCTCCGTTATGCCTACGAGATTGTAGTCATTCTTGTTTAGTAGGAGGACCAGTTCCTCCTGTTTGTTTCCCAAGCTCCTGGCATTGGTGTACAAACATGTAAGCATCCCATTGAAAGCCCTAGGCTCCCTTGCACTCCCAGGAGGACGCCGTTCCAGAGCCGGGGTAGGAGTGGTTTCCCTTGGGTGCCCCAACCTGCTGGTTTTATAGTGGTAGCCTAGTGGGCCTCGCTTTGGTGGTAGTCCACCCATCCCCTGGCGGGCTTAGTTTAAAGCCCAGTTGAGCAGGTCAGCCATTCTGGCTTAAAAGAGCTTCCTACTTCTACAAACCTATTCATCTTAGGTGTGTATAATCAAAAGAAGAGAAGTTTGTTGGACAAAGAAGCATGATACTAGACCAGGGGAGGACAAAATGGCAGATCCGGGTGGCAGCTGGACTTCATTTCCCAGCAGCTCCTGCTCATGTCACCACAGCTGGTTTCCATGGAGACCCTAGTGGCAGCGGCACCACGACAGCATGGGGCCAGGTTTCCATGGAAACCGGCCCCAGCAGCACTGGCTGGGTGCCCAGCTGAACGGGGAGCTGCTCCGTGGATGGGGCTGGAATCTTGCAGTGCTGACAGCATGGTCTACAGCCAGGGCAAAGGCGCAGGCAGTGAATCACAGCTCTGCCCCAGCTCCAGACCACGCTGTCACCACTATAAGATCCCAGCCTTGGAGCAGCTCCCCACCCAACCACATGCCTTGCCAGCACTGCTAGGGTGAGTTTCCATGGAAACCCTAGCCCTGTGCTGTCATGATGCCGCTGGTGCTGGAGTCTCCATGGAAAATGGCTGCAGCAACAAGGGCATGGGCTGCTGGGAAATGGAGTCTGCAACAGGCCCAATCTGTCCCATGGGCCGGACTCTGCCCATATTTGTACTAGACTGAGGCAGAACAAAGAGTATTGGAGACATTTGGCCACAAGGAAATACTAGTATGTTACAGAGTTGCCAAAATACACTACCTGAACCATAATGCTCCTGCTGGCTTGATCCCAAAATAAACCTATTAAATGCTCACAGGCACCAGTACACAGTTGCAATTAACTCCATGAGTTTTGTTATTTCCCACTTTGCCAACACTTTTTCCTACCTGTTTTTCCTAATCTTTTGCATAGCAAAGGGTCCAAAGGATTTCAGTCCTGTAGACACCTTTGGAATAATTTTGAACACAAAAGATTAATTTCCTTAAGATAAGTTTGATTTAAAAATCCCAGTTTTCCTGACTAAGATTTCCCTTGAAAATAAGCAAAATGAAAAAAAAGAAACATTGCTACCTTTCTGTCTTAAGGGACTATTATACTACATAAGATATCTCTAATGGAGCTTAAATTCCTTTGTTTGAAATTTCATAAGTATTTTACTCCTACACAGCTAAAGGACTGTGACTTGTGGAATGACAATTCCAGAGAAGAACTGATTTCACTAGCTGATTAATCATGTGCTTTTCAGAGTAGTGATATTTATAAATGAACATAGATGTCCAGATTCCTTTTTGTTTAAAAGGAGGAGAAACTTCTGATCAGATTGTCAGCCCTAACAAGTTTTTTGAAACTGAAACAATATATAGGTCTTTCCCCCCACATCTATCTCCTGCCACTATCCCATAATCAGAAGGTTAGAGATGGAAAAGTCTTATAAGATACCATCTCTATTTCCCCATAAACTTTCTGGATCTTGAAAATTAATGCCATAGACCTCAAGAAAAAGTTACCCTGCCTTTTTCCCCTAAATGTAAATTTCAATTGGAAAAGTAACTGTGACACTATGTTGGCAGTATGGACCTCTTCACCTGTCACTGTCTTCATCTTAATTTCTATGCAATTCTCACACAATTACATGGCAGCTGTTTCCCCCTTTCTCCCCCCCCCTTTTTTTAATACTGTTGTCAATCCAGCAGTTTCACAGATTTTGTTGTTTGTCTTGCCATACATGACTCCCTTTATCATCATTTACTGATCTCATTCTATGGTACAGAATTTGAAGGAACAATACAACTTACTGTTTTGAGCCAGGGCTTGTAGCAGACAATCCAAGCATCCCTCCAAGCTATCTGCTGTGCTGTCAGTGGCTGTTATCTTCAGCTTCTTTAATGCATCGCTTAGATTATCTGCTTGGTTAATATGAAAGAGAGAGAAAATAAGTGTCTTCATCAATCTGATAGGAGCATCATAGATTATACACTTAAAGCCATTGTAAAGTAAAGTAGTCCTATTTCATTCAAAAAGGAAGCTATTTCTGTGTTCTGAGGAAAGAAAGAAACCTAAAGTCAAAGGTTTGGGATAAAATCAAGTCTTTTTTCAAATTTAAATATACATTTCTCATTCTGCGTGATTATGAGATGCCATTAGACATTTTATAAAATGCCAGTGAACAGCTCTTTTACCATCAATATTCTCTGAGCTTAGGTGGTTTAGGAATGGAAACCAGCAGCAGAATCTCTACTCCAATTTGCTACCCAGAAAAAAGCTGCAAGTAAACTCCTTGAATGTTTTCATCCGAAAAAAGAAAGGCCATTGCAAGTGCCACTTCTGCTTAGCTGTAGTTTTACTGCATGCACCACAGGATTCCATCTTGGCTATATTTTCAAAGCCCCAGTTAAAATCAGGACTAAGCTTACAGCCTCTTAAATAAATCAACATTATCAAACATAACATAAGCCCTTTGTGTTTTGATTATATAAACTACATTATTCTTTGTATTCAACTGAGCCATAAAAAATAAAGAAGCTTCTAGAAATCAGAGAATCCCATTTTCAATGTCAGATTATGAAATCACACTTTTCCCAAAAAATACCTGGAGTGTAATTTTCTGTGAATGAGCTCTGATTCTCATAGCAGCGACAGTGACTGTCAGTGCAAGCATCTCAAGTATTTTGTTTATTCACAGACAAGGTATAAGTGTTAACAGCTGCAGTGCAAGTCTCTTCAGTTTGCCAGCTGATGACTAACCTCTATCTGAATGGACTCTCCTTTTAAAAAGCATGAGTGGTAATTCAGTTTCCATGCCAACTCAGCCAGTAAGCAGAGACCACTTCTCAAAACAAATAATGTTAAATACTGTCTAGCTGTCTACTGTTCCCAGTGACTAATCAACTATCCCTGACCTAGTCCTCCAGTACAGTGGGAAACAGATGATTTGTCCTATACTGCTGGCACACTATGCATCCAACAACAACATATCCATTGACAAGTTCACCCCAGAGCACGAGGAGCCAGCACCTGTTAATACCATGCCTCTTCCTTGCTACCAGTATATAGAGTGGAAATGGGAAGATGGTCAGGGCTTCTTTTATGCCCCATTTTTTTTCCAGTTGACATCTCCAACCTTTGTGGTCCCTAGCAATCAACATAAGCTAAAACAGCCATGCCAAGAGGATGAGTGTCCCCACCTAGTTTGGGGAGAGAAAAACCCTGTTC
>NW_005842075.1:2570314-2573241 GCF_000455745.1 Alligator sinensis
ACTGCTATTTACCTTCTATTTAGTTATAACTGAAGATTTGGGCCCTTATTTCTACTTATTATTAAAACAACAGGCTGTAGAACAATGTTAAATACTTAAAAGAAAGGATAAGATTTTATTTATGAACAATCGCCATCAAGTTTTTTCTCTCCTAATGTCACAAAATGTATTACTTTTGATGTACATGAACCCAATTACTTTCAAAACCAGTGACCCAACCACATTCAGACAACTCTAAAATCTCCCATAGCATCACCCTCAGAGCTGCAAGTAACAGATGTCATTGCCATTTTCTTAAATCGCCAATTGCCTTTCCTTTCTCACTGAGTGATCACTTTATAGTAAGGTGCTAGGTGACATTCACCTGCATAGACGCAGGGCAGTGAATTTGCTGGACATATTACTTCTCAGATTTATCAGTATATTTGTCAGAAAATATCTGATGAACTATAGTGCTGATACTACAAACAGTTGTTAAATAAATTATTCAAGAAAAACTGTAAAAAGATGCATAGGCAGACAAGGTTCCTTGGGTGAATCTGATATCTTTTATTAGACCAACCCAGAAGATAAAGATAAAAGATATCAAATTCACCCAAGGAACCTTGTCTGCCTATGTCCTTAGACCAACACGGCTACAACCTAAACCCCTAAAAAGATGCATAACATTTGTCTTCTCAACTTCCTCTCATGATTCTTCTTTCTACTCCAAAATCTCTCCCCAAATTTCTTGATATACTCTTATTCTGTTTTTCAAACAAATCCTCTAAATCACTCTCCCATCCAGGCACTTAATCACACCATCCAAACTTCCTCCATGCACTCATGAACTGTTCTGGATTTTTACCAGACAACTTATAGTAGACTGTATAAGAGGACTAAATCTACTAGAGAAACAGATATAACAAAAATAAAAACTGGAGGGGGTGAAGGAACCCAAAGGTGAAAAACCTGCTTCCATCTCAATTTATGCACAACTGGGAAAATGGAAGATAGCTACCAGTGTGTTGATCCTAGACCTAGCAATTTCTACTGTGTGTGTGTTAATAAGCTCTTTACTGTAAACCTTTGGCTACATGCAGAGAGCAGTGTACTGTTTCACTGGTTCCTTATTCCCAGGCCCCTTCATTGGGCACTTGGGACATCTCCCCAATGCTCTACTGTTTCCTCACCTTTCTAGTCCTGTAAGGATGCGGAGGAGGAAAAAAGCAGTGTATACTGTTTGTCTACAACTATAACGTTCTCCCAATTTTTGGGTCATCTTCTCCATTTGACAGTTCTACTATCTACTTCTGCTGCTGTTCCTATCTTCCCCTAGAACAGTAAAGTGAAAGTAGCCCAGTGCTTGCTCATTTCACTCTTGCCTAGTTTTGAACAGCAGTAAACACAAATACTAATCTTCACTCAGCCACAATTTGGAAAGTTCTGATCAGCCACTCTGCCACTGGGGTTTTGTACATGCCAACCTGGGAAAATAGTGCTGCACCATGTTTGGGAAATTAGCCTGTAAAGTAATAAAACAATGGAAAGAAACCTCAAAACAACACTATACTTTCTTTACTATTTGACAGAACATTTCAAGATAGATTTTGATCTCAGGTCCTGTGGTATAAACCTTATGCAACTATAGTTTTGTTAACGTCACTGAAATCAGAATCCGTCTTTTCTGTACTGGTACTCAACCCCTTGTTACAATGAAGAGGGAAAAAACCCAGAATGATCTAGGGACAAACCATCAACTAAGCTACTTATCAACTATTTGAAAAAGAAAAACTATAGAATCAAATATCAGTTTTACCAAACAAATACTTTAACAGCCAAGTAATTGCAGGTGACCTGCTCCAGAAACTAGCTGGATATCCAACCACCAGTGACAACAATGGTTCCAAAATATTTAATGAATTGCAGACATTCTATTCCCTAGTTTTTAAGCAACTGATCTATTTCACTTGATTGCCATGAGAGTCCCATTGGCATGGAGGAGCAACAAATACAATCTGCAGTCCTATCCATTTCAAGATGGATCACTCAGAGAATGCTTTTCCTTTATTTGACAATTTAAGGATGCCTCTAAAACAGTGGTCTTCAAACTTTTTAAGTAGCAGTTCACCTTTAGCATTTAAAAGCTACCCAAGAGCACTCCTCTTCGGCCTGGGAGTGTAGGAGGGCTATTAGGAAGGCCAAGGCAGAGATGGAACTCAGGCTAGTGTCCAGGATTAAGGACAACAAAAAGTCCTTTTTCAAGTACATTGGGAACAAGAAGAGGGCACCAGTCAACGTAGGGCCCCTGCAAGACACAAACGGTAATCTTGTGGCTACGCCAGACAAGAAAGCTGATATTTTTAACAGTTCTTTGCCTCTGTTTTCTTGAACAGGGACCAGGATATCCCACCTACCAGAGGTAGGGACAATCTTGGGAATAGCTCTATCAGGCCTTCAGTCAGCGCAGATGTAGTTAGGGATCTTCTGGAAGGGCTAGACATTTTTAAATCTGCAGGTCCAGATGCCCTCCACCCAAGGGTGTTGAGGGAGCTGGCAGGGGTCATCATGGAGCCCTTGGCCCGGCTATATGAGCATTCGTGGTCATCTGACCGGGTGCCGGGGAATTGAAAACCGGCTAATGTGGTGCCAATTTTCAAGAAGGGGAGGAAGGAGGACCCAAGCAGCTATAGGCCTGTAAGCCTCACCTCAGTGCTCGGGAAGATCTTGGAGGGAATCATCAAGGAGCACATCTGTGGGGGGCCTGCAAGGGAGATCATGCTCAGGGGCAATCAGCATGGGTTCAAAGGCAGGTCCTGCCAGACCAACCTGATTGCCTTTTATGACCAAGTAATTAAATCCTTGGATGATGGTGTCGCTGTGGATGTAGTCTTTCTAGACTTTAAGAAGGCCTTTGTCTCTCACCCCATCCTCATCAATAAATTAAG
>NW_005842075.1:2573402-2573635 GCF_000455745.1 Alligator sinensis
TTAGACAGACTACAAAAGTGGGCAGATGAGAATAGGATGGGGTTCAACGCAGACAAATGCAGGGTGCTGCACCTTGGGAGAAGGAATCCACAGCATACATAGGCTGTGGAGTTCCCTTCTTGAAAGCACAGAGATGGAAAGGAATCTTGGAGTCATTATTGACCCCTAGATGAACATGAGCTGCCAATGCCAGACCGCAGCCAGCAAGGCCAGCCATACCTTGTCATGCATCC
>NW_005842075.1:2573848-2578077 GCF_000455745.1 Alligator sinensis
GCTGCCTACAAGCTCATCAGGGGAGATCAACAGCAAATAGGCAGAGCCCTTTTCTCCCCAGCACCACCTGGGGTGACAAGGAACAATGGTAATAAGCTGATGGAGAAGAGGTTTAGGTTAGAGATCAGAAGGCAATATTTTACAGTTAGGGTGGCCAAAATCTGGAACTAACTTTCTAGGGAAGTGGTCCTCACCCCTACCTTGGACAAATTCAAGAGGAGGTTGGATGATCACCTGTCTGGGGTCTTGTGAACTCAGCATTCATTCCTGCCTGTAGCAGGGGGTCAGGCTAGATGATCTGTTCAGGTCCCTCCTGACTCTAACTACTATGAAACTATAAGATCTACCATGTGCTGCTGCTACCCCACTGCCCCCACCAACAGGTAAGTCTGTGGAATTCTGTGGGGGAGGGAAGGGGGCGCAGATTGAGGCAGAGGGAGAAAAATTATTTGGGGGTGCATCTCCCAAGCAAGTATGTCCCACCCGGCTGGGGCCCCACTCAACTTACCTCTGCTCCTGCCTCTGCAGCAGCATCCCTCACCACGGGTTCTTGATCTAGCCCCTGTCCCCCGCTTCCCTCCCCCATGGACTGACTTGCTGGGCTGGGGCAACCGTGAATGGTAGATTTTGGGTTGTGTTTAAATGTCAAAAGTGATTTCCTACTTAAAAAGGTTGGAGACCACTGATTTAAAAGATCAGTTTGATTTGTGGGTAGGGAAGGGGAGTTGTGCAGAAAGATACTTTAAAAATTTTTTTGTCATTTGTGGCATAGGTGTAGAGAGCGTTGCTTTGGTGCTCTTTTTCATTCTTTGTTTAAATACATAAATACCATCAGATTTTTCATAATTAGTAAGTCAAATTAGTAGAACATTGTTGAAGGCAAAAATATTTATATTTCACAGAACTGATTAAAAAATAATTATGAGCTTTCAATCAAAAGAAAAATACCTTGCAACCCCAAATGGTCAGAATTTGTCAGCTTTAACCAGCTCTAGGTTCTAGTAGTTCCATTAAGCAGAAAAGAAAATGGACTTGGAAGTAACGTATGAAAACAGTCCTGCCTTTATACAAATATGTTTAAAGATATCTGTGAAAACATTAAAGAGAATTCTAAGCATATATGAATGCACCCCCCTCCCCACGCAAGTGCTTTCTTTGAGAAACATTTTTATCCTTCCTGAACTGAACAGCATAAAAGTACTGCAAAAAAAACTGAAGCACTGGCTCATCTAGGAGTTGGGAATGTTGTTGATGGTTCCTTTTTCACTTATTACATTAAAAAAAAATGAGCAGAGAAAACCTAATATAGTTTAAAGATAAAAAAATAGATTGTGTGTGGTCTGAATAAGAAAATGATTTATGAGAAGAGATTTGTACATTTTGGTATAAATTTTTGAATGTGGGTTTCTAAAATTATGTCTCTAAAAAAAAGTGTTTTATTTTCAATAGTGAAAATTGAAATGGACTTCAGGGAAAGTTGTGACTGTTCATCATCTCTGTAAATTAGCTAATTTTTTCATGCTCTGGATTCTGATCCCTAAATTTAGACAGATTTTTTGAAGTTGTTGGGTTTTGGCTTTAGAGCTGGTATATTCACAGGGGGTTTTTAACTGTCTATCAAAAGCAATATACAACTAAAATTACCTTCCCCCTGGTACCCCTAGATATTATAATGGTAAGTATTTTGTAAATTTTTCATAGATTTCATAGACATCAGGGCTGGAAGGGACCTCGGAAGATCATCGAGTCCAGCCCCCTGCCCAAAGGGCAGGAAGTCAGCTGGGTTCATAGGATCCCAGCAAGATAAGCATCCAGTTTGCTCTTGAAGGTGTTCAGTGTAGGCACTTGAACCACCTCCGGTGGTTTAATAATAGAGATTAGATTAGATTAGACTTTTCCCAAAACACTATGTATAATGCAAACGTTAGAAAGTAAGAGGCACAATAACCTTTGACTTTCTATGTCCAATATACCAGTCTAAACTGATGGAGCTTTAAGCTCCCCCCCAGAGAAAAATAACATGAATAGGATTTAAGGAGTCAGTTCTTGACACGCTATGTCAAAAGACCATACTCAAAGCAAAAAAAGATAAATCTGCTACATATAATATTTGGAAAAAACAATGCTCAAAGCACTAAACTACAAATCTAAACACTTTCTGCCAAAGGCATTTTTTCCTTAACAAATGGATTTACATTCTTAAAAGACAGGAAATCATCTTCACTTCTGCAAGTTTAATAAGTACATAATAACAGCTAACATGTCACTAGTGATTTTGTACTTCTTTTTTGGTCCTTCTGGAAGATTCCTTCTGGGACATTCAGAGAAATAAAAATCTTCATTTTAATCTACATATATTGATTTCATAATTTCAAGTGATGACAGGGAAACAAGGGAGAAAAGGGTTCTCACCAAAGGCCACCAACTTATATTCATGCAGGGACTCATGAATCCTTTATTTTCACAGCTGCCTTGGAGTCTTCCATTTAGAAAAGCAGCTGCAGATATTTTCCTTCCAAATGTAAAAACCCTGTTATCTTGCTGCAATCACCTGATCTCATGGTTTTGTCTGCTTATGTAAGATTCTGACTGTCTTTACATTTTTTGCCCTCCAATCTGTCTTTAGTGGTTTTGCTCTGAATAGGATTATCTGACAGTAAAAAAACCCATGGGGAGAGAAGCTATACCGCCTGACTAGGCTGGAGAAAGAGGAAAGTGTAGAGGAAGGCACTGCTTGGGTGCCAGAGAAATGTGCACAAGAAAGGCTGATTTGGCATGCAGGCTCCTGTCAGATGTAAAGGCTTGCGAAGAGAGCTTGGGGCAGGGGAAAGGGAGTAATGTATGAAAAGCTCTCCAGGGAACAGCTCTCCCTATACAGGGAACGGCTTCTTATGGTGCATGTGCCACATTGGCCTTCAGCCACCCCATCCTCAAGTTAACTGGCTAAGATGCCCTACAGTGATTCAGGTCTCCACTGTTGGGGAGTGGGGGAAGAGGAACAGTGAAACACCAAAACAAAACAAGCAGACAAACAAAAATTTGTGCCGATTTTTTGTTGGAGGACAAATGCAACAAATCTGTTCACAAAGATGTAGGGCAGAAAATTTTCCAGTGCTTTATTTTTCCATGGGAAATTTTCCATTTCTAAAAATTCACTGTTTCATAAAATCATTAGCAACAATGAATGGATGCCAATAAAATATTAAGCAAGCTTGGCAGTTTCAAAGTGTTCATTTTTTCAGGTGATTATCCTTAGGAAGTGAGAGAGAGAGAGTACATATATGGTTTATTGATTTGTAAACAGGAGGGTAAATACACTCACATAATAATCCAAAACAAAAATCAAGTTATGAATTCACCTAATTGGCTGGGCAGGTCAAATCAAAACCAAAGCTAAAATTCTTATTTCATCTCAGACTGCAAATGAAAGCAAAACCAAAATTAAAACTGTGATTTATTTCTGTTTCACTTTCAGTTCAGCAACAACACAGAGCAGTGTCTCATGCCTTTTCTTGAGTTGGGGAAGTCAGAAGTGTTTGCATAAGATCTGTTAGTTTTTAAGTGTTTTTGGTTTGAAGTAGTCATAATCATTAGGCCTGTGCAAATAGGGAAGTATTCGGTTTGGATTTGGATTTGGCCAGTTTGGAGGACAGTGATTCTATTTGGACCACTGTCCTGAATAGATTCGGCCGAATCAGTTTTGTAAGATTCAGCACCAATTCAGAGAGATTATGAGAATTGGCCATAGACTATAATGGGGAACCAATGAAATACCTATAACTATACCTATAACTGTCATTTTTTGCCTGATTCAGATAAAAATTGCAGGATGGTAGCCCCTTCTCTGGGCATGAAGTCTGTCAAGTTTCAAGGAGATAGGTCCAGGGGTTTCTGGGAGACTGCTGAAAGCTAAACTCGTGGCACATGTGTGAAGGCACAGCAGGGTGAAAACTGCAGGCATGCTAGCCCCTGCTGAGGCTGTGAAGCCTGACGGGTTTCGATAGGGGCAGGGGTTTCTGGGAAACTGCACCTTAGGCTGCTGACAAAAACTTGTGACATGTGTGACTCTGTGTGCATGCGCCCTCACTGGTGCTGGGGCCTCTACACGACACGGTAATGTGCCCCAATGAGGTCTCCTCCTCCCCTACAGCCTCAGCCTGGTTCACCACCTTAAATAACAACAGGTAAGCAGTGCACTGCAGCACAGTAGCACCAGCAGCATCTCAGGT
>NW_005842075.1:2578476-2580804 GCF_000455745.1 Alligator sinensis
AGGCTGTGAAAAGTGCTTTGTAAATTCAAACAAGCACTGAACCTCACTAACCTCATCACCAGAAGCCAACTTCCTACAGCCCAAAATAACCAAAACCTGCCAACATATCTCCAATACCCCCACAAACTGTGCACCCAAATCTATCAAAGACAAGAATACCCAACTACCTGTGGGGGCACATTTCTCACAAAAAAACCCACTCCGTCTCCAGTCTCTTGGGCCTGATGCTTGAAGAGAATTTATAAAGCACTTTTCACAGATGGGCCTATGAACTTCACTTCATCAGCCTCCTACATACAGAAACTCATGGACTCAATATAGACATTGCATTTATGACATGATACAACCTGCCGGACATCTGACTCCCCAGGTACCTCTCCACTTTTACCTGCTACATCCCCCTTTCCCCCCTACCCCAGTCTCTCTCTCTCACCCCCTTATGCCTCCATTTCCAATTTCACTGGCTGGCTTTCTTGCCTGCATTGCATGCCAGCCTCTGGCTTCTTCTTTACTATTCTTTTCATCCAGGAACAGCACAAACACCAACTGCAGGTGCTTCCTCAGCCTGACAAAGTGTTTTTCAACCCGAAAGCTGGCATTCCAGGCAGCTAAGCTGAGCTCACCTGGAGACTCACAACTCCACTGCAACCAGGAAGCCTCATGCTTGTCAAAGACATGATGGGTCTGGCCTTTCCCAAGCCAGGACTGTGCGTGCGTGTGGTGGCTGGAGGTTACGGAACCTCCTACCCACCTTTCATGAGGGGGATCCTTGGTCCTGGCATTTCCTAGGGCTGCCTCACCACCCACAGTCCCACCAGGCCTCTTTACCATGGCAGAGTGCAGTTTTAGTGGTCATGCCCAGGGCTTGAAGGAGAGCCCACCGACAGCTTGACTGATCGCACCAGTACCCTGTGTGGGAGAGGGAGGCGTGCTCCCAGCTGCTCCAGATGTTGGAGGTGAAGTGCAAGGCTACCTGCAGCCCCGCTCCCCCCTCAAGTACTCCCTGCATGCCTCATATAGGGAGGGCACTTTTGGGGGACTTGCAGCTCTAGCTCTCTCCGTACCTCCTCTAGCCCCTCTTCCTCCCCCTCCCCTGCCTTTCCAGTATGCTTCATATTAATCTTTCCTGTGCTGAAAAATGTGTCTGTGTGCACAGCTGTAATCTCTCTTCTTCGTCTCTGATGTATGACTGTTTGACTTCTTCTGTATTGTGTTTAGTCTGTATGTGTGTGTAACTATAACTAATAATAACTATTTTATCTAGCTAGCTAGCTATAATCTTCTTATTCTCTAATGTATGACTGTGACTTCTTCTGTGTTGTGTTTAATAATATGTGACTTCTTCTATGATGTGTGTGTGTGGGTGTGTGTGTAATGTATGTGCTTTCCTGCACAGTGATGGATCATGCTGCCAGGGAAAACATGACTTTCTTTTTAAAAAGTGTGGGGAAAAAACAAAAAAACAAGAAAAAATATAATTGAAAGAAACGGAGTGGATAGGGATAAGTAGAGGGATTCTAGTTAGTAAGCTGTATCGAATCCTTTCCAAGAACAGAAACTAGCAGGAGACTGACTAGGTAGGAAGCCAAGCCAGTCTAGTACCTTTCAGACACTGTTGCTCAGGCAGAAACAGCTCACAAAAGGCACAGAAAGCCTGCAGACAGAGGCTTATATGCTGTTTCTACGTCCCTTCCCCAGAGCACTGTGATTGGAAGGGGATATAAGAAAAGATCACAGTCACCGGCCAGCTAAAGATGTCAGTCTTTCCCCCACTGCTCCCCTTCCCCCTTCTCAGTTTGTGTTCCCCTCAAAGACTGCCTTCCAAATCGATCCAGAGGGGGTTTTTTCTCCCGATTCGATTCAGATTCGGTGATTCGGCCTCCAAATCAGGCCAAATCTTCTCTAAATTGAATCAGCAACAAAGCTTTGCACACCCTTAATAATCATAGCTAATCAGAAAAAAATGAGTGTATAACATTATTATAGTGAAGTTCAAGCCACTGAAGGAAGGAAGAAAGTTGGTAGATATAAATATTGTGGGCAGGAGTATGCTAACAATGCAACAAGAATGAACAAACATATAACAACTGTCACAACCCACGGGTGTGATTTTTGTTTTGTGAGTGCTTCGGCACTGCTAAATTGTTCCCGCTAAATTGCAGCTTCTTTGCACGGTGGAGTTTTCTGCTGCAGAGGAGAACCCCGGTGCAAAAGAATTCCCGCCACCAGTAGCTTTCTTTGCAGGGTGCATTTCTTTGTTGCAGCACAGAAATACACGTTGCAAGGAGTCCCCGCCATTCGTATTCAAATTTGTGCCCCACCATTGGC
>NW_005842075.1:2581138-2582379 GCF_000455745.1 Alligator sinensis
GCGGGCCACAGCCCGCACGGCCCAAAAAAGGGCCCGGATCGCTCCCGCCCCATACAACAACATGTAGAAGCTGTCCTGAAAGAATACAAGCCATATACAGAAAACTAATACAACCAAGTGGTGGAAAATATCATCTGAGGAAAGTCTACTTCAGGAATCCTATGTAAGTAAATAAATTAATGTTTTAAACAACACACAGTATAGACTAGCATCCATCTTGTTTTAAACCATCATTTTAAAAGTTGTGAATGCAACTCTGGACTATTATTTATTTATTTATTTAAAATATTTGTATCCTGCTTTTCTGCTTGCGCTAAGCACCCAAAGTGGCTTAGGCTTAACAATATATATTTTTAAATTACATAATAGATAAATAGTTAGCTATTTCAACCCAGCAGAGCAAGCTTAGTCCTCTAGCCGATGGCAGAGGCCAGACTATACTTCCCCCTGACTCTGCTGTCCTAGGGCAACTGAGCAGCAAGTTGAGCAGCAAATTATTCTTTCTGGCAGGGAGGGAAGAAGCAAGCTCCCTGCCGCTTCTCCTTCTCCTTCTGATGGATGAGGCCAGACTGGAATAGGCTAAAATAAAAATATTTTCCCCATTTTGTTGCAGGAACTTGGTAGCTCAAGTGACATAGCAGATTTGTAAAAAATGGAAAATGAAAATGTTGAGCTGCCAGGCCTGGGGGAAGCAGCAGCAGGATCCTTGCTTTCAAGATCACTGTCACCAGACATGTGATCCACCATGAGTAGCTGTTCAAGATAGTCAAGCTTTTTACCAAGCTTTGTGGACAAAACGTCAAAAGAAGATCAATAAAAAGCAGATGAGACATTAGCTCAAGCTATTTTTGCAAGTGGTACACCTCTTTCCATAACTGAAAATTAATACTAGAAGGAACATTACAAACTAATTCATCCATCATATAAGTTACCGTCACATTATCACTTATCACATTCTCTCTTAGATAGAGTATGACAGAGTTCAAACAGTGGTTATTCCAAGGATTGGTCAAGCAGAATTACTGACTCTGATGTCAGATGGATGGACTAAGATACAAGGAAATCCTTTACTGAACATTATGTTAGCAACACCTGAACCAATATTCCTAAAAGTTACTGCTACCAAAACTTCTCGTCAAACTTGGGTGAATACACAGCCAAATTACTGAGTGAAGAGATTGAAAGTGCAGGTCCCCCCAAGGGTACAAGCCCTTGTAACTGATAATGGGAGTAACATGAAA
>NW_005842076.1:0-39064 GCF_000455745.1 Alligator sinensis
TGGCAGGCAAAAACTGTGATAATTAGTCTTCTGTGCATTAGTGTCACATACAAAGCATACACCAGTGTTACTGTGCTGTAGTGCCAATTACAATGTATTAAGTTACAGGTACTAAATTTAATGTACCATAATTATGGTGCATTTACTGAACGTGTAGACACACCCAGTTTGGGCTATTTACAGCAACTCTGAAGTTGCACGGCTACATTTATGTAGAAGTATCTTCTAGATAAAATAATTTGAAATGCACTTGTAGTCTCATAGTGGTGATTTTGTACTGAAAGTCAGTTTGCCAGACTCAGACTTTAAGAAATCTACCAGGAGAAGGGGACTGGGGCTCTGTCATTCTCTCTGTCTCTCCCTCTCTCCCTCCCCTTGATGTGTCTTTTGATACAAGTTTGTACATAAGTTCCTTTTCTTTCTGAGCAGCAGGTTGCCCTGTGTCCTCTGTTCCTAGACTACCAAAACCAGAAGCTAGTCCTGCATGCTGTTCCCCTTCTCAAATCCCTAGTCCTAGCAGTCTTTGTTAGCTCATTAAACAGATGGCTAGCTCAGAATCCGCTTAACTTCATCAATAAAAAGAAACCCTAAACTACTGATGGCTCTGTAAAAAGTTTCTTAAGCATCAAAACAACTATTTTGCAAAGAGATGAAATCAAGAAAACAGTAATTTGTTTCACTCTTAGACATCAACCCTGCACTGGATTAATGGTTTACAGACTCAGACATGTTACATGGCAGTGTCATATATATTCCTGCTTGCCACATCCTTTTTAAACATAATTTAAACTACAAAGACCTGGAACATTAAAGTCTCCTAACTATAATGCATCCTATAGTACTGTACTTGTTATTCCAGCCTATAGAATACAGGATCATTATATAGATACCTGGCTTTAAAGGTACATGTAATTTAAATATAATCTAAAGTTTAGGGCCTGTTTTATTTTACCCTGGCTCATCACCTTATTTCAGTTCAGCTAAACATCTGAGTCAGTTCATAGTGTTCTAGTTCACAAAGTTTTTATTTTGAAATGCAATTGATCTTGAAGTCTGTATTTCTTTGTGCCATAAACAGAGTACTATCAACCTTAACTTCTTACATCTGCTTGGTCCTCTTGCTGGTTTCTGGTTGATTTAATGCCCTTCCAGATGAGGGATTGATCCTTTTGTCTAGTCTCTCATTTCCCAAGTGAAAAGAATCAGCCCTAATAACTTCCACCCCCCTTCACCGGACAGACTTAAAGGACCCTCTAATGGCTGTTGCTTGCACCACTTCCCTGTTGCTTATTAGCAAGTGGCCTTCACAGGAAATCATTTCATAAACAAGTTTTAGCTGTGACTGGAATAGGCTGTAGGTTCATGCACTTACAGAGAACCACTGTTTTTGGTTTTGTATTTTATCACTGTTTCACATATTTGGCCTTGTGAAATGTTTACTGCAGAGTAAGAAAAAAGAAGGCAACCAGATAATGACATGGAATTGCTCAGCTGCTGCCTATATTGTTCTTTATCTGAGTTGATTGGTTCAGATTCAGAGAGCTGAAGCCTGATATTCCAGCTTTTCATAGAGTGCGTAAGAGGCACAAGGCAAGCTTTTGATTTGAAGTATGTGTTCTCCATATTTAATTATTTTTTTATGATATTCATCTTGAGGTTTCAAGAGGAAGGTTAAATTGCAGACTTGTTTTATAGCTGTTTTTATAGTTGCTCCACTCATTCACCACTTGATGGACCTTTCCTGTGTTGCTATTCTGAGCTGTTACACTGTAATATTGCAGACGGCACAGGCTGTAATTTTTACTTTTCTGATCTTACTGCCAAAATGTTCTTGCATTTCTACCTTTTTTACTCCTTTGAAATGTAAAACAAGAAAACCCAGAGTAGCTTGCCAGAGAAAGTAAGGGACACTGAAATGAACTAATACCTCTCTAGGAAACCATATTAGGTCACTTTCCCAGTGCTGAAATTCATTTAAGTAGCCAACCTTCTGTATGGACTAGGAGCCGGTGGGATTTGTATGTAGTATCACTTAGCCAGAGAGCCTTTTGATTTACTGTGTGGCTTTGTCTACTGCCCATAGCTGCCTCTCTGTGTGTTTAATATTATCTTTACAGTCCTAAGAACAGATTAGCAGTTCTGACCCTCAAGAGGATCATTAGAAAGATAGATCTTCTTAATAGCTATTATGCTGATTTTTTTTTAAACATAAAGTGCGCTTTCAATTTTACATTAATATTGGGATTATTTTTAGTGTACACTCTCCAAACTCTAAGCAGTCTTAAGGGGCAAGAGATGCCTGAAAGGGAAAATTACAATATGTATTAAATGGGAAAAAATAGTACTATAAAGTATGTTATTTTTTATTAGGGAGGATAGATTATGCTTAGAGGCAACCAACATGGGTTCATTAGAGGCAGGTCCTGTCAGACCAACCTGGTGGCCTTCTATGACTAGGTCACAAAATCCTTAGATTCAGGTATAGCAATGGATGTAGTCTTTCTGGACTTTAGGAAGACCTTCAACACTGTCTCTCACCCCATTCTCATTAAAAAAACTAGGGGACTGTGGCATGGACACCTACACAGTCAAATGGGTTACTAGTTGGCTGGAGGGCTGCACCCAGAGAGTGGTGGTGGACGGGTCTTATTCAACCTGGAGGGATGTGGGCAGTGGGGTTTCGCAGGGCTCGGTTTTCAGGCCTGCACTGTGCAACATCTTCATCAGCAACTTGGACGAGGGGGTAAAAAGCACCCTGTTCAAATTTGCAGACAACATTAAGATGTGGGGAGAAGTGGGCACACTAGAAGGGAGGAATAGATTGCAATCGGACCTAGACAGGTTACAGGGTTGGGCGGATAAGAACAGGATGGGTTTCAACACAGACAAGTGCAGGGTACTGCACCTGGGGAGGAAGAACCAGCAGCATACCTACAGGCTGGAGAACTCCCTTCTCATCAGTGCAAAGGCATAAAAGGATCTTGGAGTCATTATTGATGTCAATATGAACATGGGTCAAGAATGTGGGGACACGGTCAGGAAGGCCAAGTGTACCTTGTCATGCATCCCCAGATGCATCTCAAGCAGGTCCAAAGAGGTGATCCTCCCCCTCTATGCAACACTGGTCAGGCCGCAGTTGGAGTAGTGCGTCCAGTTCTGGGCACCGCACTTCAGGAGGGATGTGGACAACGTGGAGAGGGTCCAGAGGAGGGCCACCCGTATGATCAGGGGCCAGCAGGGCAGGCCGTACGAGGAGAGGCTACGGGACCTGAAGCTGTTCAGCCTTCACAAGACAAGGCTGAGCGGGGATCTAGTGGCCATTTACAAACTAGTCAGAGGGACCAGCAGGCACTGGGGGAGTCCCTGTTCCCCTGAGCGCTACCAGGAGTGACTAGAAATAATGGTCACAAGTTGGCAGAGGGTATATTCAGACTAGACATCAGGAGGCGCTACTTCACAGGCAGGGCAGCTAGGATCTGGAACCAACTTCCAAGAGAAGTGGTGCTGGCTCCTACCCTGGGGTTCTTTAAGAGGAGGCTTGATGAACACCTTGCTGGGGTTGTTTGACCCCAGTACTCTTTCCTGCCATGGCAGGAGGTCGGACTAGATGATCTGCTCAGGTCCCTTCTAACCCTTCCAACTATGAACTATAGGCACTGAATAACTAGAGACTCCTTGCTTTCCTTTATCACTTTGATACAAGCATTTCTGCATGGATCTTCTGATTGTTCCTTATCTATGTCGTTCATTCTCCAGTGTGGCCCAGGCACAAGTATAGTCTCTTTTGTATAATGTTGTGTGCATGCCAAGATTTGACATACTTGCTGAAACGTTTGAGAGGTTGGCAAGTATTTGGAAATGACAGCTGGGTGCTTTGGGGTTTTGTGAAAACATCCATATGGCCTATACGTAAGGCTCAGTTGCTCTTAGATATTGCGCAACTACCGCTTCCCAAAGAACTGCTTGTAATGTTTGTCCTCTTTTTAGAAGCATCAAATAAACCTATGAATCTACTGTCTGCCATGAGAAAATATCTACCATCCCATCTGTACCAGATATTGTTTTTGTCTGTACTTCTTTCCATCTCTTTTGTATGCAAATCTATTGATGTTGGGCCCATCTGAGATGAAGGCTATTACTAAATTAAGTTGATTCCACACATTATGTCCAGCTGCAATTTTATGGTTCCTAACTCTCACTGAATTCCAGTTGTAGCTGGGTTTCTAACTCCCTTAGGAAGCTTTGAAAATCGATGTGATTTCCAATCTTGTCTTGGCCCTCCTATGATACTGCTTTTTCCATAATTCTCAGCATTCTAGGTTTCCTTTTCTCCTTAGGTTACAGGTGTCTTTGAGGGAGGCCTTTTTTCTGCATCTTAAATTGGTAGCTCAGACTGCATGGAACAGCTGCCCAGATTTTCCTAGCAATTACAGATGCATGCCTTGGCAGGGCATTGGCACTGGCATTGGCATCACAGGTTTGATCTATGGAGTATTATAGGGTATTGTTTGTGGTTTGGATATTATTCCTTGTAATTGTGGCTGAGACTTGGAAGTGGTGCTTCCTTTGGTTAATGGTAGCCTATAAACACAGGGGCATGGGCTTGGTGGCCCAGCAGTCCCATTCCTAAGAACAAATCCTAAAATCCGTAAACAAGGTTCCTTGGGTGAATCTGATATGTTGTATTAGACCAACCCAAATAGTTGGAAAATAATTATTAAGCAAGCTTTCGGGTTCAAAAACCCTTCGTCAGGCTTCCAACTATTTGGGTTGGTCTAATAAAAGATATCAGATTCACCCAAGGAACCTTGTCTGCCTATGTCCTTAGACCAATACGGCTACAACCTACACCCCTGTAAAATCCGTCAAGACATTTCAGACTTGAACCAGTAGATTCTTGCTAAGATAACAATTGAAAAGAAATTGCAATAAGCTGGTACAACAGTTACAGATAGAGACATCTTCTATATCTAAGGTGAGTGGCCTGAGTACTGGGCTATTGGCTATTTTGGTGTGGGTCTCTCAGTTCTTGTTGGGTCTATTTCATTTTGTATAAGTAACTGCACACACATAACAAGGACAAGGACTTGAATTTAGGTCTTCCCCATTCCTGATGAGTATCTGACCATCAGAGTATAAAATGTTGGAGGAAGCTAGGGGATGAATGTCTGTCTTTCTCTTTGATTAATAATTCCATCCTGAACCCGAGGAACTTTTCCCGTGGCACCTTCAACCAAACTGGTACAGTGTCTGTTCCTTATTAGAGTCTTGCTTAATAGAATAAGCTGTGTATTAGTATCAAAACTCCAAAGCCAAATGCCAAAAGCATTGTACTAAAGGCATTTTCCAATGCTTATTAGCATCTCATTTAATAGAATCAGCTGCTTATTAGCATCAAAATCTGAAACCACACTCTATTCATAAAAACGTTCTTTCTCTGCTGGTTATTAGAATCAACTCCATGCATGTGTGAGTTCACTGCACAGTCAGGTTGCTATGCAATGCCCAGTGACTACTGAGCCTGTGTTGCTATATGACTAATGTAAGCATGTTCAGTACTCTCTTTACTTTGTTTCTACTTAATAAATTAGTTGGTTATTAGAATCAAAAGCCATCCTAATAACCACCAGACACTGTATATTGTGTGAAAAGTTTCCATTTGTGTGTGTGCCCATCTTTTGGTATGCATAAAATCCAGTTTCTGCACAAACAAATCCATACACTCTTTATACCACACTTCGAAAGCTTGGCTAAAACTGTCCCAAAAAACTATTGAAACAATGCTGCTAAAGTTTCTTCATCATATGCTCCTACAATGTTTTTATATAGACACAGCTCCACCCCATAAGACTGAAGGTTATATAACCTTCATTTTGATGGCATCAGGTGCACAATATTTTTCTTAGACAGTCCCTGATCAGCAGCAGTCCAACTAGGGGTAAGTGACTGGGGCACCAGCCCTCAGCATCAGTTTTGAGGGATTGCACATACGGCGGTTGCTGCCACCACTTGGGGAACAACAGCTATGTGTTACACCTCTTCTGATCAGTCTGAGGATATAACAGTGTTTTGTAACCTGTCCAGACTGGTTACATACATAGTTTTCCCAGAGCTGAGATTCATTATAAACCCACGGGGCAAAGCTCATATTCACTAGGATCATGCATGTTCTCACATATTTGCAAAAGGTTATATATGAATTGCATGGGATTGTTATCAAGGTGAAATCATTGTTACCCTTGGGTTATATAAGACTGAAGGCAGTGCTGTGTTATAGATACATACTGGGCACATCTATACATGCCCCTATGGCACCATTGTTACTACGCTGCCATTTAGGACTTCCTTTCTTCCTGCAGTGTCACAGTTTATGTCCAGTTATTTTTAGCCCCTCCATCGCTATAGTGACATGCTATAGTGAGGGAGCACATCACTATGGCTATGCATCTGTGGTTTCACAGTTTGTTCCTGCCAATGCTACATCACCATAGTGCCTTGCTACGGTGATGTAGCATCACATGTAGATATTTCCATTGTTACGATTCATATCTCAATTCAGGCAACCATCAATATTACCAAAACTGAGACCTAAGCAAATATCTCCAGTTCAGCTTCCATAATTCTATGCGAAGAATTATTTGCCAGTTTTAGATAAAGATGCCATCATGCTCCAAGAACCCTGAGGTGACCATTCTTAGTAATAAACAATCAACATTTCTTTGATCAAGAAGACAGCAATTTTAATTAATAGATTACTCTGTAATTGAGGTGAAAGCAAGCTAACAGTAAAATAAAGAACTAAATTAATACAGAAAGTGCAATAATAATGTTGTCACTTTGCATCCTGCAATTAATTATTACATGATATGGATAAAATATCTGGAAAAGTCTTGAAAATAAGAAATAGATTGTGGGCTAGATAGAAAGGTGTTAATGGAAAAGGCACAAATTTTGGATTCTTAATAGAATGATAAAGGAAGTATTAAAGGAGAGTTCACAATGTGTTGATGTATAATGTTTCTAAATTCCTTCAGAATAATTTAGGGATTTTGCGTAAGTTTTAGAAATGTTTTTGAAAATGTTGGCTCCTGAATAGCATCGCCCTTATAAAATATTTGTTTATTACAAATACCTAACTTGGAAGAAATTAAAAATGTTTTGACCACAAATGGTACCTCACGCTCCTCTCACTGACTTCATCTTTACTATTCAAGCAGGTGAGGTTTACCAGATCCCAAATAAGATGGAAATAGTGAGATTCAAGTAGGGACTAGAAACACCACTTCAGCTCCATCCAAGGCTGACTTGGAAGATACTTTTTAAGATGCTGAAAGGTCCTTCTCAGCCATCAAGAGGTTTTGAGGTTTGGGTGGAGCTCTCCAGTGTAAGGTGGAAAGTACTCCAGACCTCCAAACTTCAACAAGGGCTTTGTGGGTGATCTAATTCTAGAGAAAAGTTTAGGTCTTTGAAAAGTATAAAGATTAAGTGACTGAAGCTTTGAAGAACCTTGTGATGGTGACTATTTTTGTCTGAGTCAAAAAAAGGAAAGAATGCCTCTACACTTCTTTTTGTATTTAGATGAAATTCTGAACTGAGCCCCCTAGATTTGAAATGAGCCTGATACTAGTATAATAAACATTTTGTTCTTCTAAGAATGTATATTTTTAAATAGACTACATCATTTGTTCTTCTTCTGGAACTCCATAATGATAGGCTTGCTTGTCTCCTTAGCTCATTCCCAAACTTGAGGAGTAGGGCTATGTGAATACATATATGGCCAAATGTGTTCTTTAGTTGCTTTAAAAGTGGAGAGAGGAGTTGTTGCTTTGGAGTGCACATCAGCCATTATCACTTACATAGTGAGGCAAGTTACCTAAATTTGTAACTATAACCCTAAATGAAACAGGTTCAAGTTGCAATAGTTTTGCTACCCCTACAGTGCTTCAGAAGTGTATAGACATTATAATTAATTTTAGCAGCTTATTTTGGTATCATTTGATATTGATCCAGTGGTTATGTCTGTGATTTTTTTGGGTTCATTTGCAGTTTAAAAAAACTGCAAAAAATGACAATGAATTGAGAAGATGAAAAAAAAATTACATCATATGAAACATTCAGTTTGATCCAAATGGAAATATTTTTAAAAATAAATAATTTAAGTAAAATTAAAATAAATGTATAAGTGCTTGGCTATATAGTAACTCTCAGGACAATTGATCCTCAATTAACTTTTAAAGGGGATTAGATAAACTGCATTAAAACTCTGTGTAAATATTCTCATTCAAAATGAATGTGGTTTTAATTCACATTATCTTAATTTCCTGTGGAAATTAAATTGAGCTGAACCAGATTTAGGAATTCTAGGATTTAAAGAATCCTTAATCTAAACAGCTTCTGTGAAGATAGGGCTGGGTATTTGACAGGTCAAAGAAAGTTTGGTCAATTATCAGTCAAATATTACAATGTCAGTAAAAAATTGTAAAAAAAAATGCCAATGGGTTCAAATAATACACAGAAAAAGCAAAAAAAAATTCATTAAAAATGTGTCAAGAAACAATAAAAAGCATATTTCTGTCAAGAAAGCTACACAAAAAAGGAGAGTGTTTTCTTTAGTTTTTTTGTTGTGGGGTTTTTTTTTGTAAATTTGCTATAATCTTTGACCAATCAAAAATGCATTCATTTGACCAGTCAATTAACAATATTTGACTGGTCAACTGACCAGCTTGTCAACCCTATAATAGGGTTGCTCGGTTTGTCCCGATCACAGAGTTTCTTCAATACAAAATAGTGGTGTAGATGCTATATACCTGTGGTCCCCAACCTTTTCTGACCTATGGGTAATAACCCTGAGTAAGTAACACACTGCAGGCAACATTAGTTTTCTCTGGCAACCTCAGTTTTAACTTTTTAATTTCCTGTGGCTACGAGCAATGCTGGAGGGTCCCATGGGCAACTTATTGCCTTCCAATCATGGGTTGGGGAGCACTATTCTACAGATATAACCACTGAAGTTGCTTTTGGGTAGTGTAGTATTCACTCTCTGGAGAACTTAGACATTTTCTGCAATAAGCCACCAGCATCTCAACTCCTCTGTGTTCGTGTCAGTTCAGCCCTGAAAGTATAAGCATTAGCATCTATGACCAATCTGAGACAACTCTGACCACAGGCTAAGACAGGAGCAATCATGAAAGGGTTTTTGAATTCTGAAAATATTAAATCTTACTCTGCTGCCTGCTGAAAGGTTTCACTTTCCCTTTCTTACTCGAGCCATGAGATGGTTTTGTAGTATTGACAAAGCCACAAATAAACCTCCTATAACAGGGGCAAAATATTTAAAAACTCTGCTTATCTCTGAGCGTCTGAGGAATTGGTCAGTTCTCTTCTTTATGGCCAGTTTCTTATAACACCCTTAGTGGTGGTATTATTGTGAGTTTCTTGTGTTTTAAAAACTGAATTAATCACTTTTACTAATTCAAAATTATTGTGCACGAGAGCAGAACCCTCTTTGCATCAAAGAGATTAGAGATTGAGCTGTCCTTGCAGGGCTCATAGCATTGGCTACCATTCTTCTCACTACCATTTGACCTCCTCTTTCGGTAGGGTCCTGCATGAAAAGATTCAATTTTTGTGGCCAATTCCACAGCCTCTTGGAATGTTTTTGGCCTCTCTTTCCTGATCTTGATCTACAAGTCCAAGTGCATCTGAGTATGTTCCTTGCCAATGTATTCTGGAAATCCTCATGGGAATTTGGATGTGCCAGAAATAAAGGTCTTCTCAGATCTTCTGCCAGTTCAAGTGGGGTCTCTTCTATCCCTCTTACTCTTAACTGTGCCCTGAACACTCAGATTGATAGCTGGCTCCAAACCACATATTTAGAACATTTACTAGGTTTAAATAATTCAGTATTTTCTGAGAGAAAGTTTTGTAATTCTATCAGAGCTGAGCCACTCTGGCAGGTTGCAAGAGACTCCCTTCTCTGTCTACCCTCCCAGCCATTCATGGAGCCATGACACTGAATTGAGCAAATGTTAGCTATAATTATATACACACACACACATACACATTATATATATATATATATATATAATACACACACACACACATAAACATTATATATATATTTATAGCTAACATTTATATATATTATTATTATATATTATATATTAATATATATTATATATTTATAGCTAACATTTGCTCAGTTCATTTATATATATGTTAGCACCTATTTTTTGGTTCAACAAAAATACCATTATATAATTATTCTTCTTGGAAACTGGACTCCACCTTTAGCACCATTTCCCACCCCCACACACACACCTTTGGACCTGTGGGGCTAGCCAATGTTCAGAGTTCTCAGGTTGAGATGAGAAATTGATGACAGGCAGGTATTTCCCTGATGCAGTCCTGTTTACTTAAAAGGAAGGTACACCAAGTCCT
This sequence comes from Alligator sinensis, assembly GCF_000455745.1. Classification (NCBI taxonomy): domain Eukaryota; kingdom Metazoa; phylum Chordata; order Crocodylia; family Alligatoridae; genus Alligator; species Alligator sinensis. Next base: position 10,441 of record NW_005842076.1, read on the forward strand.
CTTTCCTTGAACACCGCAGGAATCAAACAGCAGGAGACTGTGCCTTTGCTCACAGTTCCAAGTCTCTTTCCAGTTCAGCCCTTTCCCCAGAGTCCTCACTGTTAGCTTTTCTCAAGTCACATATGTTTCTCTGTTCGTTTAGTGATTTCTTTCTATCTTGTCTTTCAGCCTATCTGCTCTTTCTGCTGCTTTGCTTGTATATACAGGAGGCTGTAACCTTATCAGATGCCCAAGAACCATTTGACTGCATGGATTCACCACTGTCCAGGTTAGCGTAAGGTACAGTTCTTGGGTGGTTTTCTGATTTTCCAAATACCACTAAACTAAAGGGGTATTAATTGTTTCCTCATTTGACTGTCATCTTCAGCAGTTACCCATTGCATGCATAATAGTATTTAGGATGTGCATTATTCAGGAATAAACCTAGCAGAAGCTGCAACACTGAGTGTATCTCCCCACTCTACTGAAGTGCGGAAAGATTTGAGGCAAATCCAGGAACTCGCATAACCTCCCAAGCTAGGCAAAGGGATCCTCTACTGAGAACACATTTTCTATTGTGTTTACTCATACAGAATTTGATGTTTTAAGGATTGCATCCATTTCGGTCTGCACAAAGACTCTTGTCTATCTTGTCTATCCTCTTCCCATTCTCTGGACAAAGAATTGCCTGTTTATCATGTTTACCATGACAAGTGGTTAACATATAGAGAGACATTCTTCATGGACATATCCCAAGAAAGGTAGTGAATGTTTGTAGAGTCTGACCTTCCGGAAAGTAATAATGATTTCAGACACTCATTGTGGGGAAGTCACGGATGTGGAATTAGGGTAGAAGAGCACTCTTAATGATACCAGGGCAATCTGTAGCATGAATATTTGTATGCATTTTGAACGTTTTGTTTTGATTGATGATATTCATTTGAGTTCCAAAATTAGCTATATTCACACAATTTTGGAGTTTCCTTTCACTTATTTGTGAAAAGCATTTACAGCAGAAGTGAAGAATCATGAAACTGAACTGGCAGTGATCTCAGGGAATTTTATATTTCCTGCATGAATAATTATGTTTTAATGCAATTTGTGTCTTTTTCACAAATTGTATCCTGCCCTTTGGCACTGGTGTTTTGAGAGGTGTGGCTGGCCACTTAATTTTTGGTGGTCAACATATCTGGTCAGAAAACGTCCGCTGGTATGAAGTGGAAGGGGAAAATTTAGTGAATGTATTGTTTCATGTTTTCCTCAGGTACAGTGGATGGCAAAGACAAAACAAATGTATTTCCTTTTTTAAAATTTGATCTTATACAGTTGCCTGTGCTATGGAGCCTTTACTCTGTCTGCTTTTAATGATTATTTTAAAATACTTTTGATAGCATATGAAGCCAATCCCTAAGCAAAGCGTAAGGTAATGACAGGGCAAAATTGGAAAAGCAGAATTTTTTCAAAGGGCTGAAATACAAAAGTAATAGATGCTTTTTTGAAGAGTCCTATTGAGGAAGGGGTTTGGGCAGGAGACAAGCAGTGGAGAGACAACCAGGAAATTTTTTTTCAGCTCTGAAGAAACATGAGCTTCTCACAAGATCATAGGAAAGTAGAGCTGGAAGGGACCTCACAAGGTCATCTAGTCCAGTCCCCTGCTCACAGCAGGATCATCCCCATTCTTATTTAGTTTAACTCATTTTAACAAGCTGGGCTCCCTCTCTCTTTGCTATTGCTTCAGAACTTGGAGCATGTACTTATTCCCAGTATAGTGAAGACAGTTGTCTAATCTATTAATATTCTTTCAACTGCCCACACAGAAAATGTCTCATTTTTAGAGATAAGGGCCAGACTTGAACTAAGCAGACTTAGGTGGCTGGGTGTAATCTGATTCCACCCTGCTCAAGTTCCTGAAAAACTGTTAATACAAAGGGTGGGTGGGTTTTCCTCCTCCTTCTTGCTGCTTTTTTGTGATTGTCTTAAGGGTAAGATGATAGCATGTTACAAAAGTAGATGCATTAATGGATTTTCAGGGATGTAAACAGGGCGGAACAGAATCATGTTTAGGTGCCTAAGCAACTTTGACACCCAGTGGCTATAAAGAATCTGGCCCTTAACTTTTTAAGGGCCAGTGCTGAACCACCAGAAAGTGGGCAGGTTCATTTCCTTATATTCATAAGACTTCTGACTGGGGAGTCAGAAGTTTGAAATCATTTAAAATAAATAAAAACTCTATTGAGAGAAGGAGCTCCCTGTGAATTAACATATTTTTTTCATAGAACAGTGTGACAAGGACAGGTTTAAATCTCACGCTGGCCAGGATGTTTTGTTCCTTCAAAAATATCAGTGAAAACTGAAAAAGATTTTCCTTCTTGTAATTGTGATTTCTTCACAGGTTTTCAAATTTTCATAGGGAAAAATAAAAATATCTCAGTCAGCCCCCCCAGAAAACTATTTTTTTTTGTAAAATTATTTTTGTTTTAATTTATTAAATGAAACCATTATTGCCATTATTTTTCAAAAACAGGTATTTCCTGCAGAAATTTCTATTTTTATGGAAAAGACATTGTTTCATTAAAAAACAAAAGGTTCAAACAGAAAATGTTGGACATGAGTTTGTCATGAAATGATAAACCAGTTCCACTGTTGTATATCTGAGCAAAATATCAGTTTTGATAGGGCTCCCCTCTTTACATCAAAGACTTTTCATTACACTGAGCACTTCTTTCATTGAAGTATTTGTTCTTGGTAAACACAAAGCCAGTTTTACTTAGGATAGCAATATGCTTTCAACAAACATCTGCACTTCAAAAATGATCCACCTGCTTTAATCGTTGAAATACAAAACAAAACTTAGAGAAGTTCTTGGACCATCATGTGAAAAGTGGGACTACCTAGTTAAGACCAAGATGCATATTAACTTTCCTCCAGAACATATACATCACTTTGGAAATGTTTTGAGAATATTCAAATTCTCCAATTTCATTCCAAGTAATAGGATTGATTAGATTATTATTTTTTACCTTAGTAGTGTGTTACTTGCATCTTTGCATGGGCAAACACAGAAAGCATGTTGCAAAGATGTTCAAGAACATGACTTTTACAGGAAACTCAAAATGAAATGTAGGAAAAAACTTATCACAAGGGTTTGTTCCTTTGTAACGTATCATTTCTCCCTGGGCTCATCTACATGAGACACTGCCTGCACAGTAGCCTGATACTACTGTGAGTAGCGCTGCATGGCAAAAACCATGCTGAGACACTACTGTGCAGTAGCATCACTTAAAAGATATTCGCCAGCACTACTGTGCAGTAACTCCAGTTATTATGTATAAGCAAGTACTAAATAAATGAGCAGTAACCACACTGAAGTAGTGTCTCATGTAGATGCATCCCCTGAGAACTGGTTCAGGCTGTATAACTATCTTAGACTTCTGACAAAGAAGTCAACAATACAAGGACTTGGTTAAAAACACAGGTGTACATTACATGCTTTGAAGTTCACAGAGTTTGGGCAATGGAAAAAAAATACCTGGAAAAATAAATTTAACTTGAAGAGAACGGATCATATTCTGAGCACGGAAGTGGTAGAATGGCTAGCCCCAGTTCAGTGTATGCATTGCTACATACAATTGGCCAAATCACTTTAAGTGCAACACATTACCTAATACCTGAATTCATTTGATCTCATTCTCATTTGACATGATCTTTGTAGCTACTTGTACCCAACAGCGGTCAGCTGACAGGTATAGGAATGACATGCCATCCTGAGACATGTCTGGGGATCTAGACTTCCCAGTTTGTTTCTCTGGCATTTTCTTAATAAGCCTTTCCTATTTGCACCAAAAAATCTTCACTGAACATATCTTTGGGATTGAAAGTGAGAGTGGAAAACATTGTTACCCAGATCATTTGTAAATTTTCATGTGAGTTTTAGAGTGCAGCTGCATGATTAGAAAATGTGTGCTCTGCTAGTTGAATAAAAGCTCACGTCTGAACTGCCAGCACAAATACATTGCGCATGTAACAGGAAGGGTTTGTCAACTGCTCCCTTCTTTTAATTTGCACGGTTAGTGCTGTGAGGTTTACGCAAGGCAGCTCTCAGGGGAGGGGACTGAAAGTTCTTTGAAGTCCTTTGTGGTGGCTGTCTAATCTGGAGAAGAGGATTACTTTCTTTCTGCCAGGAGCACATGACAGTTTAGTAATTAATGAGCATCATAAAATTCTCTTTTTCTATTAGATACCCATTAGTAAACCTGGGATGGTTGTCATTTTGGACAAAACCATGCATATCCTCATTTTATCCCAACATCAAAGGGGATCTCCTACTGTCTTATGCTGAATACTCTAATTGTGTTTGCATTCGGTGGAGTTGGTGCAGAGTGCATCTGAAACGAGACTTGGCATGAAGTGTGGGTCCTCTGATTGGAGACACAGCCTGAGCCTTCCCAGAGCTAACAGCTTAAATGAGTGGTGGGTTTCTCTATTATTTTAAACATACTGCTCTCTTCCTCTCCTGTCTGGCTGTTTATGCTATTTGTTTTCCTTTGAGAATACAGGAATTAACATACATTCCACATCCTATATCGTGTTGAAAAAGGAAGACATTATGTTGGGATATTTCCCTTTCCTCTTTTGATATTGTATTACAAACTCTTTCTTTCAGATTTAAGAGCGTTTCAGGTATTAAGGCCTCTTGGGTTGTCTTTTCCACATTATTCTGAAAGTACAGAATGGTTTCCTGCTCTTTATAGTTGGCTCTTTTATACTGAAACTGCTGAAAAGCCTTAGTCTTTGGACTTTTTCTTTTTGAGAAAATGTCACCCCTTCTTGCAAAGGGCCCCGTTTCTGAATCTAGTAGTGTTTCCTCAAGTACATTTAATCTCCTTTAGAAATAAGAAGAATGGCTAGGCAGCCTGTTTCCTATATTCTAAATGTAAGGGGTTTTTTTTGGTTTTTTTTTTTTGAAGGTCAGACACTCATCCTAGACTTGAAATCTATCCTGAATGCAGAAAGGGAACTCAAGGAAACACAAGCTCCTTTTCTGCAAGAAAGGCAGGTACCAGCAAACTCTGCTTTAATGAAAATATGACGGCTTCAAAGTAATATGATATTCATAAAGTGAGACGAGGAATACACAGACTCAGCATTGCTTTTTACTTTGTGGGATGGTGGCTACATGATTTATGGTTGCTGATAGGGATACTAATTCTCATTCAGTGTTAGTTTTGATGCTGCACACATACTCAGTGTTAACACAGTATTAGCGCACAGTCTTAATATTCACATAGCACACAGAAAAAAGCCTATTGCATTCTAATGAAATAATCATAAACATCTCAAGCATCAGGGTGCATGAGATGAAGTCAAATGATTTTAATTGGCTAAAATGTTCAGAGGCAGGCTAGCATATGCTACCACCTAGGAAAAAAAATAGAAAAAAAATGAAATTATAGGAATGGGATGTGTGAAACATCTCTGAAGTTAAATAATGCTTTCTTCACTGACTGGAACAAAATGCTTTCTGAGGCAAAAGGAAAAACCAGTGAAAACGGGATTGGAAACTGATGAAAGAAAGTGAAGATCCGAGCAACAAAGGTAAAAAGCTTTTGATACTCTTGCCAAATTGGAGGTCTCTGGTTCAGGATGAACATAAAGGGTCGGATACATCCCAGGTATAACTCCACTGATTTCAACACCTATAACATTGGACTCCAAGTCTCACCAGGGTACAGAAATGTGACCTTGTGTAACCCTGGTCATTATTATGTGTCTGGGACAGAAAATGAAAGATCAGTCTCCAGGCAGCACTCCTGTGATTCTTATGTTTATTACAGTTCCAGGGATGTTCTAATGTAGAGTCTTTATCTGTGGTCTGTGAACATCTTGCTGGTTGGCTTTCTGGGAGCTGGTTCATCACATAGTCTTGATTTCTAGTTTTTATTTACAGCTACTAAATCACATGCACCTAAAAATGCATAAATCATTTTCTGCCATTATTTTCTATGCTAGCAAGGGCAGAGGGATGTTAAGTGATGGCAAACAGGAGGGGAGGAACTGAACCCTTTAACAGAGTGTCATCCATACTATGAAAGAGAACACCTATTCTCATGGTGCCATTGCCTGTCAACCCATGAGTACTTCTGTTGTTTCAACATCTCTGATTATGTGACAGAAGGGTGTTTTGTCTGCAGCCATGTAGGTAAGTGTTGATTTGCGGTGGGTTTATTCTCCTAGAATTTTTTTGTGATGTTTTGAGTTTAAATGCAAAGAAGATCTCTAGGAAAAAGATTTTAAGACTTTATAAGAGAGTGTTAAAAAACCATGGTTAGCTATTTAGCCAAAAAGCTGAGAAGCAGTAACTTTGAAAAATGATATATTTTACCATGATTTGATAAACTGTAAATGCTAGGGGTGTGTGAAATGGGCCGTATTTGATTTGGATTTGGATTCGGCCTGAATCAGGGACAGTGATTCGATTCGTTGATTTGGATCACTGTCCCTGATTCGATTGGGTTAAATCCGAATCTGAAGATTCGATGCTGATTCAGAGAATCAGTGATTCAGCCATAGACACAGCTTTAAATGTTTTTTCTACATACCTCGAGGTACCAGGCATGGCTCGTGAATGCTACGATGCTGGGGTGGATGGAGCGTCCTACGGGAGTACTTCCGGTCTACTTCCGGGTTCACCACCGAGCATGCAGGGGGCCCTTCCATGACCCTCTGGCTTGGCGATCGGCTATGGGGGGAGCCAGGGTGCCCCCCCCAGACCCAGGAGGCACCAGTCACTGAGCCAGGACGGCTGTGGGGGGGGGGGGGGCGCGCACGACCTTGTCAGGACCTGGAAGTGGATCGGAAGTGCTTCTGGACCACTTCCAGGTCTGCTGCCAAGTGTGCTGAGGAGCCCCTTGCATTCCTGTGGGACGCTCCATCCACCCCATCACAGCATTCATGAGCCACCTGGTACCTTGAGGTATGTAGAAAAAACATTTAAAACTGTCCCTAAGTCTGAATCTCCGAATCTTTCCAAATCTCTCCAAATCAATTTGGAGAGTTCCAATTCGATTTGGAAAGATTAAAGGGTCTCCTGATTTGATTTGGATTCGTAGATTTGGCCACCAAATTGGGCCGAATTGAACCAGGGACTTTGGATAGCTTTGGTAAATAGCTCTAGTAAATACGCTTTCCACAGCCCTAGTAAAGACGCTTGGTGGATTCATTAATCCTGGCAAATCTATTGGGTACTCCCAAAGTTCAGTTCCAGTGCTAGATACAAACTTCTTAGAAGTTGAGCTATTCTCTGATCCTGAATTTTTAGTGGTGACACGGTCCTGAACATGACCTGTATCTGAACTTCTCAGAGTTCGTTGGTGTTTAGACTAAGGTCTATTTCTATTTTGGTGAATTTTGCAAAACATGAAATTATGTGCATTGTGTTTGATCATTGGTTTTAATAGAACCTTTTTTCACAACTCTGATTTCACTACTGCCATTGAAGGATAACTGATCTGTAGGCCTGTGCGAATCGGCTAGTATTCGCTTCAGATTCAGCCGATTTTGGGAGACAGCGATTCGATTCGGTGATTCAAGTCACTGTCCCGAATCAATTCAACTGAATCTGATTTGGAGATTTGGCTGCTGCTGAATCAGCCGAATCTCTGAATCAGCCCCACCTGCCCAGCCCCAGGTCCCAGCACTCGCCAGCTGCTGCTGGAAAAAAAAAAAGCCGAGCACTCACCGGCTGCTGCCAGTACGGAGTCCGGGTCCAGCTCCCTGTGGCAGCAAGCAGGGACTGCCCGAATCTCTGAAGCGCTCTGAACGCTTTCTGAATTGATTTGGACAGCTTTGAATAAATTCAGACCTTTTAATTGGTCTCCTGATTTGATTCAGATTCAGCTGCCGAATCCAGTCGAATCTCCTCCAAATAGAATCAGCACCCAGAGTTTCACACAGCCCACTGATTTAGTACTACTGCAATATTCTGAGTCTGTTGTTTTACTCTTGCTAGTTACAGACATACCACTGCTCTCCCAAACACCTTAATGATTTTATTTTTACATGCCAATGTTTATAGAGAGCCCAACCTTCTACAGTATGTATATAATGGAAGGAGTTGATTTAAAATTAACTTTAAAATTGTTTCATGATATATAAATAGTGAGGGTTAAGATGTTGCTATTCAAATAGAAAATAACATCTTTGAAATATTTTGAGTTACAGGCACACATTAAAATGTGATGTCATAAGTAGTTCTTATTAGAGATAGTTCTGTTCTTATGGAAGCTGAAGAGACAAAGCAGAATAGGTACAAACTTTGCTGTTCAGTTCATAGAAAATATTGACATGTAACTATGCAGATATTGATGGGTAGTGCTGCTACCTGTCACAACCCAAGGGTGTGATTTTGTGTGTGCGCGCTTCGGCACTGCTAAATTATTTCCCGCCACGAGGAGCTTTCTTTGCAGGGTGCATTTCTCAGTTGCAAAGAGAAAACCCCGGTGCAAAGGAGTTCCCGCCACCCGCATGCAAATTTGTGTCCCACTATTGGCCAGTTCTAAATTATTCCCACGTGGCAGCTAGCGATTGGCTTGCTAGCCGTATAAGAGGCTTTAGCGGTTTCCGCCCAAGTTGGAGGACTCCACAACCATCTCGTGGAGGAGGGGGACTTCACGTCTCGTGAAGAACTCTAAGCGCTGTGGAGCCTAACGGACCCAGCGTGTGCCTTAAGAAGGCTATAGGGGTCTGATCAACCTCTGGCCTCTCCCCGTCGCCGAGCACAATCCCTCGACGAACCTCTTCCCTGCGCGCAAGTTCCACGGAGCCTAGCAAGCTTCGTGTGTGTGTGTGTGTGTGTGTGTATCCAGAGCTCTGTCCTAGTTATTTCAAGAGGCTCGAGTTTTCTGCGGGTCTTGTTCGAGTTCGTGTTGTGGAGCCTAGCAAAATCCACGTGTCTGTCTGTAACTGCAACGCAAGCATGTTTTTCCTGCCTGCACCGCGACCATCTACGGTGTAAGTAAAATAATCTTTAATCAACCACTATGCGTCCGTGCCTAATTCTAGTCCGCCGGCCTGCATTCCCCGACCCGCGTGCCAGGGCTGCTGGCCACAGCCCGCCGCGTGCCCCCGAGGGCCTCAGACCGCTCCCGGCACGCGCGCTACCCAGCTGTAAACAAAACCAATATTTGTTGGATAGAGGGAATCAGTCTTGCTGGAAACTGATTTTTTTTTAAAGAAATTCAGTAGTAACACGACTCAAAGTCCAGCCTAAATTTGCTCTTTAACATTGCTCTTTAACATTGTTCCTTGGATCCTTCCCTCTAGATTTGTCAACCATAAACCCATGCTCTTGGTCTCGGCTGCCACGTCATTTAACACAAGGCAATGTCTAAGGTGGCTTATATGCCTCTGCATAGTCTACATCTTGGTGGACTTCCAATAGGCTCCCACCCCTCTGTTCAAGTGGGATACAAATTTGGATAATGGACATATAGTTGGAGAACTGAATCATTATCATGTGTATTGACCATATGCTCTAAAGCCTAAGTATGCATGCAACTCACAGCTTACTTACTACTATCCCATGGGGAAGAGTGGGATTATTTCTCTATATTTGCACACATCATTAGCATCATGAAACATAATTTATGAAAGGCTGCATTTTATTAATATTGCTATTTCCAGAGTTTTTGAGAGAGACATCTGGACCCCATGGGTGGAGTAACTTCAGTAATCCATGTTTTGACAAACCTCTAAGCAGCAACATTAGAGGATTCCAAGACTTAGAACTAGCAATAAAGATATCACTCATTAATTCATAAATATGTTGAGGTAAGTCATATGTAGGACTCTGACCACAGAAGAATCAGTATGGTTCCACTTTGCAAGAATGGCATAAATTAGGGAGCCTACTTCATTGATAGTTCCTCTCCAGAGCAGAGTGATGAGGCTGAAGATGGAGTAGTAGTGGAGGCTGATAAATTCACAGACTACTCCTTTCTTCTGTGGGCTCCTTGTTGGAATGGAAGTGTTTGCTGCTCTAGGGCAGTAGTACTCAGATAATAGTTCTGTTGTTATTTCAGGGCTACAGAGTGAGGATTTTCTTTTCCTAGGTACATCTAATAGGTTACCTACACATGAGTTCACCACAACTGCATGTGCAATAATGATAAATGCTACAGAACATAAGTGAGCAAATGTTCATAAGACCGTGCCCATAAGGATCTGAAAATGTTTGTGTTTCCTTGTATTTGGCAAGTGGGTGTTGCCCTTTTATTTCCAGCCACTTTGCAACACATAGGAGTACACTAGAATGCAATTAACTGATTGCTTAATGACAAAAGCTGAAGTGTGGCACTAACTGGAATCAGCAGTTGTCTGTCACATTTTCATTTAAGTCTTTCTTGCCACTTTTTAGTCCCTCAGCATGGCAGTTACTTTCATCTGTGAGACTGCATCTCAGATCTTATTTGAAGAACATCATTGTTTTTGTATCTTAACCCCTTTTGTTAAAATATTAAAACCTTTAACTGCTCTCTTATCTGTCCTTGTCCTTTTTTTTTTCTTTCCCATTTGTTAATGAGCTTCAGGAAACCATGGACATTTTCTCTTTTAATCCCTCTCCCTTGGCTCTAAATAGTCACTAATACCTCATCCTGGGAATATGCATATTCTCTTTCATGATGGATCTTGCACTGGTGGTTTGTTGTTATCATTTGCTAAAGATATTATAACATGCATCATCATAACTGTGAGGATACACATCTCTCACCTCTAACCTTGATCTAGAAAAGATCACTATTGTTTAACTCCCTGGGTGAATTTTTATGGATCTGACCTTTCTCTCACGTTAATTTTACACTATTCTTCTCCATCCCAGAATTACTGCAGTTTCTGATTTATATCTCAAAGCAGACAATGCAAAAAATTGCAGAGCATCAAGTAGAGTAGGGATACCAATTCATAGAAAGTACCGTAACAAATTGGTGTGGACAGTGTGAATTCACTACAGTTAAATCACTGCATCAAATGAACAGATTACAATGATGTAACATAAGTTATAACAGTGTAGATAAGACTTCATTTATGATGCTAAAAACTAGTAGAGAAAGAAAAAGAATGCACTTGCAGACAAAGTACATTGGGTCTGTTTCTACACAGATGCCTGCGTATTTACTTGTTCATCTCATATCAGTTATTCTAGGACTTTTGCCTGGCAAGCCTTGTTAAATTTCCTTTCATGGGTAGGGATGACAGCAGTCCTAAAGGAGCTTAGGCCTAAGGACAGAAGTTACACTTAAGCATGTTTAAGTGATCAGAAACTGGTTTAAACCTGTAACAGAACAGAAGTTCAGTGCACATAAATCAGTTTCATAATGGCCGAAATCAGTTTGAAATAAACCTGGTTGAATGTAGTATCAGTGTGGCAGAGCACCAGTAGGGTACTCTTCACTCTGGGGCTGTTAAGCTCTGTGGGAGCTTGCCTGCAGAGCAGCAGGGAAAAGCCTCCCCCAGGAACCAGTTTAAGGGGGAAGGTGCGTGGCAGAACACCTCGGGTGTTTGCCACGTTAAGAGCTGGTGGCGGGTGTTGCCCCAGGTCTGGTGAGTGGCCATTTTAGATCCAGGCCACCAGAGTGGGGGGCAGCAGTTTGCTGCCTCATGCCGTGGAAGGAACATCTCCTGGTGGAGCTGCTGCTCCTGCAGCAACTAGGACAGGGATGGGCAATCGTTTTGGGCGGAGGGCCACTTACTGAGTTTTGGCAAGCCATCGAGGGCTGTGTGACAGGCAGCCAGGAGCAGATAAATATTAATTTTCTAAACTTTTTAGGGGTCCCGTGGGCCAGATAGAATGGTCTGGCAGGCTGCATCCAGGCTTCATTTTGCCCACCCTTGAACTAGGAGGTAAGGGCAGGAGTTTATGGGGATGGCTTGGAGGCTCCTGGTTCTGGGCATGACTTGGAACTGCACCTTGCTGGGGAAGGGTGGCCTGGCGGGGCTCCTAGTGGTGTGGAAGGCCACAGGAAATGTCAGGCCAGTTGCCCCTCCTCGTCTTTCACCAGGGAGGTACCTTAACCCCAGTCCCTGCATTCAAGTGGGTTATTTAGGGTTATTTAGGGCCAGGGTTATTTAGCATTGGAGGCAGTAGAGGTCCAGGCATGTCTCAGTGTGGCACCTGAGTCCGGTGGGTGCAAGACCCTGAGGAGTGGATAATGGGACAGGTATGGCTGCAGCTACCTGAGCCTGGGTGGGGTGCAAGACCCCAGAGAGTGAGAATGGTGAGCCAGGCATGCCGTGTTTGACCCCAGCATAGGGGGCAGAGTATGTGCCTCAGTGGAGGTGCAGAACAGGGTGCAGAAGGGCACCTAACAGCCTGCACAAGAGGGGCAGTTGGGATGCTCTGGAGAGAGGGGTGAGTAGAGAGGCGTAGTAGTGAGGCCCTGCTAACACGGGGGCCTGAAATGAGGCCCTGTGAGGAAGGGGTGTGAAGTGGGCCCTGGTGAGCAGGAGGCTTGAGGGTAGGTCCTGCTAACATGGGGGCCTAGTTAGGTCCAGATAAGCCTTCAGGTGACTGAGGTCATAGATCCATAGATTCATAGATGTTAGGGTTGGACCTCAATAGATCATCGAGTCCGACCCCCTGCAGAGGCAGGAAATAGTGCTGGGTCTAGATGACCCCAGCTAGATGCAGGTCACAGGTTAGGAGGTCAATTGGGTGGGGAGGCTGAAGAAGAGCCGCAAGTGAACAATGGGGTGAGTCAGGGGCCCCTGACTGAGAGCAGCTGGGTGTGTGACCCAGTGAGAGGCCAGAGGCAGTCAGACCAGTGTTTGGCAAATGGCCCAGAACTTACTTGGATGAGGGCAGGAGGCCAAGAGGCCGCGTGCTTGATGGCTGGGGAGTGCAGGGACACAAACCCGAGGACCCTCTGAGTGAGGGCAGGGTGAGTGTGGCCCCAGGGAAAAGGGGGGTGGTATGAGTATGGCCGCGCAAGGGGCAGTATGTGAGAGGCGGTGGAGTGAGAGAGGCCTCAGTGAGAGGGAGGCGGTATGGGTGTGGCCTGTAATAGGGCACAATGTGAGAGGCCTAACTCTGGGCCTGGTCTCCGGCTGGAGCAGAACACAGCTGTTAGAAACACCTGCAAGGCTTGGGATGCAGTATAGGGATGGCTGGATCTGCATACATAAGCCCAGAAGAACAGGGCATTCAAAGGGCAGCTTCCCACCTAATTAAGACCTTAATCGTTTAACAGCAAGGCATGGCAGGTGACAGAGGTGGAGCAGCATGCCCAGAGGCAGATGGGAGACTAGCACTGTGGCTGGTTGGGGACTTCCCAACTTTTGCCACAATCAGACTTAACTGATTGAGGTCAAACCGGTTTATGGAACTTCTGTCCCAGACCTCTTCCTGGTTCAAGTTAAATCAGAGTCTCCCAGCATGCTCTACAGCCCTGGGTTGGGCTGTGCTGTCTGCTCCAGAGAGCATGGTTGGGCCCGCGCCTCTGCCTTCTTGCTGGAGCAGGGGTGGGGGCATGGCCAAACTGCTGCTGGGGCTGGCCACACCCCCCACTGCTCGAGCGGTGAGCAGGGCAAAAATGTCTGATGGGCTGCGGAGTGCCTGGCAGACCCTGGGTGGGGTCCATGCTGGTGGGACAGGGGAAGGAGTGGGGAATTAATATCCCCTCCATCTCCCCGTTCATTGCAGTCTGCCACCGGGGCTGGCCATGCCTTCTGCTGCTTCAGTGGCAAGGTACGGGAGGAAAATGCCTGACAGTGGCTGCTTTCCCTTAGCCAGGCAAACCCCAGCTGTGGGAGTAAGGGGGGAATAAACCTCCTCCCTGCCCCCTTTATCTCAGGGGGCCTTGTCAGACTGGAGCCTGGCTATGACCCCAACCCTGCCACTGCAGCAGGGCCAGATGATGACATGCTGGGGCCCTAAGCTAGGGGTTTCCAACCTTTCTATGCTGCAGCCCAGCAAACTGCAGACCAGAAGCGGCCATGACCCGGCAAACTGCGGACCACTGGCGGAGCCCATTGGATGGAATTTCCGGCCAGAACACAAGTAAAGATATCTCCATTGCCCAAACCTCAACCGCGGCTGCTGCGGGCCCTGCGGGAGGAGTCGCGGCCTCTCTGCCAGGCTCTGCAGAGCTGTGGTTTGCTGGTCCGTGGTCACTTCCGGTCTGGCAGCTGACCCTTCATGGCCTGGGGGTTCGTTTAGAGGCCCCTCATAATGTGAGGCCCTAAGCTGAAGCTTTCTTAGTTTATGCCTAAATCTGACACTGCACAGCAACAGTGTGTGTGTGTGTGTGGGGGGGTGGGGTGGCGAGGCTGATGAGGGGCTGCTCTGCCTTGGTTAAGCAGACCCTGGCTAGGGTCTGTGCTTGTGGGTCAGGGGAAGGAGAAGGGAATTAAACTCCCATCGTCTCCAAGGCTGGCCACACCCCCACCACGCCAGCGGAAAAGGGGGGAGGGTGGGAAATGCCTGTCAGGGGCTGCTTTCCCCCTTCCCCCACCAGGATGACCCCAACTGACCCAATTGACTGTGCAGGCCAGGGTGGGGGTTTAACCCCCTCCCCAATCATGCTCAGCCTGGCCATGCCACCCCTCGCGAGGCTCAGCTTTCCTCCAGTCTTCTGGCTCCGGCTTCTAGCCTGAGCCACTGCAGGCATGTGCCTGCATTTCCAGAATCAGAAGTGAATGTGTATTAGACTAACCTGAAAGATTGATTTTATTCAAGCTCAGGCTTTCTGAATGTCTGTACAGCTACTCCTTGCTTAACGTCGTAGTTACATTCTTGAAAAATGCGACTTTAAGCAAAACAACGAATCCAATTACATCACAGTAGTTACGGCCAAACAATGTTATAACTGAACACTGTATGACTTTAAACAAGTTGTTCTCTAATAGATCATTGACATTATAACAAAACCACGTTAACCGGGACAATGTTAAGTGAGAATTACCTGTACTTAGCCTAGAAGTTGCAATGGATACATTTTATAAAGTTGCTATTTAAGAGCAATGTAGCCATTTGAATGACATAGAACAGGGGTGTCAAAGATCCAGCTTGTGGGCCAGGTCAGGCTCTTGGGGCCATCACATCTGGCCTACCTGTCTACCAAAAGTTTGGGGGGTGAGGGTAGAGGTAAGGGTTTGGTGCAGAGTTTGTGGTTCTTGGGCTCCAACAGGCATGACTATTGGTAGTAGGGGTCAAGTGACAGATGTGCAGATAGAGTCCTTGCTTGCTCTGTACCTACTGGATCACCATCACTGCCTTGGGCACACGGCAGCTGCTGCTGGCCCTGCAGATCTGATCTGAAAGGTGCCCTGCAGTCTGGATCCAGTCCAGAGCCCATGGTGAATGTGATGTTCCTGGCTTAGAGAACAAGGATTATCTGGTTCAGTTCTCTTTGCAGTGAATGCAGCACACTGGAGTAGTCCTGATTCAGCAATCAGTGGCCAGCAATTGATTTAGCTGCCCCAGTATTGACCCCTAAGTATAGGGAAGGCCTGTTGTGTTTTTAAGCTGTGAAGTTGTATTTGACAGTTAAACCATTTCTATTAAACATTATGTAACTAATTGACCAAAAACCTGCTGCGAGCTTCATCCAGCCACATTCTGTTTTACACCCAGCTGTGCACAATCCTCCTTTCAAAATGGAGAAGTAACTTTGATCGTTGTGGCCACAGTACCTGTTGGCAAACAAATTTTGTATCGGGGCCATTCTGAAGTATAAACAAAGGCCCTTGTGACATCATCAGTGATGACATACAGGAAAATTCAAAACTGGCTCCAACATTAATGTATCCATATTTTCAAGATATACAAACTGGGACACTTATGTAGCGACGTTTATTTTTGGATGACAAAATACTTGCTATTCAGCATGGCTATTGCCAGCTCCTTGGCTCAACAGTGACACTAGCATATTTGTCAGCGTAGAGGCTTTTTTCCCCAGTAACGTAGCGTTCTGAATGAATCTACCCTAAAGCTTCACAGTTATCATTATAATTCACTTAAAGCGAAAGAACAACTTGATACAGTTTAACAACTTTACTTTCCACTCCAAACACTTCCCCATTGCTTACTCATTTCACTGGTCTATTTGTAAGCATGCAGCCATTTCTGCTTGGTGTAACAACTCGACTCCAACAAACATTCTGCAGCTATAGTGAAAACAAATGAATATTGCCACCAAACTTCCTTCCATTTCACTGAAGTGAGAAAAACAATGCAATTAAGATAGCATGAAAGAGTTTCCTAGAGACATATAATTCTGAAAGCCAAGACTCTTGCTCTAAAACTGAGCCACAGAGTTGTTTTATCCAAGCTGCACAATTTAAATCTACATATTGATTTTCCTCCCTTCCTATCTCCCAGTCTATCTGGATGCCTTTCTCTGAGGTTTTGGTTCAGCTTCTTGCAGAGAAAGGGTCTAGATAAAAATTTGAAACACAATTCTGAATCCTACATCTTCTTTCAAAAGTGCAAGAGCATTCTTGATTTGGCCCATCTATACTGTCTGGTGGGGGAGCATTTGTCACCCAGGTGTGCATAGTCACATCTAAAACCAAGAGCATTCATGTAAACAATAGGGCTTTGATCCAGTTGCTTGCTTTCTCTTTCCCCCAACTGCCTGCATAATTCTTGTTCTCCGTTGTCACTTGTATAAGGGAAGCTTTGCACAAGCAGTGTGCTCTACCTACATCTGGAGTGTGTACAACTGGTGCTTTTTATTCCCAGATTCACTTCATCAAAAGAGCCCCTCCCTGAAAAAAATCCAGGTTTACTGTTTGAACCAGCTCTTAAAAACATTCAACAAGCAGCACTGGTGAGGAGGAGCTCAGCTGCCTCATTCAACAACAGACATTTCCCTTAATGCAAGACACATTTCTTTTGTCCATGTGCAGTCAGTGTTCTCCAGAATGGATATGAAAAGTAATAAGAAACTCTGTGATTTAGTGATGACCCTCAATGTCCCTGCTTTGAACAGACCTATGTCTGCTGTCAGGAACAGAGCTGTTTTCAGCCATCAAAGTGTTTAGCAGAGTTTACAGTCTGTTGTGTACACTACTCTCCTGTACTTTTTTTAATACAGTTTAACTATTACGCTGCCCCTGTGATGAGTGTTCTTTTCAGTTGGCAGCGGTAGCAGCCCTCTCGAGAAAAGCCTTGGAGCATTGTTTTTGGACACAAACATACACAAGTTATTAGAACACAAGATCAAAGGAGGTGTCCCACTGTCTTCCTTTCAGTGCTCCCATTGTGTTTGTATGCTGAAGTCTGCTAGAGACATAGAACTGGAGAAGGGGGAGAAGGAAAAAAAAAACCAAAAACCTTTGTACAAAGGTACTTGTCACTGAGAGAAGCCCATAAAAGATGATGTGAGAAAAGACACCAGGTGGAGTATAAACCACCCTTATTGTTAAGAAATGCAAATAAAAATCCTCTCCTATATTAAAACTTTCTCACTTGTCATTTCTTAGATGTTAAAGGGAAAGGCTGTGATTATTGAAGTCATGGCACTACTTTTTATTTTTCCTCCTTTCTTTCTACGTGCAGCATACTGTACATGATGTCAGCTAAAGTTATTTTTCTCCTTTCTCAGCAGAATATAATGGTAGTTAGTACATTTCATTTCAGCAAAATACCCACAGGAAGAAAAACTTAAGGAAAAAACATTTTAAAACGATTCAAGAGCTTCCCTTTTACACAGCATGTCATATTCACAGGGTGACCTGCAAGCCCCAAATATTTAGGCTGGAGTTTTGCTTACACCATAGGAACTTTTACAAGAGTTCCCACTTGCTCTGTTATGTCCCCTGAGTTCTTTCCAATAAATCCTTGAGCCCTGCGCTCTGCTTCTAGGCTAGGGTAGCCACTGACTCATCCCCCAGAATTGGTGGGGGGGAGACCACTGGCCCTCTCAGCCAATCAGTGGTGATGGGTGGGGACACCTCCTCAGCCAATTGGTAGTGAGGGGTGGGGCCACTGGGCCCCTTGCTAATTAGCAGCAAGGGACAGGGCCACCAGAAAAAGGCAACCTCCCCACTTCCCTCCCTGGCTGGCCCCCTACTCAGACCACTACTCTTCCTGGCAGTGCACTACCGTACCTCTAGGCATAGCCAATAGAGGACAAATGATTGACATTTATTTCCACCAATGAACTGAAAAATAGGACTTTTTGCAGTCCATTCCTCATTTAGAAATGGACAGGGGACAAAGGGTTTAAAAACAGGACAGTCCGGTATAAATCAGGACCACTGGCCACCCTATTCTAGGCCCAGAGATATTTCTGAAATAATGCTTACAAAACCTACCAACAGGAAAATTGAATCATGATACACTAGATTCACTGGAGTGCTGCTTTTCTGAAGCAGAAATGTTTGGTATCCTAGACTCCTGTAGCTTACAGCTTTCAAAACAGCATCTGTTGCCTTCCTTATCACCCTCAGGCTACTAATAGCAGTGAGTTCATGGAAGACTTGAAACACCTGGAATACATCTACACTGATGTGCTAAGTCCTTAGTTCAAGAAGCACAGGATGATATCATTGTCAAAAGGCAGTGTCAGGGGGACTATCAAGCTGATCACCAGTCCATGAGCATTTATCTCTAACAAAGCATTTTACTTGCAACAAGACCTTAATTTTTTTGTCTCAGATACACAAGGACAGACTTTGAACATCACCAGTCAACTTTCAGACCAGCCCTTGAGGGCAAAATAAACCTGGCAAGGTCACAAAAAACCCACCACTATGAAATGCTTTCTCTCCCTCAGCCTGAGTGGAATGGAGAACTTGAAGGTTTGGATGTGGTTTTAGCCTAAACTGAAGGATCTGATGGTGGCAGACAAGAGGGCACCCAACTGTCTCTCTGTGCTTCCTCCAAATGCTGCTTCTGGGCAAGCAGTGCCTCATCTGCTGAGCCAGACCTCATCACCCACAGTGTTTGAGCGCTGAAATCCTGTAAAACAGAAAACATATAAAGCTAGGAGGTTTGAAGCTGAAAGATCTCCACAGTGCAGACTCAAGCAAAAGCTTTGAAGCAATAAGCCAAGGCTTCACAATTGCTGAAGACAGAAGGTGTTGAAAGTCCAGAGTAAAAAATGCTAAGGCAAATAAGCTGGGCAAAAAGTGCCAACAGAGAGATGACCAAGTGTGTGGTACCTTAACCAATGTAGTGAGACATCTCTGGGGCCTGACCTTACCTGGGTGCCTCTTGGTGAGGGGCAGCCAAAGAACTCATGGGGTCACCAAAGAACATTTACAAAGAGATGAAAAAAACCCAGTCCTGACTGGAAACCCAGAGGATACTGAAGGGATAAATGAGCTGGAGCAGTCGATGGAGAGACATAGTTGCTGTCATGCTCTTTGCTGCTTGTGATTAGGAAGACACTGACTGGAAGTTGGAGGGTAAGTTGTGTGGAACGTGTGATCACTTCTGATTGTGTATGTCTCTTAGCAGAGGAGCTCACACTGCCCTGGGAGACCCCCAGAATGATATAGGGCATAGAATTCGATGCTTCTTGCTAGGTTTTTGATACCCAGAAGTGAATATATTACTCTGATGTTATCTGGAGATAAGTCATTTCTTTCTTCAATGGAATGCTGCTTCTACTGCAGCTACTCTTCATTGGTTGCTGCTTACATTACACACATGTGAATATGCCTGGGGGAAAAGAATGCACATTATACTTTCCTACATGGGTCAGGGGTGTAGGTTGTAGCTCTGTTGGTCTAAGGGCATAGGCAGACAAGGTTCTTTGGATAAATCTGATATCTTTTTTCAGACCAACACTAATAGTTGGAAAAATTATCCTTAGCAAGCTTTTGGGCACAAATACCCTTTGTCAGGCCGAGGAAGCATCTGAAGATGGGCTGTGCTCTTCCTGGATGGAGTGGTAAAGCAGCCAGAGGTCATGGACTAAATATAGACATTGGATTTATGACGCATTATAACCTGCCTGACATCTGACTCCCCAGGTAAACCCTCACTTTTTACTAGCAATTCTCATTCCCTTGCCCCCTACCCTCCTGTCTCTCATCCTTTAACTTTCTCATCCTAGTCTCATTTCCCCTCTGGCCTCCTCCCCACCTGTCTCTCACCTGCTGACCACCTCAATTTACATTTTAACTGACTAGCTTTCTTGCATAGGTACTGGCCTCTGGCTACTTTACCACTCCATGAGACAAATGAACTTTGTTGCAGAAATTGAAAGGAGAATTTAAGAAAAAGTCTAAAACACCTAAATGAACATAGTGTGGAAATAAAAAAATTGTCCCTCACGAATTCAGATAATTCTTAGAGCTTGTAAACAGAATAGTGCAGAAAGGACACATTATTATTCTAATTAATTTGGATTTTTAGGCATCCTGTATATGTGCCTGGTGCAGTCTGTGATTAAGTAACTCCCTTAAGTAGGGTGATCATAATAATTTGAGGGAAATGTGGAAGGGGTTGGGGCACCAGGTGGTGGGGCCAGGCAGGACAGCATGGTGCGTGCGCATGTGTGAACACACACACACACACACACACACACACACACACACACACACACACCCCTACCTTCCCCTGCATGGCTCCCAAGAGGGGGGCAGTGCAGGACACACACACACGGCTCTGACCCAACAGCTGCCAGGAGCGGGCCGGGCAACTACTCTGTGGCTCCTCCTCCCTCCCCACATTGTAATGGGTAAGTGACTCCTCTCGCAGCCTAGCAGAGTCCAGGCCAGATGGCAGCCCATTGGCTGGGCTCCCTGGAGAAAACTGAAGGAAAAGTCCTGGATTGGTGGGAGCCCACCTGCATGTGCCCAGCTCCTGACTCAGGAGCCGGGCACGTGCAAGCAGATTCCTACCAATTGAAAATTTTGTTTCAGTTTTCTCCAATGGCCGGGACACTGAGACAGACCTCTGAAATCTGGGACATATAGTCACCCTACACCTAAGGCAACTGTACTTCCCCTCATCTGTAATCTCTGCTCCACTGCTTGCACTAGCACTGAATGGTCATATTTCTATCCTGGCTTCTAATGAAACTTTTATTGAGGACACCTGCTGTTCTGCTGGTTATACTATTTGAATGCTATTCAGGTGCATGTTAAGCCTGAACTGTTACTGCTGTCTTGTTTTGCACCACCATATGCATCCTGGCGATAAATGGGATTGGTTATGTTAGTCTTGTTTTTTGCCCATATCCTGTGATCAAAAGAAACTGCCCAAATATATGATCAAAATAGAAACAGGTTGTATTGGTCAGACTGTTTGATATAAGTACTTTAAAACACTCTACTTCACTTTTTTGTAGGGCATTAAAATATTTTGCACAATTTCTTTTAGCGTAACATACAGCTTCCTCCCTTGCATACGTTGGCATTCATTTTTCTGTGCTACTGTAGGTTGAAAATGAATTCCCACTGTGATTGTATTCACTTGTCCCTTCATAAAGAAAAGTATTTCCCATCAACATATTTATATTATATCTAGATTCAAAGGGGTTTTCTGTGCTGTCTGCAAGAGTATAGCAAAGTCAGCACTAACGAAAGGGCAGTGAAGAATACTCTACGTCATGGCTTTCAAACTTCAAAAATTCCAGTCGGGTCACAGGGTTAAATTAGAGACCCTTTAATCATTAGTACAGTTTTATGAATAGTGGACTTTGCTCTGATATTTTATTAGACGTCACTACTTAACACACTTCTGGCTCCACTGAAGAAAAAAACAAAAGTCTTTGTGTGCTTCAAAGTCTGTGTGGTTATGAGGATCATTGTAATTCTGCAGAGCCAAATCTTGAGGACCTGTATTCAATTTTTGTAACAGGCTCAGTCCTACTGAAATCAAGAGAAATTTGCCTGAACAGAAACCATACTTCAGTATTTCACCCTTAAAGAAGTACAACTTACATTCAATATGGTAAAGAATAGTTGTTGTTAATTTAGTTTAATATAATTATATTTTATTATGTGCTTATTTTTATTATGCTAGTGAGGCCCTGTTTTATTAGCAGGGTGCAGACAAACAGGTAGATGTGCTCTTCACATACACCTAATATATTTTTAATACTATGTAAGTATATTTTCACGAGACACCCCGCCCGGTCACCCCCATATTGATTTTATTTTTCAGGTTTTTAGATCCCCTGGAAAAGCTTTGGTATGATATGCCTTTCCACCACAACCCTATTCTTACAAAATACATTATGTGGTTATTACTGATTATGATTAATTAGTGCTTCTGCTTTATATCTCATCCACAGGATGGTATCTCTTAGAGTTCAGTGCCTGCTAAAGCCATGCCAGATCATTACTGTAGAAAGGATTCCAGAGCTTTTAATACCACATACCAAATCATCTTCACATTTCCCTGAAGCATGTAAAATTTTCCTTGGAGATCTTCTCTTCATATAGAGTGAGGACTGACTCCTGGTAAGGTTTATGAGTCTGATGAAATCACAATTCTGAGATGGAATGTATGCCAGCTGTATACGAACACACTTTGATAGATAATAAAATTCAGATACAGAAAAAAAGAAATAAATGTGTTAGAATGTGGCCCGGGGAAAGAAGTTCACTATAGTCTAAATGCACTTCACGGAGTACAGGGTTTAACCATGCTAGAAAAATCTCAACGTATAAGTAAAAAAGGGTTCCAAAACCAAAACCAAAGTTGTTTTAGAATTTCAAAAGGGTCATTTTATTGTATGATGTTACATGAAACTCCAAAAGCAAAGTTATTACAGCACAATACTCTATGGCAGTGGTTTTCAACCTGTGGATTATGTCTAAGGAATCCACAAAAGATAACTGATAAATCAAAATGTTGTGAATACCCACACTTATAACTAAAAAGGATTCATACCTCCATTCACATTTTTTTATGGGACCGCAAATGAAAGAAACCTGAAAACCACTGCTGGTAAGCTGGACCTACATTGTGTGGCAAACTCCCTAAACTCTGGCATATGTTGTACTATACAATCAGTGTAGTACTCTCCTGTACAATGTATTTAATAATAAAATTAATTAATTTATTTCTGTCTCTGAAAGTTTGGTTTTTGGTATGTTGCAGGCTGATATCTCTAGGGACAGAAGTTGCACATAAATCAGTTTAAGTGATCAGAAACTGGTTTAAATCTGTAACAGAACACAAGCTCTCAGGGCACTCCATGCACATAAACCAGTTTCAAAATGGCTGAAACTGGTTTAAAATAAACCTGGTTGAATGTAGTATCAGACTTAACTGATTTGGGGTTAAACCAGTTTATGAAACTTCTGTCCCAGACTCCTTCCTGGTTCAAGTTAAATCACAGTCCCCCAGCATCTCAGCATGTAGCCCTGGGCTGGGCTGTCTGCTGGCCTCGCCCCTCTGCTCCCTAGCTGGAGCAGTGAGGGCTAGTTGTTAAGGGGGTTGTGGGGCAAGCCTGGCTGGGGATGCAGCCCAATCTACAGGGGGAGACTGCCCCCCGAGGCAATTCCTGTATGGGGTATGGGGCCAGGGAGGGGGTTAAACACCCCTTCCCCCACTTAAAATTACTGCTGGCTGCAACTGTGGACTACAGATCCCAGAGGCACCTAGAAGCAGGAAGAGGAAGTGATGAGCAAGCCTGCACAGTCTTGCTGGTGTAATTGTGGACTGCAAACCCCAGAGACCTTGGAGGCACCAGGGGGAAGAAGTGAACGCACAGCCAGAGAGCTGTGCTCTAGCAACCCCCCAGGCTTCTGGCCTGAGCCACTGCAGGCATGTGGCTGCATTCCCTGAACTGAAGGTAAATGCCTGTTCGCTTCTGTTTCAATTTAATCTGCCTAGGTAAGACTAACTTGCAAAGACTGAATCGATTCAGCCTCAGGCTTTTTGACTGTCTGTACTTAGCTGGTTCAGACATCAGAACGAGGTAGTTCACACCTTGCTAAGCTTTGAAGTTGGCTTCAAAACCAAGATGGTATCCTGGCTTTGAATTAGTTCTGCTTCATACTATCCAAGCTTTTCTTCACAACAGGGTAGGTGCATCATTCTGGAGTGCAATTCTTCAGCAAATGAACTTTTTGTAACTTCCATGGTCCCAGAATTGTGGTATACAAAGGGCTCCAGTGATAATGTTGTTGCTGTTTATAAAGGTAGTGCTTGACTTAAATCCTGGTCCTCTTGAATGTGATAGCTAGCCCTGAGCTTGATTACATGGGGGGGGCGGGGGAAGAGGGGAGGGGGCGGGGAGAGAGCGATCATCTATCTCTCAAGCTGTTGCCATAGCTGAGAGGAACATTACAAATGTATTGGACAGAGTCCTTTTGGGGCACCACCTTGATTATGGTAACCACCTGTTCTTTATTTATTTTAAAGGGTGTCAGCCTGATCACAACAGATAATGCCTCCTATGAAGTGCTGAGTTCTGTAGGTTGCTCAGCACCACACAGATGTTGTTCAGGCACTTGAAAGATTAGATTGTTGTTATCCCATATCAAATTAAATGATGTTTCCTCACAGTCCAACAGTTGTAATGCAAAGATCATCTACTGTGTTACAAACATATAAAGCTCTGTTCCTGTCATGATCTTTGCGCAGTCAGGCAGCCCCCATGCCCTTTTGTGAAGTAAATGGAGTTATACATGGATTCATTGGTTTAGCTGTGTTGTGCTTGTGGAACTGCCGAAGTCATGTGTTGTTCCAAGCATTAAACATTATGGGGTACAGTCCCTTTATGGAATTTGGAGGACATGTTTTACAAAGCTGTCAGTACATCAGTATGATTTAATATATTTTTTTTAATAACATGAGATCCCATAGGTCGAGGTGGGAGGGAAATGGGAATTTTCATTTCAAATTGCAAAAACTGACCACTATTATGGAGCTTTAGCCTAGGGGAGTCTCAAGCTCCAAGGAGTCTGCTTGATCTCCATTTCTTTTCACCCCTCTTTTTCCTCCCCAAAACAAGAGACAACCTTCAAAGGAACAAACAAATCACTTTAAATATCCGGCATAAAAAACAGGCCAGATACATTATTCAAATCAATTTTTAAAAAATTCAACAAAAGATGCAAGTTATGGGCTGTTTGACAGGAGTTAATGCTGTCGCAATCACTGAACTTCACAATCCAAGAGTTTTCTTTGCTAGAAAGGCGTGGAGTTGAAACTATACCATAAAGCAAATCCTCTCTTAATTTTCCAAAGAAGTATTGGGTAGTACAAGGGAGGCCAACCCGTTGCACGTGTGCTACAAGTGGCACAGGCAGCCTCTTTGTGTGACATGTGACAGAGCCAGGAGGGGTCAGGGCAGGGAGCAAAAAGCAAATCAGCAGATTTGGCAGGGAGCAGATCAGGCAAGGTGAGGGGATCAGAATGACACTTGCGGAAGGTGTGGGGCTTCTTTCTGGCATACCTGCCAGAAAGGTTGGCCCCTACTGGGGTAGTAAATGTTTTATTTAATGTCTTTGCATTGACTGAGTCACTCAACAACAGAGTGTTATCACATATTCTTGTAATCTTTCCTGATGATGAACTCCATTCCTGAAAGTTACACTGCTGCAATTTTGGAATCTCCATTACAGATTACTTCCAAGTCTGCCTCCATCCCATATCTCCTTTGCTTCATCTCCCCCAAAATGTGAGGGGTTGAAAACATAGAGTTGGACCAAAATGTTTTGGAGTGGACCTTTTTACACCAATCCCTACGTGGTTTGAGTAGTGGTTTGTAGAGCAAATTTCTTAGAAATGCTCACTCTTCTTTTTCAAAACTTGAGCTACTAAGCACTCTGCTCTTCTTGTTCTCTTTTATCTTGCCCAGCTGAACTAAAATAATCCCGAGGGAGATGTGATTTTCATAGAGTAAAAAATAATGACCAGCAGAAGGAAGGAAACACATTTTTAATGACTGTGAAAATTCTCTGTACAAAAATGCAAGGGGCTTTTTATTTATCCTGTCTGTAAGACAAAACTAATGTTCTAAAATCTGGAGAAGCCTGGCTTTTTTATTTTATTATTTATATGGCTGATAGAAGATGTTGTCCATGACCATTCTAAGCCATTAACACCTCTGGCCTTGAAGGGTGAATGTTTCTCATAGTCATGGTGACTTGACTCGAATTATTTGTATGAGAAAAGATTACTCACATAAGTAAGAGTTTGCTGATTCTTATGCTTCTAGGAAGACCAGGCTTTTAAAAACATGTTGTCTGTTGTGGCATTTTCTTTGAAGTTTTCTGATGCCTAGCACCTGAGCAGTTACTTTATATGTGGGATATAATTTGAAGTGACAAGGTGTGTATTTGTATTAAATTTCCAGATACCAGTATATTTGGCATCCACAGAGGGAAGAGGAAGGACACTTCATTTGACTGTTATTTATATGAACATCAGTCTATTTAAAATACTGTATTTCTGAATATACACCAAAAGAGGGGTCCTGATGCAGACAAGTTTTCAGAGGGGAAGGAGACCTTGACTTCTGAGGGAGCTTCGTACTTTGTAATGGAAATGTTTGACAACCTCATTTAGAGCCCAATACTGCAGTGCTTAACCCACGCAAAATGGCCTAAAATCCTAAGGGGCTGATCCTGGGAGATTCAGAATGCTGTCAAGTCCCAGAGAAGTTGATGATCCTGATTCTGGGTTTCCCAAGAGTGCTTTGAGTTGTGTCAGCTGGTACCTGGGTGCTGCAAGGCTGGCAGGATGCTGTGGATTTCTACTTGGGAAGACTTCTGGCATAAGCTTGCTCCAACTGCGGGGAAGGGCCAAGGAAGCTGCTCTACACCACTGTCCTTTGGGAGCCCTCTGACACTAGGCATGCCGGGAACTGGAAGCACAGCAGGCAGTGGTAGGGTGAATGGCTTTGACATACTGCATTCCAGTTCCCTGGGGCTTCTGGGTCAGCACGGGGCCAGTTGCAGCTGTATCTGAATTAGAGCAGCCTCTAGGACTGTTGCAGTTTACACCAGTCCCAGGCAGGGCCAGACACAGGCATGGGTGAACTGGGTGGCCACCCGGGGTCCAGACTGAAAGGGGGCCTGAAAATGGTAAATTTTGGATTATTATCATCATTATTTGTGGTGAAGGGGGACCGATACTAAAAGTTCGCTCGGGGCTGCCAGGAGTCTAGGTGTGTTGCTGGTCCCAGAAACAAGGTGGTGCAAACTTGGCACAGAGCTGCTCTTGCACCCCCCTCCCACCCTAGTCCTCAAACCAGTTGGTCTAGGAATGGAGCATGGGAGGAAAACATAAAAGCCAAAATCCGGTCCCCAGACACCCTCTTTGGAAGTGTGAGAGGCTGGGGCTGGCATATTGTCCTCGTGCAGCACGAAGGAGCAAGGAGGTCTGGAAAGCTGCAGCTGGGTGTGGGGAAGTGGAAGGACCTGGCGCCTGGGGGGCATGCAGCGTGCCCCAAAGTCCCCGCCGGCATCAGCTCGAGCACACACATTGCAGCTATTAGAAAGGGGCCTCCTCCTCTGCCTTCCCAGCGCTTCCTCCATGGCTCTGTGCTCTGCTGCCTGTGTCTGGCTGGAAGTGAAATGCACTAGAGCTGCCGCCGCTGCTGCTCCTTTTTTCTTTTTTTCTTTTTTTTTTTTTTTGGAGACTCCAAAAGGATCTTTATTCCCTTTCATGTGCCGCCTCAGTCCAATAGGAAGCCAGCGCCTGCCTGCAAGTGGTCTAATCTCAATGAGGTGTCAATCATGTTCCCTGGTGGGTGAAGTAAGGTCTTTTGTAACCGCCTCTGTCTTTGGGAAAAGAGAGAGCGAGGAGCGCGGAGAGGGAGCCGGACCCGGACCGCGCTGCGGAGGGACCCGAGCCGCGGTCTGGCTTTGGCTTTGGCTTTGGCAGGGGGGCGGCGCGGCACATGGATGTCTAGCCCCGCCGGGACTGTGCCCAGGGAGCCCCCGCAAACAGTCCAATGAGTCGCAACTGCAGATCCGTGCAGAGAAATGGGGAAACTTCACTCCAAACATGGTTAGTTCCTTCCACTTGCTCCTTCCCCAGCCCCTTCCCCTTGCTCGGCTCGTTGCTGGGATTGTATGCCGGCCTCTAATCTTCTCCCTTTATTATTCCCCCCGCTGCCGCGGACGTGCCCAGCTGCCGTGTGTAAGCCCCGGGAAAGCCCCGAAGGTAGGCACGGCTCTTCGCGGCCACCCAGCCTCGCCCCCGCCTGCCCTCAAACTTTGTGCCGCCGCCCGTGCCCGGCTCGGGGCTGCCCCCGGGGCCCGGACGCGGCGCGGGGGCAGGCGGGGCACCGCTCCAGCGTGGCGTTGTCTCCTCTGCTTTCCTAGGTGATAGTTTCGCGGTGAACGCCTCCCTGGCTCGGAGGGGCATTGAGGTCTGGATTCGGGCCGCGTCCTCCCTCCTCCCCGCCCCTGCCCGCGCGCCGGCAGCGTGCTCCGGGCACGAGGGACAGGGGCCAGCCCAGCACCTGCCCGGGGGCCGACCCCCACCGGGCTCCGCTCTTCGCGCCGGGAGGATTTTCTTCTCGGAGAGTTTTTGAACTTGTCGCTTGTCACCTCTGCGGCACATGCGGCGGGGGGGGTGCTTTCCCCCTCCCCGTGCGGTTGGGGAGGGGGGCGGGCTCTTGAAACGGAGGGGAAAGATGGGAGGACGGAGGGGCTGCTCGCTGGAGTTCCCTGCAGGCTCTTGGGATCAAGCCCTGCGAGCTGAGCGAGTGGAAAAGTAACC
>NW_005842076.1:39095-73611 GCF_000455745.1 Alligator sinensis
AGGAATGCGGTGCCTGAAAACACAGACAGGGCAGTCATCCAACCTGGAAACTTCTCTGCTAGTCACTTCATTGTCAGTGCTGCAGTCCCGCCTGCCCTCTGCGCTTCTCTTCCCTCCTACTGAGGCCCCAGACCTCGCAAATGGATGAGAGGCTTTTGGGGGGGGTCTTAAAAAAAACTTTCTCTTGGAAGATGCTATAGAGGTGGCAGCAGTTTGTTATCGGCGGGCAAACTCTCTGTCATTGTTGGTTGAAGTGTTTTAAATGTGGTTGTTCCCCCCTCCCCCCAGCAGAAAATGTGTTTAAAAGAGCAGTCAGTGGGAGAAATTCATGTTTGCATGATGTATATGAAAATAAGAAATTCTAGTCTTCATTATTCATGTCCCTCCCCCCCCTCCTCCTCTGAGTCAGGGTTTTGATGTGTGCTGATCTACCCCTCATAAATACATTTCTGTAGGAAATAATTTCAACAAACTTAATAGATAAGAATAACATGAGTTTAAAGTACAAGGAAAAAAAGATCAAAAAGTCTAAATTTTGAGAACCTCAGAGACGTATGGGATTCTTAAGGTTTTCTTATCTCTAAGTATATTAGGAAAAAATAGTTTTTTCTTACTCACTGTAAGAGCCTAGCAGTAAACTAAATTTTCCATCCATTTTACTTAATTAGAAGTGTGCTTGAAAACCATTGTTCCAAAAGAGGGTGTTGACTATCCCTCTTAACATAATTTGGTGCAGAACGGTTCAAAATAATGGTGACTTAGTGCATTGCATTTATGGCCCTACTTCCTGTTAATTGATGCAGACTTACTGGCATTTTCCTTTAGTGAAGCTGAGGCGGTATATTTAAGTTCCTTTAAAATATGAACTTTTTGTAATATGGAAAGATATATTTCTAATCCTACATTAGAAACAGATGTGCCATATGTAAGTCCTTATGACAAAGATTGTGGAGTCACAATTGTGACTCCACAATTAAGGTTGCAATACCATTTCTTTTCTAGGACCTCTCTTTTTGATCCCCTAATATAATTGCATAAGAAATAAAGTGGATTGCATCTTAACATCTTAGCTATTCGTTTACCAATAGATGTGGATATGACTAATAGTCACTTGCACCAAGAGTCAATCAAATGGAATGCCAAGTAACAATTGTCCTACACACTTGAATCAACCACTGCCCGTCTTCTCTTTGGTTTAAAATACCTATAAACATGATTCAATAAGCTTACAAGCCTCTATGGAATAGCACTATTTTATTGTCATTGTTGAAAGTTTGGTTTTTCTCTTAAAAGTTATTTTAGTAAAAATGAGATCTTAATTGCTGCCTTTTTGATTTATACTAGAAATAGATGAAATAGAGTAAAGAATGTTGTTTGAATTCAGGGAAAGGTCCAACTGAGTTTCCTTCAGAAAAGTATTGACATTAGGAATATTTTGATGCACTATTGAGCTTTATCTCATGGAATCTAACTAGAGTTCTCCTGCTGCTGATGCAATCAGCATGAGGCCTAATTCTGTGACAATCTGCCCACTCCTGAGAACTTTTGATGGGAGTTGAATGTTCAGTAACGTGAGACCTTTGTTCTTGCTCTCAAGTTTTGAATTGTCCTGGTTGGAACTTGTTTCTGATAGAGAAATGTGACTTACTGCTACATACAGATCAGGAAGCAGTTGTTGTGCAGTCTGTTTTCTTCAGAACAGGACCATTAAAATGGCCTGCTTAACTTATGCCTCCCAAGGAAGTTGACACTGCATTACATAGGGATTATTGCCGCTAGTTTGGAGTAACAAGGAATGAATGACTAACATATTAAAAAAAAATAGTTTAGTGTGTACACTTAAAATATTATTGAATTTACATGGATGAGTCTCATAACCCATGCGGGGGGGAATATTTGTGTAAATTGATTCTTGGAGTGTTTGACAGAGGCATGCTTAAAGAATGCAAGGCCTGTATTAGGACTGAACTGTAAGTTAGAGTTTCCTGGTTGGAGCAAGCTTTGCTCAGCTGATTTTTTTTCCCCAATATTCACAAGGAGAAAACTGATGTTCAGCTATTGCCAAATGCATCCATCATCTGAGGAGGATCCGATAGTAGCAAATTGTTGTTGGGTGAAGGCACAAACCAGGGTAAAGGGAGTGTGTTTGAAATATGCACTTTTGCTGTGTAAACAACCTTCTGTTCCGGGATAAGAGCTCTGATCTCATTAAACCATTGACACGGGCCCAGCAGGGGCTGCTCTGCTCTAAATGTTTTAATTACTGTGTAGGCTGGGGGTTGAATTGCAGCCCTCCTGTTCCACATGACTCTGAATTATAGAAAAAAAAAAGAATTTTGTGGCATCCATGAAAAGTATGAGGGCCTGAATTATCTTCTATTTTTAATGCTAATTGAAGCCACTGGGGCTGTAAATCACAAAAGCTTCTTAGGGCAGGGGAATACTTTGTATTGCTACTTTATGAATGAATTAACTTGTGGCTGGAAAAAAAAAGAGGTAAGTTTCCTGTCATTGTGTGGATGAACCTTTACTACTTTTCATTTATTTAGCTTGTTTAATTACAAACTGTTTCTGCAGACCAACTTTATTTACAAAAAATAATAAAATGAATGGAGAAGCAGCTCTGCACTAGATGAGATGGTTTTAAGTATAGGATTTGCTGAATTCAATTTACTCTTATCTTCAGAGCTGTAACGGATGTTGCTAGTTTTTTTTTTTTTCACTTGTGTGGCTCATTGATATTAGAGTTTGGAGTTGAAAATCTGTCATTTTTAGTTAAACAAAACTGATTCACACTGAACCAAGTTAAGAGAGATCACTTTGGAAAACTACAACAAGTAGGTAGAACTTTAGTTTTCTAGTTACATTGTAACAGTCTTATACTGCTCATGATCCTAATATTCCATCCTTATTGACATTCATGAGTTGCCCATCCTGATTGGGACCAGTAGAGTATTAAATAGCGAGCAACATTATTGGTTCTAAGATTGGGACACGTTCTCCATATGTTCTCTGCCTGTAACTTCCACTGACATTAATGGGCATTCCATACATTGTTTGAGAAGAGAATAGACTACAGAATGTCATCTTCAAAACTCTTCATTTCCATTAAAAACAGTCCATTTAATGGTATATTTATGGTTCAATAGCTATGTATCTTAGATGCAAAAGCATACATGTGAATAATTTAAGCTGTCTTGGGTCCTAATATAATGAAAAAAAACAAAATTACCTGTTCATGGTTCATGGCTCAGTAAGTCTTGAAGGCCATTAAAATGATATTTTTAATTAAAATGCTGAATTTTAAACATTGCTTTTTGTAATATTTTTTGGTCATCCCAGGCATAGAACTGTATTAAAAGGTTGCCTTTTTATAGTCACAGAGGCAGTAAGTTTAACATTTGTATGGATGCCATATTGCTGTGTAACTGCTTAAAATTATCTTCACTTTTATAACTTTTCAAGTATGTGCATAGTTTTAGCTCATGGATTGGCATTTTATAAAAAAAATATTGCATTGACTTACTGATCCCTGGTTAAAGTGAAGAGTGCATATGTATGTTCTAGATATTAGTAAGGTTTGAAAATGTATTAAGTTTGTGTGCATCAGGTGTAGTAGAACAAAATAAAATCTTCCAAATGTTGTATTTAAAGAGACAGAAGGGAAAAAGCACTGAGTGCTTTTGAAATGTTGGTGCCCACAAACCAAGATAATTTAATTAGTGGTGTACTTAGTACATCTTGACAGCTCTGGTTTGGGAAAATTATGATATGAACATTAACAATCAAAGAGTCTCTGAAAGTATTAGTGCCATGGTGATGAGATTAGTCAATTGGCCGATACTGTAGCAGAATGCTGGATTCCAAGGGAATTATCCTTGAATGATACCAGTTGGTACAATTAAAAGCCACAATACAGTTGCCATATGGAAAGTATTAGACGTCCTTACATGGTTTCAAAGCTATGTGCCGGAGGTTAAATTGACATATGAAGAAAAGCATAAATTAAATATTTTGTGTTATGAAATTAAAAAGTTGACTGCTCAAGCCATATGGAGGAGGTGGCTGGGAGATGATCTGCATTTCATCTGGGCTTGTTTCAAAGATACTTTAGATTTCATGTGGTGCATTGTTAATTTGGGATGTTGATTGGAAAGCTGAATGGCCCATGAAGTCTCTGCAAATAAACCTTGTTAAAACAATTGACTTGATCACTTTAAACTAAAAAATTGAAAGATAGAATTACTGAAATTGATGCTTAGGATGATGAAACAGACTCCATATAGTAGTGGAGGGATTTCTAAAGCTAAGAGATTATGGATGCTTCCTGAGCCTGATGAAGGGTATTTGTACCCAAAAGCTTGCAAAGAAGGATTTTTCCAACTATTTGAGTTGGTCTAATAAAAGATATTGGATTTATCAAAAAAACCTTGTCTGCCAAGGGACAGTTCTGTCATTTGGGCTTTCCAAATGCTGATAGCACCTCCTGACTTCCTACAGCCCTTATTCTCATGAAAGAGAGAGGCTCTTTTACAGACTACATTCCCTTCTGCTGTAAATTAGGAAGAAATGTAACAATGATATGTGTTGTTTTCTCTAATGACTTAAATATAAATAATTTCTTCCAGATTCGTACACTAAAGCCTTGCTTGCAGCAAGGATGAGAACTTTGTTGCACATGATACTGGACATATGGAAATGTTCTTTACACTAGAGTTCATTAACAGAAGGTTCCTCTGTAGGTTTTTGTGAGATGTATAATAAGACCCAGGAGGAACAAAGTAAGTGGATATTTCTAGGCACCCCTCAGAAGATGATCTTGGTTGACTTTTATGGTTTCTTTTGAATTGGGTAAAGAACAGAGGAAAGAACAGTCACTTGAGTATTGAAACTCTCTAAGGGTTTTTCTGAAGGAGGGGAAATATTGTTCAGTGATGATTTTTAAAACAAAATGGAATGCACACTCGGCACACCTCCCATCGCTACAGCTGTTGGCCTTTATAGAAATTCTTGTGGATGGGTTATACTTCCTGGATGTTAGCATCAAAATCTGGTAGAAAAGTAAATGGCAGACGCTGAAATGTTTGGAGTGATTCTTTGTAATAAATAGCTTCCCCCCCCCCCCCCTTTCATATAAAGATAAAACAAGTCCCCCCCCCCCCCATTTCATATAAAGCATACACATAGCTTTGCAAATTCAGACTGAGAGTCTCAGACTTTGTGATACATGTTAAAAACCAGATCTACTTTGAAGAGTGACTATGTAAATAAAAACAGTACCTTCTAATTTGAGTAAACCTTCTCCGTGTGTGTATCCAGTCGTAACTGCAAAACTCAGTACCAAAAATAAGTTCTGTATTGCTCTTTTAGTCCTGCAGAGCCGACATAGCTATGGGAGACTAAGTTGGATTCAGTTGCATTCCAGCATCTGCAGAACTATTAACCAAATTCCACTGGCAAAGTCTTCATTCTGCTTGTTTTTTGAGCCAGTGGGGACTGTCCAATTAATGCAACTTCTCACACCATTTATTTAGCATTGGTGGTGCTCCATTGTGTGCCAAGCTGTGCTGAAAGGTCCAATGTAGGTACAGGTACAACTAGCATTGTGTAATCTCAAGTTGAGCGCTTATCTAAACAGGGAATTGACCAGCATACATTCTAAACTAGCTGTGCTGCTCTGTTTGCCGTTGTAGAAAAGCAGTCAATTGCTATCCCTGGTTGACTATCCCAACACAAGTAATGGCACTGGAAAATTCTGGGTTAAAAATGCTTCAGATACCAGGTTGAGTTTATAGGGGCTGCAGCTATAATAAGATCAATCTACTTTTTTTTTTTTTTTTTTTTTTTTTTAATGGAGCAGGTTTGACTTGGGGTCATGGAGATGAAGTGTTCATAGAACTTCAGACTCATTCTAGGATAGAAATGGCATTTTTGACGGTATTAGTGCATCTTGCTCTTTCAGTATGGAAAGCTGGTAACTGTTGATCCTTTTTACCTTTTTTTAGTAAAGTAAAAGCTGTGTTAACTGGCATGAGTGGGGAATGTGGCATGCTGGTTATATAAAAATCCCAGTTACCTGAGGCAGGGGTTTTCGGCCAGACGCAGAGCAAGGGGGAGACAGGGTATTCGCAGTTGCCACTTGCAAGCTTCTCCCCCCACCACCCGCCATGTCCAGCTAGCCAGCCGGAAATGTTTCCCCCCTCATTTCCTATTCTGCTGATCAGTATAACCTTGAAGATGTCAGCAAAGATGCACCATCATGGCTTCTAATCAATGGCAGCAGGCCCCCATTACAGTCTTCCAATGAGTCCATAGATGACTGAGGCCAATCTGAGATCTGCATGTTTGACTTCAGATGTAGCAAATGGCTCTGGGAGGAAAGAATAGATTCTAGTGATATCAGATTATACATGAGAAAGGTCTTTCCCTTTGTCTATCTGCCGCTATTGTAAGGCGAGTTTGCTCAAAATGATTGCCTTGTTGTACATCATGATGCCATTGGGGGCACTTCAATGCTCGAGTCTCTCAGGTTTTGATGTTAACATTTAATTTAGTCAGATTGGCCTTCAAGGTGTCCTTGAATCTCTTCTTCTGTTTACCTTTGGAGCAGAGACCATCAGTGAATTGGGAGCATAGGACCTGTTTTGGGAGTAAGTTGTCAGGCATCCTTCTGATGTGGTCTGTCTAATGGTACTGATGCCATATAAACATGGCTTCAATGCTAATAGGGGTTGTTTGAGCCAGAACATTGGCATTCATTCTTCTGTCCTTCCAACTAATATGGAGAATTTTCTGATGGTTCTCTGATGGTAACCTTCCAGAGCTTTTGGGTGTTTCTGGTATGTCATCCAAGTTTCACACCCACATAGCAGGATGGAGATGGCAACAGCCTAGTATATGAGAAGTTTGATTTGGCTTCTGATGTCATGATCATTACATACACAATTTTGGAGATGTCCAAAGGCAGCACTGGTTGTCTTTGTCTACATTTTTGGGAAAGGTGGCTAACCAGGTAGAGGAAATGCTCAACATTCTCCAAGGAATGCCCTCTAATTGTAATAGGTGGAGGAGCAACCGGTTGGTTTGGGGTGGGCTGGTAAAGTATCTTGGTTTTCATAAAGTCGACAGTCCAAGAATTTCATATGCTTCACAATGGCAGATAGGAGTGACCTAGAACCTTTCAGTTGAATGGGCACACATGACAGTTGTCACTGTATTGAAGATCAGTGGTGAAGGTGTTGGTTATCTTGAATTTGGAACATAATTTTTTAATGTTAAGGAGATTCCCATCCATGCAGTTCTGGATGCTGGCTCTAGATGAAAGCCTATCAGCCCTGAGATGTGGACTAGCTGTGATATACATGGGAGAGTGTTGATGCAGTTGCACTGATCTTCCCTGTGCAGGGTCCATTCTCAGCTGTGTCTAATCCATAAGGCTTCAATAGAAGGTGGAAAAAACCTAAACAATAATAGAATACATCTGGCCAGTTCTGTACTGATGGAAAAAAACCAACCCTTCCTGACTCTTAGAGGCGGTTGGCTGAAGCTCTGAAAAGATTTAATTCTTGTCATTGTCTTAATGCAGAGTGGCACAGACCACGAGCATGTTGAGGGTAGTGCAAAGTTAATCATCTTTGACAAGAAGAGTCAGCTTTCAGACTATTATGAACCACGCCAGGATCTAGGAGTCTCACTTTCATGGGGAACCAATTTTATTATTTCGTTGAGCCTATCAGACTTTTATTTGGTTGTAGCTGGCTTTGGCTTTAAACCCAGTCACTGAAGGCACTGACCTACTGTGTTGCTTTAGTGAAAATGCCTTCTGAACCTGTGATTCTTCACTGGAGCATGGGGAGGGGATGATTTTATTCTGAGGAGAATTTAATTTATAAGACTTCTAAAGTGCCTGGATTTTCTGCCAAGTAACCTTGGGCTTCAGTCTAGCAAATGTATGCAGCACATGTCATTTTGGATCAGAGCTGGGTTGGTATGTGGTCAGAACAGTCAGTCTGCTGTCCATCCCTGTGAAATACTTTGTGTTTTGTAATTATGGTGGAATTTAATGCGTTTGGGGATATTGCAGTGGCAGCTTTAAAGGATTAAGTATATTGAGGTTCCCATTAAAATACAACTCTGTGATTCAAGATGTGTGGAAGAAAGTCATTCATGGGTGTTTGATCTTGGGGTACTGCCACACATGCTGTGAGGTATAAAATAAGGGGATAGGCTCAGTAGGGAAGTGACAGTACAAAGTGCTGTCTTGCAGGAGGAATGGGATTTGGGAGCACACTTGGATCTTTTGATCCCCAGTCTGATGCGAATGATGTATGGTACTGAGGTGACAGATTTATCTTGGGGGAGGAAGACGGATGGAGGGGTGTGCTGCGGTGCCCTTGGAGGTACTTTGCTGTTTGATTCTCCACAGAGACATTGGTGGAAGTCAGTTACTTTTTGTGCTGACTAAAAATATTTTATAATTCCATAAGGGTTAATTACACAAGAGACAAGTAAAGAGGAAAGTGGTTGTAAAACTGTGTTTATGCAGAGGTACCATAGAACACAGTGCCTGATCCTGCAATCCTTGGCTTGGAAAAACTCTCACTAACTTCAGTGAGCAAAGTTCACTAACTTCTTTCCTGACCAAAGAAAACAGTGTCCCAGGCTCACCAAATAAAAGGCAGTTGCTGGATTGCAGAAGATGTTGTGGTTAAATTTGTGTCCATGTTTCCGCTATAAACCTCTTTCTTTTTTAAAACAATAAATAATCATTTTGTTTGTGAACTCTCCAAGTTTCTCTCGCTGTTCACATAGTGTATGTGTATGTAGACTCCAGGCACTCTTTTCCCCTAAAAGAGAGAACATCACAGTCTAGCAAATGGAATATCTATCATTTCAGCTGAGCAAGGTCTAAGGCAATAACCCAAAATATCCTGGAAGAAATTCTGAAAAGCATTGAAGAAATCAATCGTGTAATCCTAGAGGAAGGTCTTTGATGTAATCCTGGTAAGTTTATACTGGGAGCCTGCCTATTTCTTTATGGTCAGCTTTAGACTTTCTATATGAAAAGTGGATCAAATAATTTCAGTTGCCTGTGCTTTAAAAAAAGAAGTTTGATAGTTTTCTAAAGTGTACACACCGTTTAAATGCAGACTGTGGCTTTTAGCTTACAACCAGGTGGGGACAAAAAGCTTTTCAAAACAAGTATTTACAGAAAAATAAATAATACCTTGATATTTTTCCCATGGAAAAACTGCCGCCTTTAGTCATGCTGAATATTTACTTTTATTTTGAGGGTAAACCTTACAGGTTATCTCAGTTTAAGCCATTTTAATTTATGTAAAGGGTATGTACAGGGTTTTGTTTCTAATATGGATGTGTGTGTTAAAGGAGCCTTCATGATGCCTTAAACAAAATATCTTCATATTTTTATTTTTAAATAACTCTTTGGGTCAGGCAAGTCTTATTTGCCCAATCTTGAAACCCCCCCTCCTCCCACAATATTTTCCAAAACAGGATTTGATTGAAAAGCCACTGACACTGATGAGAAGCTTTCCGTTGACTTCGGTGGGGGTAGGACCAGGCTGTTTGCAGCACCAACTAGGGAAGTCGGGTGAACGACTAGACAAACTAAGAGCCTATTAAGTAAGTAGTGCACTGAAGGTGGTGGCAACATTTTTCCTCAGCAAGGGCGATTTCCTCAATCACTCCATTCTGACAATTCACTAAAGATTTTGACAGCTGTGTTGTTGCTTACATTCCTGGATATGTTCAGTAGTAGAGTTTTGCAGATGGGTTTTTGTAAATATGTTTTAGCAAAGGTACTCCTGAGTGTGGTAGAAACAGCCTGTTAAAATAGTGCATGGTGGTTTAAAGTGGTTTGGGTGTGGAACTGGCTTTTTTTTAAAAAGCCTATTGAGTGCAATTTGCTACAATATTGCCTCACCCTCTGTTTCTAAAGGCTTCCTCATGGGCAATGAAAGAGGCACCTTTGGCTGTAGACGAGTGTGTGAAAACTGAATCCTGTGTAAAACAACTAATGTACCTATTGAACACAGCCTTTCACCTAGTATTGAAATGAAGCCCCTCCTAGAATGAAATGTGACAGCTGGGTAGTAGCAGATGGTAAACACAGCAGTTTAGGAAGACTGAGGTATTCTGTTCAGGCTACATGTGGGATTTTAATAAGGCAGAATATAATTACTTGAATTGAAATTTGGCCAGACTCTTTTTTTTGGATTTTGTGTTGTTTCTGTGTGTTTCATTTGCCTGAAAGTGATGCTTCTGAAATATAGAGTTAAAACCAGGTACAGGGCAAATTTATGATGCTGATTATCCTTTGAACTCAGGCCTGCCACGTGCTCTTCTCCAAAGGTACTATTTAGCCCTTAATAAGGACAGGTGCAAGGCAAGTTTTGCCAACGCTTGGTCTATGTACACACAACACACACTGCATGTGCAAAGTACATCTCTGCCACTACAGTTTATCCATAACTTGTGGCATCTTCCAGTTCTTGGTGAGAATCAGAATGATGTGCAGCAGTAGTTATCCAGTCCTCTTCAGCATGCTGTGCTTGTTTCTGACGACAGCTTAATAACACTGGCACCCAGGCAAGGATGTAAGACACAAATTTCACCTCTCCTGGGAAAAATGGGAAAGCAGTGCTTGCCAAATGGAGATGAGCAAAATAGGCAAAAGAAATGTTGCTTTCATGTTCCTAAAAGCGCACTATAAGAAATGAAGAAGACCCCTAGTATTTCTGTACAATCAGAGCTTCTGCTGACACACGAGTTCTACACAAAGGTGGTAGCTGAGTTATATCCAGAACAACTGAAAATGCAAGCAGTGTTGTCTTTCAAATG
Source organism: Alligator sinensis (assembly GCF_000455745.1). Lineage (NCBI taxonomy): Eukaryota > Metazoa > Chordata > Crocodylia > Alligatoridae > Alligator > Alligator sinensis. The sequence continues at coordinate 49,956 of NW_005842076.1, forward strand.
GTGATGTTCAGTATCAACTAGCCACTTGGTGAAGGCCAGATTTAATTCCCAGTTATAAATGCCCAGGCAAATGCCCTGTTTAGAAGGGGATCTGCTTATACATGCTTAAAGACACATTTTGTGCCAAAAAGCTAAAGCTTTTGATGGTGTGTGTGTGTGGAACATAGGAATGTACCACCATTCAATAGGAACCACCTCTCCAGGGCCCCAGCCCTGCAAGTTGATCCGTGTGGGCAAAACCTTACATCTGAGCACAGATCTGTGGTGAAACTTGTTGGGGTTTCCATATGTGCAAACACAGGCTCTGTACACTGCACTTGGTTTGTTGAATAAGTGCTTGGGAGAGGTTCTTCTGATTGTGGGTTGATGCTCTAGCTGCAAAGAGGAGTAAAGAAATATGTAGCCTGGATTCAAGCAAAGATTTGGTTGTATTTTTTGTTAAGGTAATGCCAAATCAAAATGTAATCACGATTATCTAGGTACATTTTCTCTATGCATTTAGCGGTATGAACTATATCAAGGGTTTTATACAGGATGGATTTTTTTTTGCCCCGGCTGCTGGGCTGCAGTCCTTCTGGATCATTGCCACCTTATCTAGATAAAGTGCTGTTTCTTTCATCCATTAATGAAGTTCTGTTTACAGCAGGGTTTACACAAACTTTGTATCCCTTTTAGAAACTTCTGAAAACATGTTTTATTCAGAGTTTCATGAGTGTGCGGTCACTGGGCAATGCTTTTGACTGAATACTAGTGATATGATGCATTTTAGAGGGAGCAAGTTTTGTGGACTGTAAAGGGTTATGTTGTTGAAGTTATACAGGCGCCAATCCACCGGCACACCACAGGTGATCTCGGAGTGAATGTTGTTTAAAGCGCCTGTCCCACGGTTTCACAAATGTGCTCTGACCAGAGGATGTTTTTCTAACTTCAAAGGACTTCTCAGGCTGGCTCGGTGCCTCACAGACTGAGTCCACAATTCCTCTCTGCTCGTGGTGTGTTCTAACCATGTGTGATTTTTTGGTATGCAGTGTTTTCTTAAAGCGGCATTGACCTGTGTTCAAATGAAACTTGCTCTTAAGCATGTAAACACAAACATGTCATGTGGGCAGTTTTCATCTTGATCTGATGCATCTGTTTTTGTTTTGTTTTTTAAGTGCAAGAATAGACATCAATAGGAAGAGTAATTTATAGCAAAAGAAAAGGGAAACTGGAAACAAACACCGCTTTCTTAGTTGCACTCTCCAGGGTTTTATTTTGAAGTTGAAGATCAAGGATTGGGTTCTTTAGTAATCCTCACTGTTTAGATCAGGGGTATCAAACTCATCTTGCCTTGTGGGCACAGGCCCAATCTGCAGGCTGGATCAGACCCACAGATCAGCCCTGTATACCAGGTCCAGCATGTGGGTGATCTGGTGTGTATGCCACATGCAGTACACTCCCCAAACCAGCCCCATGTGCTACTTGCAGCCGGCACCCTAGACTGGCTCTGGTGTGCTGTTTGCAGCACTTGCACTGGCCCCATGTGCTGCTTGTAGTGCATGCCAGACTGGACTTGCATACCACATGCAGCAGATGGGACCTGAGCATACAACATGTGGCATGCTGGTCCATTTCAGGATCCACGACAGCTCAGCAAGCCAGATCAAAGGCACCATGGGCCAGATTGAGCCCACGGGTGGTATCTTTGACACCCTTGGTTTCAGATGAATGGTCTAGGCTCAGCTGCTGTAATGAAGGGCATTGTGATCCAGGGGTGGGCAAAATGTGACCCGCAGGCCAGATGTGGCCCACCAGGCCATTCTATCCAGACCACGGGGCCCCTAAAACATTTAGAAAATTAATATTTCTCTGCCCCTGGCTGCCTGTCATACGGCCCTCGATGGTTTGCCAAAACTCAGTAAGTGGCCCTCCACCTGAAATAATTGCCCACCCATGGGTTACTCACTGAAGTGACTACTTTTTTTACAACATTGATACAGCTCTTAAAACAGTTGATTCTGTTAAAAAGCTGGTGGGTTAAAAAACATTCTCTAGTAATTTACTCTTATGGTTACTATGGAATTTATAGACAGCTTATAAAGAACATTTATCATTAAAGCAGAGTGGTCAGTACTGTTCTGCCATCCTATGGTTATCACTCTAAACACATTTATTTGAGTTCATTTTAAAGCAGGTGGCCAGGATAAATTCCTAGCACAAGAGTCACAGCTGCTGCTTTGATATTTTGTAGGAAGGTCTCTAGTCTCTTAGTTTCTTACCGCAAAATAGCTAAGCTGCTGTTTGGCATTAGAATATCTTTATTCTAGGAAATGCTCTCCTTATTTTAAAGATACTTTCTACATGGAAGTTAGGAGTTTTGTACTTCATGATCTAAGGGTGAGGAGCTGAAAGAGTTCCTTGTTTGATTGATGATTGTAGGCACTTAAGAATTCCTCAGCGATTTGAGTCAATGGAATTTAAAGGTAGTATTAAAAATTAATAGCAATATCAGAAATCAGCGTTATTACAGAAAGCTGGTACACATGTCTGCACTAAATCATTTGTATGAGTTTTTTTTTCTCTTTTCCCCTGAAATGTATTTTATAGTTTTGCTTGTAATTGGCTGACATTTATGGCAATCATCAATGAAAAGCAAAGCATTCTGAAACCAAATCAATTAATAAGGCCAAGTGGACTTTATACCATCGCACTAATGATGCTGTGACTTAAGAAGCAGGACATATTCTGTTACAATTCCCTGTTTCCTCTCTTTCTATCTTTTTCTTTTAAAGAGGGTGATTTTTTTTCAATAGTGTCAGCAGAATAGTGAATTTTCTGTTGTTGAAAGTTTAAAGAGAATTTATAAAGGAGTTTTAGAGTTGAACATGTTAGAAAAAAAGAGGGTTTTTTTTACTCATTGATTCTTTTTTCTCCGTATTCTTTACCATCTTATTATATTATACTTTTTCCTACTTTAAAAATGTCTTGTATATGTAATACTAAATCATCATATGGGCCTTTTTAAACCAGGAAGGGAAAAATATATTTTGGAAGACTCTCACAGCATGGGGTCTACTCTCCCTTCAATCTCAGGCAGTCTCTGCCTGTGTTATAGTAAGTGCATCAAGCAAAAACGAACAAGCAGCAATCCTGTTACCTGGGTGAAGAAGCTAGGTTGGGGAAGAGAGGTAAGGACTATTGGTTGTAGCAAGGGTTGGCATGCTATGCCTGAAAAAAGATGGTGAACCATTTAATTAGGTTGTGTAGTGAGGGTTGGTAAAGATCTGTGGAGCAGGATTAAGGTTACTGTGGAAATGAGGACATGATCAAATACATCAGTCTGTGGGGCATACCCTTATATTAAGGTAGGGTGCTAGATCTCTGGTGTGTATAAAAACGGTGGCCCGTGATACAGTTGATCAGGGTGCTTTATCTAGGAATTGCTTTACTGCTTTGGGCTTCAATTTCCAACCTTAAAGTTAGGTTTTCCTGTGGTAATAATACCAGATTTACTTGAATCCAAGAGGATTCATCTTGGATTCAAGTACAAGCTGGGAAGAGGGACAGGCAGCTGCTGCAGTTCTAGCCCCAACTCGGGTCAGAGCTGCATTAGCCACCTGCTTGCCACAGCCTCTGCACCCCTTTCTCCCCTTGCCACGAGCAGTGTTTGTGGCAGTGGCAGCTCTGGTCCCAAGAGCTCTTGGGACCACCCCCTCTGCTGTGTGGCTGGGCAGGGGCCAGAATGTCCATATGCTCCATGCCCCAGGTCAGAGCAAGGTTAGAGCTGCGGAGGGTAAATGGCAAGGGAGGTGGGGGTGATGTAAGCAATAAGGAAGGACCAGAGGTGGAGGCTGGGGGGGAAAGGCAGTGGGGAGGAACAAACAGCAGCAGAGGAGGCACAAGGAGGCCCAGGTGCTAGGGGGCAGGCACATGGCGGGGGGTGGGGAGGCTGACATAGGGGTACACAGAGTCTGAGGGGACAGACTGGTGGGGGAAGTGGGGGTGGGGGGACAGGTGGGGGGTGCAGCTGCTGTTTGCCGCGCTGCAGCAGTTGGGGGGAATTTGGTTATGTGGCAGGGGAAACACCATGAGTGCTAAGGCAGTTTTCCTACTTGCAAGGGAAAACCACTTTCTTGGTGGTGGTACTACCTTGACTGAGGTAATGTATGCCTCCCACTTTCATTTTCAGTGGGAAGGTCTTGGCTTTATGTCCACTTTATGGAAATGGGAGACTCCTCCCTAGCTTGCTCCTGCTGCCACATGGCTGAGGGCAAATGAAACTTGGGGGGCATCTGAACCCTGAGCCTCCGGGCTTGGGTCTGCACGTAGGATGCCTATCACATGATTTGGAAACATCTGAAGCCCCAGACAGGGGTTGGAGGATAGTAGACTGATAGTAGGGCGACATAGGGTTCTTGGCTGATAGTAGGGCCACGTAGGGTTCTTGGATGACTCATGGATTTGGCTGATTTGATTTGAAACCCGAAAAGTTTTTCTTAAAGAATTAGATTCTGTACATGGAAAATGATAACAAATTTATACATTTTCCATATATCAAATCTAATTATTTGTCTTAAACTCAGAGCCGTCTTGGATTTGGGTATATATGGTATATACTACAGCACTTGTTTGTGGGAGGGCACATGGTATAATGGATTAGGTGTGGACCTGCATTCTGCTACTTGCTTGTTGCATGTCCTTTCACAAAGAAGTGAGACTTGAAATGACAAATGTCCAAGGGAGTTAGGCATCCATCTCTCACTGAAAGTCAGAGAACTGTGAAACTGCCAACTTTATCTATTTTGTCTCTACTTCCCAGTCTATGGAATGGGAAATACTTGCCTAACTTTTTACTTTTTTAGACTTGTAAACTGCTTTGAACACAGTCTGGGCTGTGTCTTGATGTCTTACTAAGCTAATGCCAATAAAAGTACCACTGGAGGAGCGGAATCTTTCAGTCTTCATCAGAAGTGACTCCTAGATCTGCCCAGTCTCTGTGGAGTACTGGTTGCATAGGGGCTGCAAAATGATTTCTTCATGAAGTAAGGGCTGGTACAGGGCTAGCTGTGGCTTATGAACCACATGCAGCTTCTGGGCAGTTTAAATGAGGCTTCTCAAGAAAGTCAGTTAATGACAAATTATTTGACCTGATGCTGGAGTATCTAACAAAAAACTTATTTCCTGCATCTTCTGACCATCTCCAAATTGTGGTTTGTGACTAGAAAGGGTATAAAGTTTGGTTATCCCTGCTCTAGTATAACTCTTAGAAAAGGAGTTCTCTAGCTTCTCCAGACTCCTTTTATCCAGTCCAAGACAGCAAAGACATCTTATTCTGAACAGTTTGCCATATATAATGATATACTTGCAGAAATAAGCAGCAGAGCATTGTTGGCTCACTGAGCAGGGTTATTTTGTTGCCCTGCTTTAAAATGAACTCAGATCAGTTTCAGAAATGGAAGGCAAGAATACATGCCACATATGAGTTGACCCTCTCACCTTGTGGCCACTATTTGCTTTTGTGCTGGGAATGCTACTATTAAAACATTCAGAGGTACAGCTTTTGCTCAAGAAAGCATCAGTTGGTATCCCTAATCTTATCCAACTGTTGCTAACTCCCCAAGATTTTGGAGCAGGTTATATAAAAAGGTAGTAGTAGGCAAACTAAATGATTTCTTTGTGTCCTAGATCCTTTCCAGTCAATTTTCAGGCCAGAAAATGGAAGCATGATAGATCTGGTGACACTGATAGATAATTTTTTTATGTTTTTTGAATGGCAGTGTGAACAGAGTCAGGCCCTGTTACTAAGGGTGTGGTGGAGCCCAAATAGCCCTGCACCCTGGGAACTTTCCCCTTACTGATTAAAAAGGGCTCTGCCCACTTCTCTCAAAAGATCCTAAAGAGTGATTACTTGCACCTGCTTGTCCTCTTGAAGGACTCAGTCTGATGCATTCTTGTCAACATTTTTATTCTACATATGTTGTCATTATGGAGAATTATATGATGCTATGTTCTAAGGCAGGGGTTTTCAACCTTTTTGGGTCAGTGTACCCCTGGTGGCTGGTCATGGATCAGGGGCACGCGGCTGGACATGGAGCGAGCAGCACAAGATCATGCGTGGCAGCGCTCTGTCCTTGCCCACCCGCGCATACCCCCCGGAGCCTTCTCAAGTACCCCCGAGGGTACGCGTACCTCTGGTTGACAACCCATGTTCTAAGGTGCTGACAGTATCTCAATAAATATCTAAATTGTCCCTTTTCTGGTTGAGAGCACACAGTGGAGTCTCTTGAGTGTCCCAAGTTTTCGAGAAAATCAGGATATGGATGGAAAGATGACAAATTGGATGCAGCTCTGACAAAATGGAAGGTATTGACAAAAGTCTATTGTCTGCGTATCTGATTGACAAAATGATGTTCTGCTGCCTTTGCTTCAGCAGCAGTTACCCAAGAATTTTTTTTTTTTTTTTTTTTTACAAAGCAGGGGATTGTGCCGTCTTCAGTTGCACCGGAATTGAACTGTGGTGATCCAGGCTTTCATTGCCTCTTGACTGAATGCAGTTATTAACAAACAGTTCAGTATGGCCACAAGGGCCACCAGGAAAGACTGTTGAGGTGGTATTCTGTGACCTGTCTGCAAGGCAGAACAAAGCGGAGAGAAAATATCACCCCGGTGCTGTGCTTTACCCTGGTTACCTATCCAATTACACATCCATATGATGATGGTCTTGAGCTTTATCTACAAAGCCATTTTAGAATTTGATTCCCTTGGTCTAAAAAGGCCTGAATTTGTTGACCATCAGAGTGTGCAGCAAAACTTCCAGCTCCTCTCCCTCAGGAGTTTTACAATAAGAGACTATTAGAAGAGAAGGAAATTGTAAGGGGAGTTTAAAGAGAAGGGTGGCTTGTTTGTAGGAGTGTTATTGAATTGTACTGATCTACTTTAGTTGTTTTAGAATTTTAATAGGGTTGCATATGTAAATTATGCCAAGGATGGCTGGATTGTGCGGGTAAGCGCTCTCCCTATTTTTTTTAGATGTGTATGAATGTAAATGGATAATACATAAAGAAAGGAAAGCTACTCTTTTGATGCTGTTAATAGAAGGTAAGACATTTCTAATAGGGGCTCCACAGCCATAAGTAAAGGGAGAAGAAAAAGTTCCATTAACTATTTCATCTGTGATTTCAAAGCAGCTCAAGGTCAAATCTTAAGCTTAATGGGGAGATGAGCAAAAAATCTCATTGTGGTGTTCACTTAAAAAAACAAAATGACCTTCTCTGTAAGGTTATTCTTGGAAGCAGTGGAGTTTGTGAAATGCATGTCAAAATGTTTACAATGAACTGAAGTGGAGTTGTGAGTCAAAGCAGTAGCCTTTTGTTTGGGTGGCTTTGTAATAGTGAGTCTTATAATGAGGGTGAACTATGCCTTCTGTGCTGGTGGGCTTTTGTATTATCCCAAGCGCAAAGTGGAGCAGGTTTACAGGTTAATTAGCACCTACTCCCTCTTCCTTGGAGCATTACACAGTGAAATGTCACTGCTGGGTCTGCTTGTGAATGGTGTGTGGCAGCAAGCGATGGATACTCCAAAGCTCTTTTGCACTTGTCACTTCATTTTCTTTTTGAAAAGGCATTTACTCCTTTAAATAACATGGGCCAAAATTATATTTATAGTACTGAAGACATGGTCATTGTCCCATTTGATACTAGAAACCACTAAACTCCACTGTACATTTGTGTGTCTTAATGATATTCTCATCTTGACTTGAGAGCTTGTTTTTTCCCCCTCTCCCCTGCTTTAGAAATAATTTGTTTTAATTTTTTATTTTATATATCTATAAAATAGTTAATATTGTCTTGAGGTAAATATGTTAATAAAGACAACTGTTCTGAATATGAAATTATGGGGATGATTTTAATTCAAGAGTGGGGTTTTGGAGACCACACTCTTGGATTAATCTTGGCTGGAATGTAGTTGTTAGTTTACACACCAGACCTATTTTTTTTCTGTTTCTAAGAGAGGTGACAGCACGAGAGAACAAGCACTGACACATAGTACCAGCCAATTCTTTTTTCTCAGCTGCAGGTTTATTGTTCTAATTGTTCAATATCTCAAAATTAGGTCTGTGAAACATTTCCATTTTAACAACTACTCTCATGGTGTACAATTGCTTTTTATGCCATATCATTTAAGAACTGTTGTAGCATGATGACACAAGCCAGCAAGGAGGTATGAATGTGGTTTTGACATGGCTTATGAGTAGAGTGGTAGAGAAGGAACAGGCTCTACACAGATACTGCTTGCTTCCTCCTTTTCAGGCGAGGGTAGTGTGGGAGTAGTCAAGCTCATCCTCTCATTTGCAGAAGCATAACTTTTTATTGGACAATGCATAATGTGATGGGTATTGGCTTTGTGTAGTTTACTGTTATCCTGTGGCAGTGGAGAAACTAGAAGGGAGATTGGTACTCTCTAGGTCACAATCCTTACCTCAGGCTACTCAAGGGTAGCACCAATCAGCTGCCACCTTGCCTAGGGGAGAGTATACAATCACAATATAGCCAATAGCACTTACAGGGGAAATAAGTAATAAACTCATGCCATTTGGCAAAGTAGAATGAATCTTGTGAGACCCAGATTTTTTCTCAATAAAGAATTCCTCTATATGCATGTCCATGTATTGTCCAACTCGCCTGATTCTTATTTAGCAGTAATAAATCCTTATTGCCCATTTCAAGTTTCTGAATAAAGAAAAGCCAAAGACTAGGGCTGTGTGAAGCTTCGCTCGCTGATTTGATTTGGAGATTATACCCGATTCGGCAGCCAAATCTCTGAATCTGAATTGACTCGGGAGATTAAGGTCTGAGTTGAATCTGAAGCCTCCGAATCAGTTGGAAAAGATTCAGAGATTCGGATCAGCTAGGGAGAGGCAGGTACAGCCGGGTGGCTGCAGGATCTTCCGTGGCTCTTCCAGCTGTGCCTGCCTCTCCCCGGGTGGGGGGAGCCATGGGAGAAGCCCCCATGGCTGCCCTGCCCAGTCCCAGCCTCCTGGCATTTTAAAAAAAAAAAAAGCCCTGCACTCACCAGCTGCAGCAAGGGCTGTGGGAGCTCTTGGCAGAGCCCTGCCACACAGCCCCTGCTCCCTGATAACCCCCACCACTGCTCTGCCCCTGATGGCCCCCTTGCCTGGCCCCAGCAGTTTGGGAATCAAAAACTCCCCAAAGAAACAAAAAACCTGCACTCACCAGCTGTAGCAGTGGCTGTGGGGGTTCTGGAGCCATGTGGCAAAGCCTCCCTCGCACAGCCCCTGCTCCCCGATTTCTCTCCTCCACCACTCTTCCCCCCTGCTCAGCCCTGCCCCTGATGGCTGCCCTGCCTGGCCCCAGCATCCTTGCAATTAAAAAAAGAAAAAAGAAAAAAAAAAAGCCCCGCACTCACCAGATGCAGCAGCGGGGATTGAGGCCTCTGGGTGCTCATTGCAGAGCTCCCCTGTGCAGCTCGGGGCATTGGGGGGGCAGCGGGGATTGCCCCCCCTCCCTGGCCTGGCACCCGTGCAGCAGCTGCCCCATGGCGCGGGGTGCGGCATGGCTCGGCAGGGCATTGTGCGCTTTCTGGGAGCTGGGGCTCCAGCAGTCACCTGGAGCCCAGCCCCAGTGGCCCCAGCTCCCAGGCAGCGTCCTGCCGAGCTGCACTGCATCTGCTCCATGATGCAGTTGCCACATGGGTGCCAGGGGTGGGGGATGATGCCTACTGCCCTGTGCTGTGTTGTGCTGTGCTGTGCTGCATGGTGGGGCTCTTCCACAAGTGTCCAGAGGCCCTAATCCCTGCTGCTGCATCTGGTGAGTGCGGGCCTTTTTTTTTTCTTTCTTGTTTTTAAATTGCCAGGATGCTGGGGCAGGGCAGCCTTCGGGGGCAGGGCTGGGTGTGTGTGGGGGGGGAAGATGGGGAAGCAAGGACTGTGTGGGGTTGGGGTGCTGCTAGGAGGCCCCATAGCCCCTGCTGCAGCTGGTGAGTGCAGGGCTTTTTGTTTGTTTGCTTGTTTGTTTTTTAGGTGCTGGAAGGCTGGGGCAGGTTGGGGATGGGGCTGGGCAGGGCAGCCATGAGAGCTTCTCCTGTTGTTCCCCCCACCCAGGGAGAGGCAGGCACAGCTGGAGGAGCCGTTGGAGAACTTGCCTCTCCCTGGCTGAACCGAATCTCTGAATTGGCGCCGATTCTGGTTTGGTTGAATCGAATGGGGACAGTGATTCAAATCGCCAAACTGAATCACTGTCCTCTGAATTGGCCAAATCTGAATTGAATACTTCCCTATTCACACAGGCCTACCAAAGACCTACAAAGCGATGACTGACTTTACAGCCAGTGACATATGTGGTATAGTATTCAATAAAGTTAACAGGGATTAAGGTAAATGGCCTTGTGAGGAGGGAGACCTCAAATTAGGGGACACGTCTTTTATTTCTGTGCTGCTGCTAAAGCAACTCTATCTATAGACTTTGAATCAAAGGCTTGCACAGTTAAACAGAACAGTTCCCAAGAGGCATACAATTAAATGCGTTTCCTGCACATAGAGAAAATTCTGTGGAAGTTTGAAAAGCATTTTCCAGCTATTAAAAATGGAGGTGGGTCATGAGCTATTTAAATTCTTACTAGATCCAAACTTTTTTCTTACTTGTGGTTTTGGTTGGAAATTATATCTAGGTAATATGATTAGTTTGTTTTTTTTTTTTAATTCATCCAGGTGGCTTTAAAAATGCATGAATTGCAGGGTGGTCGCTGCAGAAGTCTTGCTTTTCCAGAGCATCTTGACTTTGGAAAATACTCCTTGATTGCAGGATTGGACCCTTGCAGACACTTGCTTCTGTTTGCCAGCTGATTGGGTGCTCTGGCAAGTAAAAATAGCAAGACTGGGCCCCAGTCCCAGAAGAGAAAAGTGTAAATGTTTATATCAACTTGTGCTTGTTCTGTCTTCAAATCCCATGGAGGAAAACATATGACACTGTCTCCTTGTAGATCATGTAGAAAAAAAGATGCATGTTCTTCTGCCATTAAATATTTTAAGAAAGTTTTTTTGTGGTTACTTCAGTTTCTGTAGCTCATTATGCTCAAATGCTTATAGTCGGTTTTATAAAAGACTCTTAAACTGAAAAACAAATGTTTGCTTTTAGCTAGTTAAGCTCAATGTGCTAAGTAGTGACATTGAGATTTGATTCCTGAAGTCTGCATGAGCCGACACATTCCCTTGTCTTGAGCCCTCTTCAACTGAGTGGAACTTCCTGACAAGTTTCAGTCTATCCAGGAAGAGACGCTAGGAAAATCCTAGTTTTTTTTTTTTTTCTTTCTTTCTGGGGGATATTTTACAGGGTTTGTGTTGGGAGTCTGGAACTTCATACTTTATGAACGAGTGACACAGGAAATGTGCTGGTCTGAAACAGGGGTGTTGGTTGTAGCTGTGTTGGTCTAAGGACATAGGCAGACAAGGTTCTTTGGGTAAATCTGTTATCTTTTATTAGACCTTCTAAAATAGTTGGCAAAATTCTTCTTTGGAAGCTTTTGGGTACAAACATGCTTCTTCAAGCAGAGGGAGTATCTGTAGTTGTTTTGTGCTCTCCTGGATGGGATAGAAGCCAGTGTGCAAGAGTATAGGTCAGTGAAAATGCAAATGTATGGCTGTGAAGATCAGAAGCCATGAGAGACAGTGATTGAGAGACTGGGGCTGCGGGGGGGGGGGGGGGAAAGGGAAATGGTGACCTAGTGATAGCTGCTAAATTTTAGAGAGGTTACTTGAGGTATCAGATGGTAAGCAGGTTATAATGTGCCATAAATCCCATGTCTATATTTAGTCCCTGAATTTTTGGATCCAGTAGATTGGTGAAGTGAAGTTCATAGGCTTGTCTGTGAAAGGTGTTTTGTAAATTCCCTTTGAGGATTAAAACTGAGACTGGGGACAGGGAGGTTGTCTTGTGAGAAGTGTGCAACCATAGGTAATTGGGTATTTCTGTTTTTGATAGATTTTTGGTGTGTGTTCATTCCGATACACAGTTGTTTGGTTTTTCCTACATATTTTCTATCAGGACATTTAGTGCACTGGATGAGATGTATTACATTTTTGGAGGTGCAGGTGTAAGATCCAGGAAGGGTGATGGGTGAAGGGTGATGGTTCTGTTGTCGGGTGTAGTTAGTGTGGGAGTGGTGGAGATAAGTTGCCAGGTTTTATATTTCTTGTCTTGGTCTGAAACGGGAACATTTGGCCACATATATTAAGCAGCCTCCATCATGGGACATCATCCATTGTATCCATACGTGTGTAGTATTGGACTAGACTTGAGCAGAGACTGATAATGTGTGAACATGTGCTAGGGTTTTGTGATGATGGCAAATGCCACTGGCAGGCATTTGATGGTGTCTGGTTTCAAAAGGGGATTTTAGAACTGGCTTTTGCAGAGTTAGACATTGACTTTCAATAATTGTGTAACGGTGAGCTTTACAGGCTGGATCAGTTGTAGAAACCAGTGTAAATGGGTTCTTTAATATTTGACACTTAGTCATAAACTTAATCTGCTTACATAATTCCTGGACCACTGTGCAAACAAGCTAGCAGGCCGAGTCCTGAAACCCTGTCTCAGGCAAAGTTCCAGTTGACATCAGAGCCTTCAGGATTAAGCTCTATTGAAAATAATTGCTTGTTTAGAGGTATTTGAATGTGACCTTTAAAGAAATCTTTGTTCCTCTTACTGACTTTCTGAAACCCTTGGTAGGGCTCTAGTTGAAAGTCAGTTGACGACTTCAATGAATTTAGGATATGGTCCTTGTGAAGCTGTCACTTGCTGTTCTTTTTGGAGCATTTCAGAAGATCTGTTCTTCAGAAACTAGCCTGCATCTACAGCATGTATACCCTCTGTCATTCCTGTTCTTCACTGGAATTAAAAGTGCCCTTGTCTTCTAGTTCTATTAGATTTGTGGAGAAAGGTGATTTTCAAATAATGGGCTTGTGTATGTTGAAAATGCTTGAGCTATTGAAAAGCAGCCATGGGAGTGATGATATAAGGCAATAAATTAAATATGATATGTGGATGATCATACAGGGATCGATCACATGATAAATCATGTTTTTAGTTGCATAGTCAGATCATGTCACAGAACAGACATGCAATTCCCTCTGCTGTACTGGAATATGGTGTCTGGTTCTGGGAAGTTTATTTTCAGAAGAATTACTGAAAAAGTGAAAGAAAAAATCAATAGAAACAATTGGGTGGCTGGAAGAATTAAGGAAAGAGGAAGAATTTTGGTAAAAGGAAAAATTGTAAAATATACAAGGCTTGTGGTTATGGAGAAATCTATAGCAATTGTTATTAAAACATAGCTTGCTTTCTGGATACTTTGCTCTGAAATAAAAATCCCTTTATTTCAGAACAGAATGTCCACATGGGGAGTTCCCCTGGAATAGCTGTTCCAGACAAAGTCTCTAGATGCTGCCTAAGCGGTGACTTTGGAAGGATGTAGTTTGTGGCTATCTGAATATGGGAATAGGATTTTTTTATGTCTACAGAGATGTGTATCTAGGAGTGAAGGAACAAAATTGAGAAAAAATAGGTTGAATACATCAGGAGAAACTGTTCAACTTTTTGGCTTTGAAATGGTCTTTCAAGAGAACCTGAAGTGTTTGAAAGTTTTGTAAACTGAAGCAAACCCTACAAAACATACAGGACAGCAAATCTAATGAAAAGAGTCTTTGCAGTAGTCCTGTGCAGTTAAAGCGCCTTCTGAAAAGGTAAAATGTATGCATCTTTGGTCAAGGGAGTAAGATTAGTCCTTTGCTGTGTATCTTATACATTTTAAAATTCAGAGTGGAAATTCTGCTCCTTTTCAGGCATCTTACTTGCAAATGACACAAAGCAAAGTTAGTTGTGGTATGTGTTAGTAGTGGTATGTAGCCTTTTAAGAAGTAAAATATTGTCCTTGAAGTAGTGAACCTCAATTCAGTTTTTTTATCCCTGAAATACAACACAGAAGTTCTTTTCAAATCATAAATAGAATTGCTGTGCACTGATGTATTCTTTCTAACTCCTGTAATATATTAGGAAGAAAATACTGGATTATTAGCATGCAAATTTCTGGAAGGGAACCATAATGCCGTTAATGAGAAGAGATAATTTTGTGGAGAAAATATACATTAGGAGAGGCAAGAAAAGGGTGATGACAAGCCATCTTGCAGTATCACATTTGTGCATTGCTTATGGGTAGTGTTGCAAAGAGCTTGAAGCTGTTAACAGATCTGATCTTTGTTGACTTTTATTCTGGTTACCATCCTTCATTAAACGGAACAGTTCAGCAGCCACTGTGGCTGAAAGCTAATTTCTAGTGGGTGGACATTGTTTTAGTGTGAAAACAAATCCTTTTTTTTTTTAAAGTTCATTATGGCGTAGAGCTAGCAGTAAATTTATCAGGACCTTAAGAGGCAATGTATGTACAGACATTACTTCATGAAGTTGTCAAAAATTCTGCTCTTGCCATATTTTAATTTTCAAGGCCTCTGAATTTCAGACAAGGTGCTGTAGATATAGTTATTAAGTTCTACAGAAATATTTTCACTGAATAGAATGTTGTGTGATGAACTGATGCAACTGTGAAAGACAGATTGAGACATGCAAAAGCCTATTTATCCAGTCATTTAAGAGGACAAATACAATTTTATCCCACTTACTTCTAATTGCCATAGTTGTAAGATGGTTGGTAAATTTAAAATCTCTAAGCAGACAATCATACACATGGATATGTTTAAGTTTGTACAATAATCTGACAACTTCACTTATTCAGAACCCTCTAAGAGTGACCTTATCAGAGAAGGGGGGAGGGGGAATTTTTGGCATCCTTCTAAACAGAATTGGGACTGTATGATCTCTTCCTTAGGGTACAAAAAGATGTCATCTTTGTGATGCCATAAATTATTTTATGGTGGCACAGGTTGAGAGCAAACAGATGTTCTTAGCTCCTTGTCATGCTCCAAGTGCCCCAAAATGTTGACACGACCAAAGGTAGTCACAGTTTGTGATGCCTTAAATAGGAGGATGCCTATTGGCTTATTGCATTGCACGGGAATTCCCTCAAAGGGGGTTCCCACCACGTATTTCACTGCAGCAACCCAAGTTGGGGTGTGGCACCCAGGGCCATTGTCCCACAAGATCGGGTCCTTGAAGTCCTGGGATTGGCAGGAGCCTGACCCTGCAGCACAGTGGCCCTGGTGACCTCTCTAGATGCCAGTGAAGTGGATTAACTGTGCCAGGACACATCCTGGCACAGCTGATCCCACTCTAAAGATGACTGCTTATAGCTTCAGTGAGAGAGCTCTCAGGAAAGCACAATGGGAAACATAACATTTCTAGGGTAAAATATGTATAACCACTTTAAATTAAAAAAAAAAATCCCATTTTCCTTACTCAGCAGAAATTTATTTCAGCTGTGTTTCAAACCTTGTACCTCCATGGAGAGGCTTAAGGATTCAGTACTTACTGAAAATACCTCAGAGGAAAAACTAAGCATAAAGCTTTAAAAATATGCAGCACTGTCTCAAACTGTGTTCCCTAAGCTTGATTTCACGGGGAGCAGAGTTAGGGTTTGAATGTTTTTGAAATCTCCCACCCTGTGTTTCTTTCCTTCCCTATGTATATTCCCTGTTGTGTGTGGGGGGGCTGGGGGTGTTAAATGGGGGCTGCAAATTTTGACTAAATAGGGGCTGCAAATATTGACTTAAGCCTGTTAGGTGGGAGATAGGTGGGGCATAATCTTTTTGTGAATCTAATCTTAAGCACTTTGCTTGGGCTCTCTAGTAAAATGTCCTAGTTCTTTAATTTTTTGTTCTGCAATCCATAGTCATGTCAGAGGGTAATGTGATGTAGCTTCTCATCCGAAGCATGAAATAGGTTGGAAACTGTTTAAAAGTAATGTATTTATTTTATTATGATGTAATAATTATTTATGTAATGCAAATGTGTATATGCTGTTGCTGGAGCTAATTAGTAAGTAGTGCAAAAATATCCCTTCACCTTTACTTTAATTTCATGAATTACTTGAAATGTAATTTTGTGTTTAACAAGGCTGAAGAATATATTTCTTTAGTGATTCATAAAACAGGTGCAGTTTCCATCACATTGCTCAGCTAGTACACCTCAGTCATGGTCTGGAATTGAAACAGCAGTCTGTAAATGAAAGACTGTTTCCCTTACTGATCTTCTGAGCCATCTAATCCTCCAGAGCCATTTAAAAAAAATTAAGTAGAGTAAAAATGCTAGTTACGCCTGTTTCTTTAAATGTATTTGTCTAGTCCCTTCCTGCCCCTCCTTCCTTCCCCCCACATACTTCAAGCCAGGAAATTTAAGCCTTGCATTCTTAGATGGCATTTGGCTTCAATTTCCACATGAAAACCATGGAAACTAGAGATGATATGGAAAGGGATGAAGCCTTTGTCCTACAAGACTCTTCTTAAAATTGGCAAAATGTGTTCTTTGTCATATGGAACAAGCAATCGTTTTGACCCTTTGAGATCCAGCCCTGTTTTCCTCCTCTCTCTACTGACATACAAGGGTTATAACATTCCTCTGCCAAAAGCTTTGTTTGTGCTTATTAGCGGAAATTTCCCCGATAAGAACAAGTCATTATTACAGTCTTGTTGCGATAAAAACCTTTAAAGTCTTTTGGATGAAGTCTGTTGATCTGTTTGGGGTTTTGTTGTTGTTTTTGTTATAAAAAATGTGAGTGAGTCAAAGTTTATCTTGTTCCTTGGAGATGTATAGCATTAGTTCTGGAATTGCTTCCAAGTTTACAAAATGAGCCTTCAGCTTAAATCTCTCTGGTAAACATTTTTTTACAAAGTTGGATCTGATTTTTGTTGTCATAATGTTTGGTGCGTTTGGCAGCATGCTTTCTTAATAATTAAGAGAGAAAACTGGACTTTGTTTGAAATCCAGTATGTCTGGTATTTTCTTGTTTTACTTGGTGCTGTTTCTTTTTAATCCCTCTTTTTAACTTTGAAAGCTAATGTAATGCACTTAAAAACTGAGGACTAGTAAATTCTTTTTGTCATGTGGAAGGCAAGATCTAAGCCATTTTCTCTTGTGATACTTCAGCTTCTCCCTCCCAGGATACTTTGAGATAAATCAGTGTCACTATCAAAAGAAATAGGCTTTTTGTCGCAGTAACATCATGACATTTAATATTAATTGTAACTTGCAGAGCTGAGACAATTCCATTACAGTTCTCATTAAACTTTAGTTTGGATTCTGAAGCTATAAAAATCTGTCATTTTGTTCATTTCACATTCTAGCAGTCAGTGAGAGACTTTATCATTTGGATACATTAGCCACCTACATATTTTGGAGCAGTTGATGAAACTCTTCAAAATACCTTGAGTGTTCACTAAGCACTGTGACAAAATGTGAGCCAGGTTGCTTCTCGATTGTTTTTCTCAGCAGATGGCATAACAGGGTGATCGTGAGTGGAAAAATGCAACCGCTCTTAAACACCAAATTTGCAACAATATAAAATCTTTTCTAGGCAAAATATATAGATATTTGTAAACATCCTGTATAGAATTTATACCCTATGCCTCTGAAGAGAAAAATGCTTCTGTGCAGCACTGCTAAACAACCACTGCATTCCCCCTGAGAAGTGGCTGCATTTTAAATACTAACCCACTGGTGCAGATTCTGCTCTGTTAAAAAGATATGAAGCTGATGTAGTTCAATATAAATCAGTCATGTTAGTCCAGATCCATATTTAGGTAGCATTTTGCAGAGCTGTTCAGCCCAGGTTGTATCTTGCACACTTGTGCCTGGGGAAAAATGGGATGTGTGAAAGGCAAGCAAGTCAAATGCCCCAGGGTTTAATCGTGTACTTTCAGCAGAAAAGTGGACGAATGCACTTCAGCTTCACCTTGTTTCCTCAACCCTTGCAGTCCCTCAAGAGTAGGATGGGGGCACCTGCTAGGAAATGTGGGAGACAATATCCTTGTTATAACTACACCTGTGATGCTCAACCTATGGCCCATGGAGATGTGTCATCTGGCCCATGGGGCTCCCTATGGGTCCAGAAATTAGGCGGCAGGGCCGCAGCGGCAAGATCCTACTGCTCCCCTGCTGCCAAATTTACAGACTCATGGAGATCCCTGTGGGCCAAATGATGTGGCCCCGTGCACCAGATCACGGCAGCAGGCACGGGCGAGCTGTTGTGTGGGGTCTCTCTGTGGCCATATCCAGCGTGCTGACTTCACATCAGATCAAGTCCACGGCCTGACCCTGACCACAGTATCCGGCCTACAGACAGGCCCTGTACCACTCATCTGGGCTGCAGGATAGTATAGGTAGAGCATCACTGGTCTACACCATTTGTCTTTTGTGGATAATTAGGCTATTCATTTCCCCAACCCCACAGTCTGCCTCCACTCAGAGGTCTAAATTCACTTGATTCTGAGATGCTGTGTGTGTGTTTGTTTTTAGTTTTTTGTTTACCGGTAGATACTTGGCCTCCCAATTGTTCTTCTCTGAGACTTATAGGCAAAATGAGAGCATAGTTTTGTGCTGCTGGTGGCCTTATTTAATCTCGTCTGAGTTAATTAACTCACGTATGCATAGATACTGCTTTGGGAAGAGAATAACAGTGGAGTGGGTCAGCAATGAAGGGCAGTTGCCCAGATGTGAATAAAACAGCATACCCTAGATGATGGCCTCAAAGCAAGTGCACTCACATTTTAGAAAAGCTGTGGAGTTTTAGTACTCATTAAGCCACTGTCTATATATTTTTAAACCTCTGTGAAAACAGAAGTTAGAAAAGTACTAAAGTTTGAATAGTAAAAGTATACGCATAAAGCCAACCCATTTCCCTATGGAACGTGACTTAAGAAACAGAACACCCAGGTTTTAAACTTCCTCTTCTCAGAATTTATGGAAGCCTCAGAAACGTTTTCCTTTTTCTTTATGTCAGGTTCCATTTCAGAATTTTAAAATTTTATATATATATATATTTTTTTTTTAAAAGTATAACCCCAATACTTTTCACAGCTTGTTTTAATGCAGCTCCATGTCTTAAATGCAACAGTAACTTCTGAAACCAATATTTCTTTAGAGAGCAGTAAAGTTGTTTCTTCATGACACCAGTAAGTAGTTTTCTTGCCAAAAAGTATATTGTAAGATTTATTATACTCTCCATTGCCCTCCCCCAGGTAACCCAGATTTTAGCTTCAAGTAAAGCAAACATGTTCAGAAAGTACTCAACTTCGGGCTAGGCGGGTACAAAATAAAATCCTCCAGGGGTACATTACAACTAAAAGATTCACAAGCCCTCCAGGGGGTTTAACTTTTTAAGTAGGCACCTCACAAGTATTTGTTGCATAAACCATTATATGCTCCAGGCTGTGGTTCGTGGAGATTTTTTTTTTATATAAGACATATATCAGTAAATATATTTTTGTCAAAAATAATATCTCATCCTTGCTAAGAAGGAACATTTTTTTTTCTTTATAGCATGTGTTTTCTTGGTTTAATATTTCATATCAAATTCCATGGGCTGTCATTTTGTAGCCCGTTCAATATTTTGCCTTTGGGTGTTGATGTGCTGATACTGGGAGTATGCATTCCAACAAGCATTGTTTACTTGCTTAAAGGAACCTGAATTTTGGCATGCAGAAGCCAGGCCTTGGAGGCCATAAAGACAAGGATGGGGGGGCTGTACACTGTTCTGGGGCAAGCAAAAGAATAGTAATTACTTGGAAAGAATCATAATGATCTGTAAAACAAAGCAACACGAATGGTAGCAAGTATGGCCTTATGGAAGACACTAGATTTGTTCCCCAAGAGACAGCTTTATTTCCCAGGTCTGTCATAGACTTCCTTTCTAGCATTGTGCCAACCGAGCCCTGTGAGAGATGGGGGAGTTGTGCAGGGTTTGGGGTTTGAGAATTTGGCAGGGTGGAGGGTAGCTGTATCAATGGCCACTGCTCCCCCACTGCCAAATTTCCTGACCTGTGGGGAGTCCTGTGGGCCAGATGCGATGGCTCCGCAGGCCGTGTTTGGCCCACACACTGGAGGGTAAGAACCCTTGTTTTATTCAGCTATCATAGATTTGTGTGCGCGCGCGCGCGCGCGTGTTGAATCCTGAAGTCAAGACTGTAAGCCTTTCTGAAGAGATATGCCTTAGTCCCACCATTATTGGTTTGGATTGTGTTCACGCAGACTTTACCAAACAGTAACTACCCCATTGCAAGGTTACTGGGTGAAATTCTTTGGCCTGTGTCATCCTAGAGGAAAGAGCAGGTAGAAAAAGTTTGTTTTGGGTTCCAAATCCCCAAACAGATTAAGACGGAGAGAGTTTGTTTAAGTGTCACAAAAGTATTCTTGTTTGACTTCTTGAGAATGGGTTTGCTTGAATTTCATTGTTTGTCAGGGGTTGTCTAACTAGGGGTACACAGGAAGGTCCTAGGGGGGTACATGTGGGCAGGTGGGGACGGAGCACCACCACCCTGGCCACTGCCTCCCAGGAGCACGGCAGGGACAGAGCAATGGCTCCTCACTGTGGGCCACACAGGTGCTGCCCAGGAGTGGGGGAAGGGGGGGAAGCTCGCAAGTGGCAGCTGCTGCTGCCACCCACCACCATGTGCTGTTGCTGCTGCTCTGCATGTGGCCACTGCCACCACCCACCCCCATTCCACATCTGGCTGTGTACACCCCCCAGCTCTGCCTCTGGCTGCTGGGGGTACACTTATTAAAAAAGGTTGAAAATCCCTGATTTGTTGTTTTAGTTTCAAGGTTGTGAACATTATTTTAAAGTACTTTTAATTAATTACAGACAAATTTGAGTTTAGGAGGGTAAATTTAGCCTATTAGTCTCTGGCATGCTACCCTTAAGGAAATCTCAATGGAATGGAAAAGTCAGGTTGATGTTCACTTTTGTTCATTCTCTAGTTTGAGCATCTGCCTCCTTTTCACAAAAAAGACTCAATGGGCTGTCTAGTTCTGTCTGTTTCTGCAGTTATTTCATTATCACTGCTAGCTCCTATCCATCTCCCCAGTTGGAAGTCATGGGGCGGTGACTGGAAAATAGTGATTCTATTGCATTTTCCAGCCATGTGTTTCATTACCCACTTTAAAACAGGAGAATGCTCTGGTTCCATTTTGCTTCACACAGCAATGGGGGCTGTTCACAAGAGTGCAGATTTTCTCAATTACTGGTGTATTTCATATACCACAAGCTTTGTAAATCTCTTTATTTTGCATTAGAATGGTGGCATTCAGACTGGTACCATCAAGGTAAAATCAGTGGTTAATGTAGCTGGCAAAGTAAGTTGCTGGATTTGTGCACATGATTAATTCTTTGCTCTGCAAAGCAGGAAATCTGTTCCTCTTATGGGCATTTGTAAAGGAGAGGGTATTTGTTAATTAGAAGGCACTTTGGCTCCATATGCAGGAAGATAATCCATGTAACAGATCACTTTTTAACTAATAATTTTTCGTACTGTATGTTACCTTTGCTTCGCTGGCAGAGTTAATTATCTTAACAGGTTTATATTTCTCCATTACTTTTCGTCGAGGATTTTAAAAAATATAATTTCTGTAAACGTTTTGATGTTTATCGCAGATACTCTTTGAAGTTGAAGTATTCTGGCTCTGTCATTTCCATTTGCTTTCTTGTGTTTGGACCTGACAAATTGTAGCCATTTGTGTTGTGGTTATAGTTGATTCTAATTTTCCATTTTATGGGCCAAATACTATCCTTATATGCGTGTGTGTAGCTCATATCAATTTGAACAGTTTGTATGATTTAGGATATAGTCCTCTTTTTCTGTGACACTCATCACTTTAGCCTATGAGCATGTCAGCATAGTAACCAAGCATTGTTACCTCCTAATAGCCCTTTATGCCTGAAATAAAGTGGAATGGGGACAAATTTTGTTCTCATTTATGCCAACTCAGCCTTTTCTACTGGCTTGGGTTGCCATAAATGAAAGATTTGGTTCAATGTGTCAGATGTTTTTTATCCACCCTGCTTATGGGGTTTATACGTATTGTACGTAATGTTAATGAACTTTTGGATACTTAGAAGAAATATTGTTAGTTGCATAATCCATGGGAGTAATACCTGGTGTCATTGCTATTTTCCCTATAAGCGTGTTCAGAATTAATAAAAGGCAACTGTAACTTCCCTAAATAAATGGCTAGAATACCTGAAGGATCTGCTCTTAATTCCTTCCGATTTAGAAAGACCTACTTGGCTTTGGGAGGATCTATGCATTGTACATGAGGCCATGAATGAGAAACGCATGCTGTCATCATGGCTGAACCCAGATGTGTTGGTGGTAGCAGGGGGAGTGACAGTGGGCAGCAATGGTGGAGGTTACTACAGCTGTCACTTACCACTGACACTCTCCTGCCCCCACTCACCTCACCCCTGAATTTCTGTCCCCTCTACAAGTTCTGTGGGCTAGATGACATGGCTCTGCAGGCCGTACATTTGACACCCCTGGTCTTGGCTATCCTAATCCACAGGTATACGCTGCTTTATGAATTGCATGATTTTAGTCTGTTTTGTGGGAAGTTTTGCTGTGATATAAAAAGCTGTAGCCTTCATACAATTAGAGCATGGGTGGGCAATTATTTTGGCTGGCAGGCAGCTTAATGAGTTTTGGTGACCTGTCAAGGGTTGCAAGGGTAGCCCTGACTCTTGACAGATGCTCTGCCCCCTGACTGCCCTCTTGGAACCAGAAGTCCCACCTCCCTGTGGCTCAGACCAGGCAGGCTCTGTGCCTCCTAGTGTGGCTCCCCACTAGAGTGCTGAAAGCCCATGTCCTGGCCATTCTGGTTCAATGCCGGTTTGGTTTGAAGGTGAGAAGCCAGTGGGTTGGGTTGGCTCCACACCACCACATGTAGCTCCTGAGATTCAGCTGGAGCTGTGCATTGCTGGGGGGCTCTGCCTGCTGTGGGCCAGGAGTGCCCCAAGGGCCTACTGCCTGCTGTGTGCCATGGTGGGGGAGGAGGGGCCACAATGACCCACAAACCCCACCCTCATCCACCCCCTCCTCCTGCAGTGAGGAACTCTCCTCCCCACTCACCAGCTGTCCAGTTGCGTGCCCTCACACTCGGTGCCTCCACATGGGGCTCCCAGATGGAGTGCTGAGAGCCCCACGGAGGTAGAAGCACGGAGCCCACCTGCCTCTGGCTTTCTACCTTTCTACCTTTGAAAGCCCACCTGCCTCTGGCTTTCAGAGGGGCAGCCGTAGGCTGGTAATTATTGTTTTTTTGGAGGGGCCCCATGGGCCACATCCAGCCCATGGGCCGTATTTTGCCTGCCCCTGAATTAGAGAATGTCCTGTAGCTTAGTCAAAGGTGCTTTAATTGGCAAGCCCAAGGTCCATAATTGCTAGTCCGAGCTCTTTCACTGACTACTGTTTATTCTTCTGTCATTCCCACCCCTTACTGACTACTAGGGCTGTGTGAAGCTTTGGGTGCTGAGTCGATTTGGCCTGATTTAGCGGCCAGATCTCCAAATCTAAATCAAATGAGACCAATAAAGAGGTCCAAATCGATTCAAAGCCTCCAAATTGATTTGGAGATTTGACAATTCGGGCAGTCCCTGCTTGCCGCCGCAGGGAGCTGGACCTGGGTTCCATGCCAGTAAGTAGGAGGCGGGTGGCGGAGGGGGGGAGAGG
>NW_005842076.1:73706-88927 GCF_000455745.1 Alligator sinensis
GCCCCGCGCGTGTGTGTGGGGGTTTTTTTTTTTTTTTTTTTTTTTTTTTTAAGAGCCAGGATGCTGGGGCTGGGTGGGGCAGCCATTGACTGGGCTGGGAGAGTGGGCGGGGGATGGGGCCTGTTTGAGTCGCAGATTCGGCGGTGCCTGAATCGAATCGGGACAGTGATTTGAATCACCAAATCGAATCACTGTCCCCTGAGTCGGACGAATCCGAAGCTGAAGTGAATACTAGCCTCTTCGCACAGGCCTACTGACTACAAAACTTTTATAATTTGTATTTCATGACTTTGTATCTCATTCATCTAAACTCCAGATCTGGAGTGACTGAGAAAAATATGTGGATCTGTTTGTCCATATATCCAGCAAGTAGGAGACTCTGTCTGTGAAACTTCCAAACGGCCTGATGTTGAGTGAACAAAGGTAGACAGACTCTTTCCTAAGGTTGTAACATTGGTGCTTATGGGGCACTGGGTGCCTCAGGAATTGGTAAGGAACTACAGAGCCTTTTAATTGTAGGTTTCCAGTTCAATCTGCCTAGAGAAGGGACTAAAAATGTAGAGGTTTGGAGAGGCCTGACTCATTATTTCACAGTTCTTGGGGTTGGCAATGCTGCATGCATGGGTTCTACCACTCCCTTTGGGTCCCCTCTCCTTTGCCCTTCTTTCCTGGCTGTCTTGAAGCACCTCTCCTATGCCATGGAGTAGCCATTATTATTAAGGGTGCAAGAGCAGGGATGATGCTATAGACATTGTTAAGGCCTACTTCTGTGCAAAAGAGAAAAGAAGGGAACTTCAAGAGAACCTCTGTGTAGTTCTTGTTGAAGATGATACTCCAGTCTGCTCTGGTGTAAGCTCTGTAGAAGGAATGCATCTTTTTGGATAATTTTTGTGAAAAGTTTATGCCCCTTTATATATATATATATATATATATATAATTTTTTTTTTCCTTTTCTTTACTATATATTTTTTTCATTTTCTACTTTTTTCCCCCCTTTGATTCCTCCTTTTTTGAGACATTTGAAATAGGAAATGTAACTTGAAACTTGAAGCAAAAAATTGCTTTGAGAGATCAAGAGCCTTTTAAGCTGCTTATTGGATCAGCAGTTGCAAAGTTATCATTAGGTCTGAACTCTTTCTATGGGTTTAATGGAAGCAGCACTGTGCTAGGGCAAACATCACAACTCTATATCCTCGAGGGAAACTTACTACTTTACACATACAAGCAGAACTAAATATTGTACTTTGATGTACTTCAAATTTTTTTTTTATTACTTTCAACCTGTTGGGAGTCAGTTTTCTGCAATCTTGGTTAAGATTTCCCTTGATGTTGTGCGAATCTCATGTACATTATAAAACTGGAATGAAGGACGCTTTTGATAGATGTTTAACCATCCTAATACATGTAAGTCTAAATTTGTACCAGTGTGGGTTTTGTATGGTTTCAAAGCAAATGGTTTAATGGTGCAATATTTTTATCATGGTAATATAATTCTGCAAATTTGCCAAGTGCTAAAAAAAAAATGCCCACATGGAGGTAACTTTATGACCAATTGAAACCAAAAGCCCTGATCCTGGAAATGGTTGTGACGGAGTTGACCTTTTTATGCAAAGTGCCATTAAACCTCAAATGACTTTGAGCAAGTCATCATGTATTCTTTATGGGATATTTTCAAGTTATTGCTATGCTGCTGCTGTCAGAACATGAGCGACTAGTACAATTTTTGCTTTTGGTTCTGTTTCATGTAGCATCAGTGTGGGTTATAGAATATGAACTTGTCTTAAGTGCTACTAAAACCTGGTTTTCACTTGGCCTAACTAAGTTTAGTCAGTACCCTTACCTTGAGGTGAACTACACAGGTTCAGTGCTGGATGTCTGTCTGATGTTACCTAGTTTATTTTATGAAAGCAGTAAACTGCATTGTCTCTATTGCATTTCTACCTCGGGAAAGTTTTGTGCACTAGTAATGTAAGAGGTAGGGCTGGAAGGGAGTTCCTGGGTGCTGAGTCATCACAGTCTAGTCTGTCTGCTGTTGCATACAACCATGTAATATAATCCCATTCATAAATTTATCAAGCTCTTTCTTAAATCTAATTAGTTTTTTTGACCCCACTATTGCTATTGGGTGGCCATTCCAGAACTTTGTTCCTTTGTTGATTAGGAACCTTATTCTAATTTCCAGTCTTAATTAAGTATGAACGCATCTTTTTGTAGCTTTTAGAAATGGACTCCGAGTTGGAAAAACCTTACTTGAAGCATCAGGTTTCAATCAGTGATATTCCTTAGAAGTACAGGTCCAAGTTCAGTAAATGAAATACTGTGGATTTCACTATCTTGAGAGCTGTTACATGAAGATAACGTTCTCTTTTCTCCATAGCCTTTTAAGATCCTATGGTACTCTTAGTACTTAAACTTGTCCAGATATCTTTGGTCAAAATGTTTTCCCCTCTCTCTCTATTGTACAACATGCTGCACACCAATAGGTGATATCAGCCTGTGAAGTGAAAGTTCTGCAGTCTTCCAAATTGAGGTGAATGAAGTGCAAAAAATATTATTGCAATCAATGATAAAAGTACGTGTTTGCATGCATGTGCATTGTGCAGAATGTGTCATTCCCCATAGATGAGTATTTACATGTGGAGAAAGACTTGTGTGTATACTGTACATGTGTGTACTGGAGTGTGTTAGATCCAAAGCCTGAAGTTCCTATACAAGCAGAACACCCAGAGTGCTGATTTGTTACAGTGAAACTTTGTGATCTTGTTTTGATTAACTTTATCTTGAAACAATTTAAACAAGTTCAGGTTGAAACAGCTTTTTGTTTAGAAATGTAATGCACAGTAGCAAAATAAAAAAGGGAGGAAGGGCAATTTAATTAAAAATAAAATGTTTCAGAATTATTTAATAATATTCAGATTGCACACAAAATCAGATTTAACTCTCAAATGTGATTTGTGACCTTTTTTTTTTAGATTTTTTTTGGTGTTTTTTCTCAATTTGGGGTGGAAGAATGTTTGAAATCTGAACAATTTTCACAGGTTTGGGAAAAGATTTCCTATACAGCTACTAGATGTTTTAGATCACATGCTATGTGGAATTGCATGCATGTCTGGCTTGACTTTACTTTGTAAATAAAACTATATACTATGTACACATCACAGTTTTTTGCTAAAAATAATTGGGGCATATAGTAATTGTATATCAAAGCCCATTAGAGTGCAATAATACTGCATATTCATATGCAACACAAATGCTCCTTTAGATGTGAAAATGTACACCATATCCCTTCAAGAAAGTGAAAACTATGCTTGGCTATAAAGGGTGTCTTAACTAATTAGTGTATTAGAGCTCATGGGCCACAGTTTGAGAGTTCAGAGCTTCTGCTAATTAAGTTTTTGAATGTAATTTTAGTTAAACTATTAAAGCTTTGTCCCAGGGCTGTTCTCATTAAGCAGAATTCTAGTTCTCCTGGATTTCCTTTGTGTGGTGTTTCCTTGCAATGTGCATGGAGATGAATCTGGTATTGGCCATGGGATACATTTTGGGTCTCAAGTGCTGCTAAAAGAACAACATAATGAAATTATCTTGGAAAACAGTGAAATTGCATCATCAATTCCCCTTGAAGAAAGCATGATTTTTACCTTGTGTTTATGGTTGGGCTTAGTACAACTATCATCAAACTTGAGGGCACATGAAACCCAGAGGGTAGGAAATAGAATTATATTTCTTTCTTAGAGAAGATGGGAGCAAAAACAGGAACACTGTCTCAAAATATCTCCAAGGAGGAGATAGCCTCCTCTCCTCCAGCTCTCCCCTAATATTATTATGTTTTGGGCTATTTGTATTGTTGTAGTGCCAAAGGGTCCCAGTTAGGGCTTGTGGTCTGACAATGCAAGGCACTGTGTACATACAACAAGAAACTGGTCCTTGAAGTCATGTGCTATAAGGCAACAATGGAAACCACTAAATGGGGGTCAGCCCAAGGTAATAATATTATCCAAGCTATGCCCAAACTATGTAACAGAATCTAATTGTTTTATTATTGGTGTCATAGCATCACTTTGACAGCTTTGGGGCTTTTAATTACATTTTCCAGGACATTTATCCAGAATATAGATTAGACCCTTTTTGTTGTTGTTGTTGTTTTTTTTAAATAGTAATTAACAAGCACAAGGCTTTAACATTGGCAGTTGCTCAAATTTCTCTTTCCTTAAGACTTAATAGGCATGTCCAAATGAACATGGCCATTCCTTTAGAATAGAAACGAATACGCTGCTTTGTTGTGTCCAAGTTCTGTGTAATAGACTGTGACAGCTCCTGCAGTGCTACCAGGTGAAAAACTTGTATTCAGAAAGGGCCAAATGACAAATGTACATGCTACCATATAATGCATCCTTTGCAAGTCAGAAGATGTAGCCTGTGTAGGCCAGCACTCAAAAGATGAGAGCAAGATGGATGAAACCTCATACTAGTCTTGAAAGATAAAGCTGAAAGCAGAAAGACTTCGAAGTGGATGCTTCAGGGAGGGGAACAGAAGCAGCTTGCTCTGCTCTGCTAGGACAAATGTTGCCTTCTCTTCCCCTGTGACTTGGGAGAGTGTTCATGCAGCAGGGTCAGTTATGCTTCTGGGATTTTTTTAAGGACTGGGTGTCCAACTTCAAAGCCACCAGAGGCCATATGCCCCAGGGGCTGCATACCATGTAGGCTGTACCAGGTGCATCGCATGTATGCTGCCAGCCCCCTGCCTCTGCACTGCCCACGTGCTCAAGTGCAATCTCCCCATGCTACTGCATCATACAGGCATGATTCCACCCTTCCTCCCCCCACACGTGACCATGGACTCACTCTTGGCTTCCTGTACTGTTGCACTGCTCTGCCCCCTGGGGTGAAAGCAGGAAGCTTCAGCAGAGGAGGGGACAACCTAGAGACTCCAGCTGCTATTGCAACTAGAATAATATGGGGAGGGCAGCTGAATGAGGGCCTGGAAGCTGCACACTAACCCCTTGTAGGCTGGATGCAGCCCATGGGCTGCCAGTTGGACAGTCCTGTTTTAGTAGATGAAGAGCCTCTTGAAGCCTTTAACTGAATAAAAACATTTAATTAAGGGAGTACAAACATTTAAAACCCATCAGTATGCTAATCCTGCATGAGCTCTCTAAACTGCTGCTGTTAAAATTCTGAAATATTTTCAACTTTAAGTTCAATATTTAGTGATTAAACAAATGTTGTTGTCATTGTGATGCACACATATTGTGAAGCTGTGTGTGTATTCTAACTAGTACATTGCTCTGGAGCTATTGGAAGTATGTCTGTCTGCTCTACAGATACCCAGATTGAGAGCTGCATTTGTTATATTTCAAACTTAGTGTGTGCGTCTACATGTGTCGCTATAGTGATGTTGTTACTGTGCTGTGATTTAGTACTTCCAAAAGAAAGTTTGTTTGGGGAACAAACAGGAGGAACTCGCCCTCAGAATAGCTAGTTCAAATCCAGATGTCGTAGGGTTAACAGAGACGTGGTGGGACTCGTCCCATGACTGGGCAGTTAACATTAGGGGCTATAGGCTGTACAGGCGGGATAGAGAAGGCAGAAAAGGGGGGGGGGTGGCACTCTATGTCAAGGAGCACTACACATCCTCTGCCAGCAGTATGGGGTCAGGGGAAGGGCGAGCTGAAGTGCTCTGGGTCAAGATCCAGGGGGGGCAAGGCGAGAGGGATTTGACGGTGGGGGTCTATTACAGACCCCCCAATCAGGAGGAGGAGCTGGACAGGGAATTTTCAGGCCAGCTTGCGGAGACACTAAAAGCAAGGGATGTAGTTGTCATGGGCGATTTTAATTACCCGGACATCTGCTGGGAGGAGCAGTCAGCCGGGACGGACCGCTCCAGGAGGTTCTTGGCCGAGTTGCAGGACCTCCACTTGATTCAGGAGGTGCACAGTCCCACCAGAGGAGATGCTCTGCTGGACCTGGTCCTGGCCGCAGGCGACGACCTGGTAAGAGGCCTCCAGGTTCTTGACCACCTGGGCAATAGTGATCATCGCGTGCTGGAATTCACCATCCAGCGTAGAGTGTCAAGGGCCCGCAGCAAGGTGGTGGCCCTAGACTTCAGGAGGGCCAACTTCAGTGAGATGAGGAGATTAGTGGGAGAGGAACTGGGGTCCTTGAGGGCAGAGGAACTCAGCGTCCAAGAGGAGTGGTCGTTCCTTAAGGAAACGATACTCGGGGCCCAAGGGGTGTCCATCCCGACAAGAAGCAAGGCGGGCAGGAGTGTCCAAAAGCCCCCCTGGCTCACCAAGGGTGTCCGGGAATGCCTGCTTGCCAAAAGGGTGGCGTACGCCCGGTGGAAGGGGGGTGTAATCTCCAAAGAGGAGTATACCTCCTCTGCTCGGGCCTGCAGGCGGGCTGTTAGGAAGGCCAAGGCGGAGATAGAGCTCGGATTAGCGTCCAGGATTAAGGATAACAAAAAGTCCTTTTTCAAATATATTGGGAGGATGAAGAAGGCGCCGGGTAATGTGGGGCCCCTGCAGGATATGCGGGGCAATCTGGTGGTTGCGTCAGAGGATAAAGCGGACCTCTTTAACCAATTCTTCACCTCCGTTTTCTTGTGCAGGGACCGGGACTTCCCTGCTGTGATAGAAGCCGGACGCGAGGGGATCGCCTTCAGACCTCAGGTTGGGGAGGACCGGGTTAGAGAGCTTCTGGAGGGGCTGGACGCGTTCAAGTCAGCGGGTCCGGATGCTCTCCACCCCAGGGTGCTGAGGGAGCTGGCTGGGGTTATTGCAGGGCCCCTGGCACGGCTCTACGAGCGATCGTGGTGCTTGGGCCAGGTGCCAGACGATTGGAAGGTAGCTAATGTGGTCCCCATCTTCAAAAAAGGGAAAAGGGAGGACCCGGGCAATTATAGGCCCGTCAGTCTTACCTCAATCCTGGGGAAGCTCTTTGAGAAGATCATCAAGGAGCACATTTGTGATGGGCCGGCATCCGAGATGATGCTCAGGGGCAATCAGCATGGATTTATTAGGGGGAGATCATGTCAGACCAACCTGATTGCCTTTTATGATCAGGTCACAAAGGCCATGGATGCAGGTGTCGCGGTGGATGTAGTCTTTCTGGACTTCAGCAAGGCCTTTGACACCGTCTCTCACCCCATCCTAATTAATAAACTAGGCGACTGTGGCATAGATGCCTACACGGTCAGATGGATTGCAGATTGGCTGAAGGGTCGCACTCAGAGGGTGGTGGTGGATGGATCATATTCGACTTGGGGGGAGGTGGGTAGTGGAGTCCCTCAGGGCTCGGTCCTGGGCCCTGCGCTGTTCAATGTCTTCATCAGCGATCTTGATGTTGGGGTGGAGAGCAACCTGTTTAAATTCGCTGATGACACCAAAATTTGGGGGGAGGTGAGCACGCTAGCAGGGAGAGAGAGATTGCAGAAGGATCTGGATAGGTTACAGGGGTGGGCAAACAGGAACAGGATGTGTTTCAATACGGACAAGTGCAGGGTGCTGCACTTGGGTAGTAGGAACCAGCAGCACACTTATACGATGGGGAACTCCCTACTTGAGAGCACGGAGGCGGAAAGGGATCTTGGTGTCATTATTGACTCCAAGATGAACATGGGCCGACAATGCGAGGTCATGGTTGGCAGGGCTAACCGGACCTTGTCGTGCATCCACAGGTGCATCTCGAGTAGAGCCAGGGAGGTGATCCTCCCCCTCTATGCGACGCTGGTCAGGCCGCAGCTGGAGTATTGTGTCCAGTTCTGTGCGCCCCATTTCAGGAGGGATGTGGACAACATGGAGAGGGTCCAGAGGAGGGCCACCCGCATGATCCGGGGACAACAGGGCAGACCCTACAGTGAGAGACTGCGGGACTTGAACCTATTCAGCCTCCACAAGAGAAGGCTGAGGGGGGACCTGGTGACCGTCTATAAACTCACTAGGGGGAACCAGAAGGGTTTGGGGGAGACGCTGTTTCCCCTAGCCCCTGCTGGCATAACAAGGAATAATGGGCACAAGTTGATGGAGAGGAGGTACAGATTGGACATCCGAAAAAACTACTTCACAGTCAGGGCGGCTAGGAGCTGGAACCAACTTCCAAGGGAGGTGGTGCTGGCCCCTACCCTGGGGATCTTTAAGAAGAGGCTGGATACTTACCTGGCTGGACTCATTTGAGTCCCGTTTTTGTTTTTAGGGTGAGTGGTTTTGTTTGTGTTTTTTGGGTTGTTCTCCCGCCCTGGCGGGGGGTCGGGCTAGAAGATCTATTAGGTCCCTTCCGACCCTGAAACTATGAAACTATGAAACTATGAAACAGCACAGTAACAGCATGTACTGCACCATATGTGCAGCGCCAAATATTTTTAGCAGCTCCTTTGCCGTAAGGCGCATTATACTGGGCAGAGTGCATTACTACATCAAAGTAGTTGCTGGTCACGTGGAGGTGCCTGTGGATGCTATGTTACCGTAGCACAGGGGTGTGCAATTATTTTGGGCGGAGGGCCGCTTACTGAGTTTTGGCAAGCCATCGGGGGCCACGTGATAGGCAGCCACGAGCAGATAAATATTAATTTTCTAAATTTTTTTAGGGGCCCTGCGGGCTGGATAGAATGGGCTGGCAGGCCTCATTTGGCCCCTAGGCCACATTTTGCCCACCCCTGCTGTAGCACATTACCACGGAGATGAAGCATCATGTGCAGATGCACCCAGTGACTGTGATTTGCCATAGGTAGCATAGGTGATAGGCTGGGGTTAAATGCTCTGACTACCATGGCAAGAAAAAAAGATAACAAAGAATTTTAAATGCTCAGAATACCATGGCAAGAAAAAAAGATAACAAAGAATTTTAGGTCACGTGGGTGAAGCATCGAGGCACGACAACTGGGGCCAACATTTTCAATGGGAATCATAGACACTATCTGAATTGAAACACTGTTAGGAAATATCCAGGGAACTATGGGGCAGAAATTCCCCCTTGGGACTTTCTCATTAATTTAGTTTCCCATAGCTTTGAAAGTCTTTTGAGCAGGGAGAGAAGAATGTTTACTTTTATGTTATGCCAGATGATCAAAATGCTTATTTTGGTAGCTTGCTTCTAAACTTGGACTTCTTGAATACATCTTACCAGAACAATAAAGTAGAATTCTGACTCTAAAACATGAGTTATCTCTGACCTTTCTAGGCAGCTCTGCTGTTTTTCACTCCTTCACTCATTCTTTCTTCTCAATTTATTTAGTCATCGTCTTTGTTCGTGGTAGTATAGTTTTTCTGTTTTTCTTGTTTTTCCCTTCTCTCTGCCCTACCTCTGCTTTTTTTTTCCTTCCTCTCTCTACTCTATTTTCTCTGTTTGCTTCTCCTTTTCTTTATTTTCCTGTCTTGCAGAGTGAGCAGCACACTGAGTAATAGATGACCCAAGAGCAGAAGCTTGTGGTGCTGAGCTACTGTAGTTGCTGTTGCTGCTTGTCCACAGTGGTTCAGCACTTAGAGGGAACTGGAGGCAAACAACTGAGAAGTGGAGGGGAGAACCAAGAATGTATATTTGGTTTGTCACACATGAACACTTTGGAGCAAACAGTGCAACTGCTCTGCATGGAGGTCCTGTCCTGTTGAGTTGATGACAGATTATTACCTTTTCTCTATATAGCTGGAGGAGGGCATTAGGCTGCATTTTTGTGTGTGTGATGAAATGGGCAAGTTTTGTAGGATTTGTTGGGTTTGGCTTAGAGTACTAGGGTTGGGCCAGTTCTGAAATTCCAAGTGAACTTTAGAGGATACTCCCTGGGCAAACCAGATTTGCAGTCTTGGTTTGTCTAAATGGTGGGAGTAGGAATACTCAGCCTTCAAGGAAGCTTTCGATGTGCAGCTCCTGTTTTTCTGCAAAATTTGCCTTTGCTCCAGAGTGTGCTGGTACTGTGTTTCCTTTCCCTTGTTAGTTCCAATCATTGTGTCCTTCCTGATGGATATTCAGTTCCCAGCTGCTTCTCCAGCAGCAAGCACTTGTCCAGACTGTGGCATGTTTTACTCAAATTCTGGTTTTCTTTTCACCAAGAATAAACCACACCGTTCCCTCAGTGGGCTTGGCAGGTTGACATGGAGAACCAGTGGGTTAGCAGTCTGAAACTCAGTGAAGCTGCTGCTTCTACTGATATTTTTAACCCTTTGTTCTCTGTCTGGGAAGAGGCAGGATAAAGCTGTGGTTTGTCTGGTACTGTAGGATGATCTATTCAATTTTAGTTAGTTTTATTTCCTGCACCCCTCCCCTTTCTAAGGCGAACAGTTGATTTATACATAACAAGTTGCAAGATGCATATTTTCTTTAATGATACTGCAAAGAGCAGATTTGGAGGCTTGTTTATTATGCTGCTTTGTATGTGTTCCTTTCACAGACAATACTAATTAGGCATCAGAGCAAGAGATGACAAAGGGTCATTTCATTAGCTCACTCTGCCATAATTCTTATCTTTACTTATGCTGTTGTCCTGATTAAATCATTTTCTGGATAGTTTTAATAATAAACAAAACTTAATAAATAAAAAAAAGCCAAACAGAAAGACAATGCTAGTCAGGGCAAAAGGGAAAGAATGTTGGGAGGGTTTTGCATAATGGATTAATTAGTGTATTTATTAGATAATGCCTTGTGCTGAGACTACAGCAGTTTTAGGCAACAGGCAATTAAATCTTCGTTTCCTGTCAAAGCCTTTAGCAGCACATGGCTGATGGAAACAGTAAGGTCGACAAAGCCTTCAGCTGGTCTCTGTCTATGGTTTATGTAAAATCTTATGCTCAGAACTGTTCCTAAGCTATGTGCTGTTTAGTTTGCTGCAGCAAATTGTTTTGATTTAGTGATAAGATTACTAAAGATTATATTAATTAAGCTTAAATGGCGAGGCAATCTGAAATTGCAAGTGAGGTATTTTAGATGACTAGAAGGGATACAACATGGATACATTTTAAATGCAGGGACAACAGTAATCTTTGTAAATGCTAGCAATCATACTTGTGTATTTTGATTTGCTTTGTTTTTTTTCCCCAGGGAACAACTAGACTTGTAGTGGTTAGGGTGCATTACTATTAGGCATTTATACACATACTTTTTCGCACTGCGACGTGCCAGAGATCTGATGCATTGGAGTGGACTCAATTCATCGAGCCTGCTCTGCACGCGAGCTGATGCGCACTGCACTCGGTTGCTTGCAGTTGTATAAGTGGCAAAATGCGCATCAGCGTGGAGAAAATGGTGGCGGTGCACTTTTGAACTAAAATACCTTAAATGTGTTTTAGTTTAAAAGCGGAACGCTGCCATTTTCTGTGCGCTGACACACATTTGCTGCTTGTACAACTGCATGTGTCGCAGTGAGTGCCGGGTGCTTTTCAAAGTGGCTGGCGCTGCGGCTTATACATGTGTAAAAATGCCCATGGCAGTTTGTTTTTTCCATGGAAGCTATATGTATATCAGTATTTCTTATTCCTGGGGGTCAGTGCATTCAGCTTTTTCATGAATTTAAGCTTATGCTTAGTAGCCTTATACAGGAAGCATCAGTCTGTGTATGTTTATAGATAGGAACACTCAATACCTATAGTTTAGCATACATCAACTTATCTGCCCTCTGTTGACTCCCAAGTAACTTAATAGCCAAAACCACTGCCTTTGTCAAGTCCTTTACAAATGTTAACCTGGCCTTCTAAGGGAGATGGCAGGGCAGGGTGGCACTTAATAGATTAATTCATCCAGAGATGCTTGAGCTTTTGTTGGGCCTACTATGTCAGATGCTAAAAATGAACTTTCAGAGAACATGGATACTAAATAGAAAGAAATAAAGTCATTTGAATACAAAGGATAAGAAAAGGGGGAAGGAAAGAGGGAGCAGTGCTGAGAGAGTTGAAGGTGGGTGAGAGAGATCAAAAGGGATAAATTGCTCATTTTGGATGAATTTAGCCTCATCCCAGCCAGATCAGATAGGGAAATGCTGTTATCTGCAGACAGGGAAATTGAGGCACAGAGAATAAAGCAACTTGCTGAAGTTGACTTTGGCCAGCATTGTCCCAAAAGAGAGAGGGTCAGGTCAAACCAGTGGACTGGCACATTTCATTGCAGTCATTAAGTGATTGAACCATTCAGTGCCTCCCCTCCCCTCCCCCCCGCCCTATTTTGCCCCTTTTTCCCAATCAGTTTCTCCAGTAGCTCCTTTGGGATGCTCCTCTGGGTCCACATCTCTGTTCCTTTCCATCTTGGTTTATTTGTTCCCATCAGCTTCCCCCTCCGCCTTTTCTGCCTCTGATTAACTTGCTTTATTTACTATGTATTATTATTGGTATGATCCTAGTGCCTAGACAACCTGGTGCTGTCCATTCCTCTATTGCCTAGACACCCTACAGCTACAAAAGTGCTAGGAGGATTTTCTTCTTTCCCCAGCAGTTGCTTTTCACAGGGTAGAACTGAGTCTGGCTTTTCTATCCCTCTACATCAATACAAACAGAACCTGTGCTATTCAGCCAGTGCTAGAAAGCGTTCCAGTTAATGACTGAAATATCACTCTCCCATTGAAGGAACACTAATACTGCCTAGAACTGAGCATGTTGTATACCCACTTGGTCAACAGGTAGTGAAGTGGAAAGTTCATGTAACATCTTGGATATAATTTTGTAATTATAATTATATGTGACCTCTGGGATCATTGCCACTAGCTCACTGGATTTAGATACAGGAGACTTGGTACTATCCCTAGCTGGGCCTTGCTTCTGGGCTGCTGAGTCCTGTCAGCTTCCCCTGGGTCCTACTACCCCTGTCTCCTGTCATCTTTGACAGGCAGCCAGGATCAGATAGATATTAATTTTCTAAATTTTTTAGGACCCCGGGAGCCAGATAGAATGGGCTGGTGGGCTGGATCCAGCCCGCAAGCTGCATTTTGCCCACACCTGCTCTAATGATTGTACCTGGACTACTTCAAATACCCAAGCTAGAGCTAGCCCTGCCCAGTGCTAGAGCGCTTAGTGAAGACATACCCTATGCCAGTGATTCTCAACCATGATGCCACAAAATCCTTTGAAGGGTGCTACAGGAAGTATGAGGAAATATACAGATAAGGACAGGATCAGGCTCCAGGTGTGAGGAGAAAAGCAGTTAAGAGCAGGCTTAGGCTCTCCTTACCTGGATGCTCCCCTTCCCACCCTGCCTATCTTATCTGCAAAGAGGTAAGCACTGTAATAAATATGGTTGGTTTTGAAATGGGGTGCCACTCAGTTCACACAAGTTATGGAGGGGTGTCCTGAGTCTAAAGAAGTTGAGAACCACTGCCCTATGTCTGTCTTTTCTTCCATGTGCCTTTCTCTACCCTGTCTGTTCAGACTAAAAGCAATTTGGGTTTAGTCTGTCTTTTCCTATGTATTTGTGTAGCCCAGTGGACCCTCAGACCTTGTTAGAGCTTCTAGGTGCTCTGGTAATACCAATAGCAATGTACATGTTCAGAATTTTTCTCAATGAAAAGCCAATTGCTTTTCTGTGGTGATGGCTTTTAAACTTCTCTTAGGCATGAGCATCTTCTATCAGACACAAAATCCATCCATTTTAGGGACAAGCGACTTCAAAACACCCAAAACTTTAATTGTCCTGCATCCTAACAGCTTTAATGAGCTAGTCTCTATAGAATTTGATAGGTAATATAATCTTGTTCTTGTATTTATCTCTTTAGTTAGGATCTTCACAGCAGCAAGTTGGAATTTTCCTCATATTCTCCCCTTCCCCACTTTTTTTCTGTCACTTTGATATGAGTTTGGTGAAACTTTGTTTACAGTTAGAGTTCATGTTATACTGTGACTTGTTACACAGCAACTTGAATAGGGGTAGTCTGCTGAAATGGGCATGCAAAGGTTAAAGATGGGGAGGGAGCAATATCATACAACAGGCTGATAAGGAATGTGCCACCATTTTCCTCAACAAAACAGTGTATGTACAGAGATGCAACTTTCCAACAGAGTTTTACTGACTCCTAACAGAGGACCCCACAGCACAAGACCAGAATTAATTA
Source organism: Alligator sinensis (assembly GCF_000455745.1). Lineage (NCBI taxonomy): Eukaryota > Metazoa > Chordata > Crocodylia > Alligatoridae > Alligator > Alligator sinensis. Next base: position 87,727 of record NW_005842076.1, read on the forward strand.
AATTCTTAAAGAAGCTAACTCTAGAAACACAGGAAAGGGTTACTGCTTCCACCTTCCAGGAACCCAGCAACTTTTACTTATTACCCAAGATCCACAAACATAGCAACCCAGGATGCCCTATGGTTTTTGGCATTGACACCATCTTTCTGGCTGTTGATTCTATCCTATTCCTGTATGCCACTGGAGCTGCCATCTGTTTGAAAGACCACCTATTTCTTAAAGAAACCGGGGTTCATTGACAAGCTTCCAGAAAATGCCATGTTAGCTACCATGGATATCACATCTCTGTACACCAGTATCCCTCATAAGGACAGATTATGAACCATAAAAAACATTATCCCTCACAAGAAAACTGATTCTATTTCCATTAAGCTCTCCCACCTTGCTGTCACATACAATTATTTCAGGTTTGGGGACTCCCTATATCTACAAACAAATGGCAGTGCCATGGGCACATGTATGGCTCCCTATTATGCAAACATATTTATGACAGACCTTGAAGTTAGTTTACTCCATGGCTGCCCTCTCATTCCCCTATTATACTTCAGCTACTTCAATGATGGTCATAATATGGATACATGGGAAGGAATCTGGGGAAATTTCACCAAGACTTTAGGAACTTTCACCCCTCCATTAAAATAACTCTAGAATACTCCACATGACAGATTAATTTCCTAGACAATACAGTGAAGGTTCAGTGGCCACATTGCCACTACATTTGTCTTGGAAACCTATGACTGCCACAGCTATCTTGACTCCACCAGCTTTCATCTGAAGCATACCATTGTTTGCAGCCAAGATCTACATTACAAACAGATCTGCTCTGACCCCACCAACCAGTATGAACACTTCAAGAGTCTATAGCAGGGATTCTTACAATTATAATACAATCCCCAAACTATAGCCATTCAAATCAACAAAGCCAGACTCAGATCCTGCTTTGACCTGCTACAATACCAACCTGGGACAAGGACAACAGAATCCCTCTGGTTGTCACCTACAGTCCCCAGCTTGAACACCTAAGGCACAGCATTATGACCCTTCCTGGAAAAGAATGACCATCTCATGGTAGCCTATGGGGACTAACCTGTCCTGGCTTATAAACAGCCTCCCAACCTCAAAGTTCATGTCTCAAACAACAAACTAATCAAGTCCCATCCTCACCAAGGGACCAGGCTTTGCAGTGGACCCAAATTCCTGC
>NW_005842076.1:88958-102875 GCF_000455745.1 Alligator sinensis
CCACATCAACACAGACCACATCCTCACTGGGCCTAATAACAGGGAGTACAACTCTACCAGTGTCATATATGCATCATCTGCTTACAGTGCAGAAAGACACAAAAGGCTACAGTAAAACGCTTCAGCCTCCCTGGAGCCTCCGTTGCTTACCTTAGGATTGCAGTTCTCAGGCAAAAAATTTTAAAAACCAGTTTGAATCGGGGAAACAGTAGAAAACAGTCATCTACAAACTGGACCGTGTTAAGTATGGTTTAAACATGTACTATGCATTTGTATCTCATTTCCTGGATTAGCTTTTGTGACCCACTTTGTTCCTATGAGTTTACTGCTTGTTTGCTTTTCTCTTACCACTGCCTCCTCCCCCCTCTCACCCCTCTCTCTCTCTCTCCCTCCTCCCTTGTCTTTTGTATTTTAATTTTTTTTCCTTCTTATACTCTGTTTTTTGCATGTGCCGGCACAGCATCTGATGAAGTGAACTTGGGTTCATGAAAGCTTGTGCGCTTTCTTTCTCTGTGTGTGTATATACATATATATGTATCTTATTTAGTTAGTTTGTAAAGGCGTATATCTACCCTGTCTTCAAAAAATAAACACCAGAAGGTGGTTTGTCATTGTGTGGAGCTGGGAATTGTAAACCCTGGGAATCCAAGAATTATCTCTGTGCATATCTGAGCACTTACAGCTAAACCAGGGAAAGGTGTGAGATTTCATCTTTAAGTCATACCTGTCAAGGGTTAATGAGGGGGAGAAAGATGCCTGCTTCCTATGCTGCATATCCCTTTACAAACATGCTTTGAAACCTGCTAACCAAGTAGAGTCCCATCCTCCTCAGGTTTAATTAGGGCTGTCACTTCAAATCCTCTCACATACCACTTGATACCACTTGGGAGAATCACAAGACCCAGTAAAAAGGGCCACAGGACTTATGGTAAGTGTAAAGACTTCCCAGTTGCCGAAGGACAGCTGAGCTGCGTTCTCAGAATTACATCCACTTATGGCAGTTGCCTTTGCAGCTCTGCTTCCTTTTGAATGTGATGTTTTCCTAGGAATGTGAATATTCTGTCTGTAGAATGATATCCATATATGTATTTATAGATACATATCGTGATGATGTAGGTTTTTTTTCCTGTCTACTCCATCCAGTTGCTTGGCTTGGCAACTAGCAGATATGCTAATGAGAGGGATGATGGTTATTTGCTATTAAAATGCAAAACGAATTCCCCCCCAACCCCCCCCCCCCCCCCCCCCCGCCCATTCATAGCAAATTCAAGAATGTGTCATTTGGATTGCAAATTGTGTTAAAATACATACATTATCTTAGCCAAATGGAGCCATTTTTCAGACAAAGATAGCTCGCACATTAAAAGTACACACAATCTTACGACTGTTCAGGCTCTTGATACCAGGCAGCCATCTACTTGGAACCATGACCAAAAAAAAATCACAACTTGAAAAATAAACATATTTATGTTAAGTTCTGCATAAGGGAAATTGACTTTTTCAGGGCTCTGATACCAGGCATTATAAGGGTAACAGCAAAGCAACTTGAAATCTTGTCTGTCTCATTTTATTTTATTTATTTATTTATTTTTAGTTGTAAGTAGATTTTGGAACTGCCACAAAATTGTGTACAAGAGAATGGCTTCTGGATTGTTGCATAATTTAGTTGTTTTACAGTTTCAGTCTCCTGGGTTTCATGTCATGACCTTTCTTCTTACATTAGTGATTGTGCTAGGTTAAATTTTGATTACAGGCTGTAACAGAAAATGGTTTAAAATTTTTCTTAACTCAGAAGCTTTGCAGATGGGACTGTTCAGGCAGAAAGGGAAAAACAATCACAAAAAAGAAAGATATGTGTAAAAGCATGTACAAATTTTAGAAAAGTTGTAAACGGTAAAACAAAATGAATTAATACTATATTGTTAAGGCAATTCACTGATGGAACATTGAGTCTGTCAACAGCCTGTTCCTGTCACTAATGTTGCTAGAGGCAACTGCTCATCTTTTTAAATCAGTTCCATGAATGAATGTTTTTATGATCATTGTCTAGCTGTTGGCCAGAAAAAAAAAATGGCTTGTATAAGGAAGAGGAGGTCTACAGGTTACGAGGTCTTCTTGAGTTCAGTTTTGTTTATAAAGCTGTAGGCCAATTTTTCTTTCACTTAATTGGTGTAAAGTTATTAAAGTTATTGCAATGCAAGTGTTTGTAGGAAAGGTAAAGGGCATTTATACATGTGGTCTGGGAGGTGGGGGCAGAGGGGCAGAGCTTTAATTAGAGCAGCTCTGATAGCTGCTCTAATGCAGGCACACAGAGTGTCATGTGTATTGGTGTCCCCGCACTGAAAAATGGCAGTGGAGTCGCTTTAACTAAAGCTTGTCAAATGAGCTTTGGTTAAAGTGCCCCCACTGCCATTTTTCAGTGTGGGGACACTGATAGATGTGATGCTGGAATCTGCTGGAACGTGGTAATTACCGGGTTCCAGCAGACTCAACTGAGTCTGCTCTGACATGCTGCAATTTGGAACAGTCTCGCTGCACATGTATAGGCACCTAACGGATTACTCAAATATAAATGTGTGAGCATCATGACTGAACAAGAAGAGTTGTTGATTTTAACTGTATTGTACCTTATGGCTAAGTTATCAAGGAAACCTAAACATGTATTTAATTTTTTTTTCAAGTTAAACTTCAATAAGAATTGTCCTTGTCATCACCCCCAAGGCGAAATCAGTGTTTTTTTAGTGTATAACAGTACTGGGTGAGGCAGCGAAGGAAATGGTACCAAGTTTATTAATCCTTCAGCAGTCACACTCCATGTTATAAATGAACAAAAGCCACCAGAGCAGAGGAGGCCAAAAATGGGTATAATGCAGACAAGAATGCTGATGGCATTAATGGATAATGTAGAATCAGTGTGCTGTGTGTGATATGATGCAGCTGGAGATTATAGAATAATTAATAACTTGTTTATTTCAGTCATGTTGTAAGTTAAAGATGAAACTGGACAGTTTTCAGAAACAGTCTTATTATACCACAGTGCAGGTAAATGTCCATTGATATTTTTTTTATAATCCCTTAGCTCCTCATTATAGGATCTGTACATTGAGCTATAAGGTCTCTTATCCATTTCTCTTATTTAAATAAAACAAGAGCTTGAAAGCCTCTAAACTGTATGGTTAGCTACTTGCATCTGAAAGCTTACATTCATTTCACCATCACCCTTTGTTGTGTTCTACATCCTCCTGTGTCTCTAGATTGTAAGCTCTTTGTAGCAGAAGCTGTCTTTTTTGCTACTTGTATGTAGCTGCACATGTATAGATCTTGTTTCTTATTGGTCCTTTGGGTATTACTGTTGTAGGAATAATGCACAATATGCATAATAATGTTCTTCTAGCACTGAGAACCCTATGTCGTTGAACACAAAATGATAAATAAGGTCTGCAAGGTTCGGCCTTTGGGTATCTTAAGAGCCTTTATGAAATTGGTTAGTTGTATTTTAGCTAGTGGAGAAAACTTCGATGTATGAAGACCCTTTTACAGGATGTGCACAGGACATCACCAGTATATCTAACAATGAGCAGGCTCTGAACTGGTACCCTGCAAGGTGAAAACAAAAGGAGGTATTCAACAATGAAGAGGGGGAAGTTCTATCAAAAGAGATGTCAGAAGTCAGATCCTAAGAGCAAATGAAAAAGAGGAAGAGCAGGAAGAGAGAGGAAAAAAAGCTGCCAACTAATCTTTTTTTTCACTGGTGCTTTATGGAAGGCCTCTGTGTTGGAAAAAAAACAAATTGGAACGCCAGTAGTGATGTAAGGGGTTTATGTGAACATCCATGTGACTGTACTGAAAACTGGTAGGTTTAGGAACCGTTGACTGCAGAATTTGAACGGCTTTGCACTGCTATGTGTGTGTGTGTGTGTGAAGGACAGAGAGAGACAGACACACAGAACTTGCGCACACAGAATTATCCTTGTAGAGCTACTGCTTTTTACCCAGCGTCTGCTGCAGGTAAATATTCTACTTAAGTGGAGGATTTCTTCCCATCAGCACTCTTGTTTATACGTCAGGAGACCAGATAAGCAACCATAGCATTTCTGAGCCTAGCCTTGAGATTGTGGCTTATCCATATCTTTTTGTATCCTCATTTTAAATTGAACGGAGAGAGAAAATCCTTCCTTTTCCCACTGCAGCATTGGTTAAAGGAACGGTTTCATTAGATTATAAGTGTGCAGTGCACTCAGTCAGCAGCAGGAGAGAAAAATTACTCACATCACCTGAACAACTTTAAGCCATCATTTTGTTTTCGGAGTAGCTCAGGGGTGACAAGATAGTGAATACATCTTGTACAGTGCATGTGGCATGCACTTCAGTATGCACAGATAGGGCAGAGGGTACAAATAATATGGAAGAGATTGTTGATGAGTAATCAGACAGAGGTTGGGTTGTAAAAGGACTCCTGGATTCTAGTGCCTCTTGTATCACCCTTTACTCTGTGCTCAATTTCCTGCTGTCGCATTTTGCCTACCTTTGACTATAATCCAGAGGATTTGTAAGGTTTAGCTCATATTTGTTAAGCACTTTGAAATCCTTGAAGGAAAGTATGAAAAAATATTATAAATATAACATTACTAATATAAATTTAGTTCTCAATAATGATTGTTACTGTTATTGATACAGTGTTATTAAGCTACATTAATGGTTTTAGGGCAAGTGTTTGTATGCAGACTATTCCTACCAATGGGGACTTTTTACCATCTTGTACCATCTACACTTTTCCCAGAGCCTGACGAAGGGACTTTGATCCCGAGAGCTTGCAGAAAAGGACAATTTTCTTGCCATTTTCCAGTTGGTCTAATAAAAGGTATCATTTTGGAACCAAGAAAAAAAATTGTATGTATGCAGACTAACTTTTCACTTCAGTATCAACCCCATAGGTACTTGATAGCTTCTTGAGCAGAAGGTGATGTCACTTAATTGCAGGAAAGACAAGGGTGCAGGCTTGCCAGTATACTAATGGCAAAGATAAGCAAAATCCTTTTCTGGATACTTGTGTTTGAAGTAGGAGGAGCTCCAATTCCTGTGATCTTCAGCAGCCTTTATCATAGCCTGGCTTTCCTCTTTGAAGTTCTTTTTTTTTTTTTTTTTGTGGACCTGCAGTTAATTAGCTCAGTCCTTTAAAAGCAGTGTCCAAACCTACAGGTCACTACACTTGGGAAGTTTAGACGTCCCTTTAAAAATAGGCACCAGCACCTGATATGCCTTTTGAAGACTGCAAGAGCAGTTTCTGTCTGAACTGGCTAAATATAACTGCAGCCCCACCACTTGCTGGAGAGTTTAACTGCTTTTTGGGCTGGCAGGTTGCAAGAAATGTAGATCTTCCAACTGTATGCATCTGATGATATGGGTACTTAATAAGAGGAAAATCTCTCTCTCTCTCTCTCTCTCTCTCTCTCCAATCGTGTGGAAAAACTTGCTTTGTCAGATGCTGTCAAGGCAAGAATGAGAAGGATTTTTAAATACCTTTTATTCAAGTGTTACTTGGACATTTTGGAGATTCTTGAAAAGTTGTCCGCTCCTTTGCAGTCACTTGCAGAGATCATCCCGGCATGCAACCTGCACCTACTCAGTAAAAAGAAACCTGAATGATCTTAATTGCAGATTGCCTTGTCTTCATGTCTTGACTATCCCTCATTTTAGATCTCCATTTATTTCATTCCATACAGGTGTGCTGTTTCTCTGGCTTCTATTGTTAACTATTGACATCAACTGTGGGAATCATGAAGCTGAGTTCATCGATATGTGGTCCTGTATGCTATTCAAGCTGAAATAATGAATCCCAGGGTTTTTTTTAAACAGCTATTTTTCTCATGTACCTCATTTGGGTCTGTCTCAAATTTATTTCTTGGAACTTTAGGAAGTTTATGATCTATCTGGCATGATTAAATTCATTGGACGGACACAAATGCTGGTCATCTCGTGCACAAAAAGAGTGAACCCTAATCGCAGAAAAGGCAAAGATCTAAATGGGAGAATTAGAAAGCAAGATTGTGTATAATGTTTTTGTTGTTTCCAGTGTTATTTAAGGTACAGGAATAAATCGTGGGAGATTACAGTCTCAAATGGCCATGCTAGGCTTCCGAATGCTGTTGCTCCGTGTGCCCTTTGCTGATGCTGTCCCCCCCAGCCCCCCCAAAAAAACAACCACCAGAAAACAAAACAAAACTAAGGACTTAAAAATGCCTTCTCAGGAGCAAATAATCTCAACTCTAAGTAATATTTAAGAACATGTTTTAATTAGAAACTGGATTGAAAGAGTTGGACAATCGAATTGAGTTCACGATGACCAGCATACAGCTGAAATTTATTATTTTTAATTACAGGGCAAGGCCTCTAGAAGTCTATTGGTTTTAAGAGTGTTTCTTGCCCTGGTTAGTAGGCTTACTCTTCAAGTGAGTAGATAAAGGATAAACTTTTTCAAGCCTTGTATACACAGATTACTTCTATGGTATTATATTTAGGAGCCAGCTGACTTAGTGGCTGCAGATGTTCTAATCTAGGAACTCTTTTCAGGTAATAATTTGGACTCTTTGAACTTGAGAACCTTATTTCACAGAGCAGATGAAGCTGAAACAGATGCCTGACCAGAAGGGCATGCTGATGAACACCAGACTACCTAAACACCAGAAGAAGCAGAAAAGAAAAATGCAAAGGAAGGGGAGGGGAAATATGAAAAACCCTCAGTGCTTGGTGTGGGCTTTAAAATGTACTCAGAATTGGCCAGAAAAAATACAGTAATGATACAGTGCTCATCCTGATGTACTTGAAAGTATTCTTCCTAATACTCGTATAACATGGGTAGGCACTTTCATTGTTTTACAGATGGGCTGAGTGAGAGCCAAGGTTTCCTAGCTCAGTGCCTTGCACTAGTTCTAGAAGTTTTGAAGATCACTAGTTCTTCATCCTAGCTAATAGTAGAGAATGCTTTCCATGGTCGGTCCTTACTGATCGTATCAGTACTTGGACAGGTAGAGACTGGCAGTTCCATACTGAATTGGGGGAATAAAGTCTGAAGAGAAAGTTGTTTTACAGTTGTGGCTCCTGTTAATACATGGTTTTATCAACTGAAGAGGTTCAGAATGCAGATAGGGGCTGAGACTGAAGGGGGTTGAAAGACATATGCATTCCTTGAGGACGTCACCCATTCCTGAGAAGGAAATACTAGTATACTTGTGAGTCTGCAGACATTCTGCCACTCTGTTAATTTCTCTGGTCTGGAAAAGGCAGCATTGTCGCAGTCAGCAATCTGCCCGCATTAGGCAAAAGGCTTTCAATTTTTGTTTTTAAAGTTGTGATGCCCTGGGGAACTGTGTGTTTCTTGCAGTTGGTAATAAAAGTATGCAGAGTTTCTTCTCTCTAAAACTTCAGCTCAGCATGGTGGTCATTTTTATCTGAATGCTCTTTATTTTAAATAACTTTTGGGGTTCCATTTGAGTACCTAGCGACCAGAAGAACTCTGTGCCTTAAAAGTGCATAAAGTAAACCCTTGCTTTGTGTTTGTACAGAGCCTGGTATAATGGATCCCTAATTGAATCACCTAAACTTCATTATGATTAATAAGCACTGCTCAACATTCATAGTACAGAGAAGCTAGGTATGGAGTCTTAATTACCACCTTGAGTGATTCTTTAGGTTAAACTTTGAGATGAGAATTGCGAGGAAAGTGTTACCCTGCTACTCCCAACTCTGTACTCCTGGATAGGCACAGGATTACAGTCTCTGGGGCTTCCACGCTGCCTGTGTTTCATGAACGCAGGATTTGCATGGAGATTAAAAGTCAGGCTTCTGCCTGCAATGTTGTTCATCCTTTTTTTACAAGTAATACTTGCACCGTTGCTGTCACAGGAACATCAGAGAAAATGGAAACGTCCTGTCTTTTCAGGCTATGCGCTTGTCAGCAGTTTGTGGATAGTCAGTTTCATCATTTTCACTTCAGAGTCAGGCACATTCCCCTTTTGTCAAATGGGATAAAACACTTGGCCTAAGACAGAAAAGACTGGAAATGTGGCTGGAGGAAAAATCCTCGTTCAAATTGGAGTAGGATTGGAGAGTTGGTGTTGTACCTGAAAAATATTTCTAGCTCTGGAATTTATTAAATTCCACTTTCTAAACTCCTGAGCTGTTTTTCTTTCTACTTTGAGCCTTGGCTAAGTCAGTATTTAGAGAAACAATTTATGAAAAAAAGCAACAGGTATTTTATTCATGTCATTAGGTTAGGAAAGATGTGACATATGGGATAGTGTAATATCACTCTTCATGTAGGCCCAGATTCAGCAATGTACTTAAGTGCTTGCCAAACATTAAGTATGTGATACTTACAATTAGGCATGCACTTAAGTCCTTTCTTGAACTGGGACCTTACTTCACAGGAGCTCTTTCCAATACTTGTTTGGGTCCCAGCAGTGATGGATGGATGTTCAGGGAGATTCATAGCATTCATAGTGCTGAGTGTAGTGTACACGGGTAGTTACCAACAGACCAGGACATATTACGTGATCTTGGCTGTCTGTGAGAGAATACAACATACTGGAAACACATTTATTTGCCAACACCTTTTCCCACATTGACTCATCTTCTTCCAAAAGTTTAATCATGGCTATGAATGTGTCCTTGCAGATATCAATTAAGCTTGATGCATGCATTTTCCATACACATGGAAAGGAATCTTTTTCTGTTGGCTTCCTACGTAAAAAAAAAAAAAAAATCCTTCTGTGATTGGTACCAGTATCATTGGTTTATTTGTTTACTGTAAGTTCTTGCCCCTTTTGATATGAGCTTCAATGGCAGGAGAAACGTTCAAACAATCTGGAGGGTATATAAAGAACGTGTGTGATTATACTGAGCAAAAATAATTGGGCTTTTGTGTTACTGCCTGAAAGCTAAGTCTCCTGTTTCTGGGACCTGTTTATTGTATACTATGCAGAGCCTGCAGCTTCTCTGCAGCAGATCGGGACTCCCCTAGCCTTTCTGCTGTTTCCTTTTTTATGTCTGGGCTTGTGAGCAGCATTGGTATGCCCCAAACACCTGCCAGATTTGCATATCATTCTTGCTTGGCTTCAGCATCCAGTGCAAAGTTGGCACATGAACTGTAGAGAAGCAGGGCTAGTGTTTTGATTGTAAGCCAGAGCCTGATACTGAAATAGGCAGCGGGATGGGATCCAGTAATTGTTGGCCTCTGATCAATGAAAACTGTCGTTCGGCCAGTAAATCGTTGGTATGTGGGCTTAGTTCTATATATCATCTTCGGGCTGGTGTCACCCTGACTCCAGGACGAGAACATTATCAACATGTCATCAAGTCTGCCGGGAGTTTTTTATTACTTTTTCCCCTTTGATTTATATCCATTCTCTTCTTAAATTTCACACAGGTCAGTTTTGACAACACACTGGGAGATGTTAAGGGGGATTGTTTCTTTGGTGCTGAAATAGATTCTCCAGCTCTGTTGAGGAGGGAGCCTCCCTCTCCTGTGCATTCTCTCCTGGCAAGGAGCTTACTAGGGATCATGTCTTTTCCCGCACTCCCCAAATCCCTGTTGGTGGAACGCTGGTCTGGCTGTGTGTCTCATTCTTTAATTATCTCCATGGTAGGATGCAGGGCCTCACATCTGTGTCTGGTGGGAACCCTTGAATCCTGGTGAGAGAGAACCTGATTAGTTTAGGCACTGTCTATATGGGGCATTCCCCATTCCCCATTCATCAGTTTTAAAGTAGATGGAGACCCCAGTGTGGACTTTCTTCTTTTGGACTGTTTAAAGATTCTCAATTTGCTTAAGTCAAACTAAAATTTTCTAGGTTTAAACTCACATTTTAATTGTCCACACAAGGTTCTTTGAGTAAATGTGATATATTTTATTAGACCAAGTAAATAGTTAGAAACATTATTCTTTGCAAGCTTTTGGGCACAAATAGCCTTCTTCATTCATTGGATTATCCACACAAGATTTTTGGCACTGTTTTTGCTAAAACAGTTTAAAACCACTCCTATATTTTAGATCCAGTGCAGCTTTTCTTGATAGACAAGCTCCTGGTAACATCTGCTGTGCTAGAAGGAACATCAAAGTGATTACCATGAGCCTATTCCTGCAGCCCCTAATTAGGCAGAATGCTTAATTTTTGTCGGTGGGAAATTGACTTTTGTTCATTGTAGAAGTGAGGCTTTGCGGGCTTTCCTAGTAGACATGGAGAAATCTATTGTCAAAGGCAAAGCAGAATAATCATTAGTCAATTTTAATCTGGAATAGTGTCCACATGGGGGAGTTATACTGGCACAACTACAGCAGAATCATTATTCCATTATAGCTTTGCCAATCGTTTCTCCTGCATCCCAAACCTTTACTATTTGGCCCCAGGAGCAAATACTCCCAATTATAGTGTGCTAGGCTCATTTTAAAGAAAAATCAAGATACTTAACATACATAAAATTGACATTCTTGCTGTAGTTGGGCATGGGGTAACTTTGGTATTTCTGTAGTAAATCTTTTCCTCCTTACTGTATCATGCATCTCACTTCCAGGGTGGAAAGGAAATCTTTTTCTTCTTAGTTGATGCTAGTAATGATGATTAGCTGCCAAAAGATGTCTTACACTGTTAAATCTTAAAGGTCCAAATTAAACTCTCTTCTTCCACTGAAAATTCAGAATAGTACTACTGAAACTTGGTGGAGTTGAGAAGAACTGGGCCTGAGTGAAAAACAAGTAAGAACATTCAGAGTTGAGGTTAAACACTGAAGTGGTTTTTGCACCCCAGGGGGATTATATGCTGCTGTCTATGATATCTAAACTGAGCAAGTTAGAGTAAAGAGTCCTGGCTTCACTCTGCTGTTCCCAGATTGAGCCAGTTTTGTAATGTTCTGTTTGACATAACTTGTGAATTCTTTCTTTGTGTGTGGTGTGGTTTTTACTTAAACACAAAGTTAAATAAAAATATACTGATCAAGAAGGTGGATGACTAGCTTTCTATACAGGCCACAGTGGCCTTTCTGGAGACCTTTCCTCCTAATGTGTAAATCCTCATTAAGGGGCACTCCAAATCTGATTGCGGTCCCAGTTCAGCAAAGCACTTAACATGTGTTGAAGCATGCAAGAAGTCAATGGGATTACTTAAATGCTGAATGTTAAGCAAATAATTGGCTGGATCGGGACCTGCATGAATATAGATCAGTTCCTGCACTAGAACAAAGTGGATTGTCAGAGTTAAACCTTTATTTTTAATCCTTCAAACAAGGGACAAGTGAACGGGCTGCTTTAGGAATTCTGTCCTTGCCAAGTTCCGTTTCTTCAATCAAAGCTTATATTTTAGTTACATGACCACAAAAAACGTTTCAAACCAATAAACCTCAGAAAATGTTTACGGTTGTATACATTAAAGAAACCAATGTGAGGTTTCTTTGTTCTTCCTTTTCTCTCTCTTACTTTGGTTTCAGATGTGTGTTTTCGCCTGGCCTATTTAGTGCTCCTGCAAACCTTGCACATGCAACAACCCCCTGCAGTTAGGTGCATAGTTCACATTCCCAATTGCCTGCTGCACAGCTTCCATGGTGAGGGAACCACTATTTTCTGTAAGGGCAGCTTAATATATCCAGGGAGTGACTATTGTTGCAGGTCAAATGCAGTTCTGAAGACTGCAAAACTGCTTCTGAAGTTTGTTGACTTTTATTAATTGTAGGTGGGAAGCTAAACTTAAAATCTGCAGCTTGCTTAGTCTCTTTCTGGGAACTGAGCTGTATGCACATTATTTTAGGTGGAGAGCTAAGGCTGTATGTTCAAGGACATAACAAAAGTAAATACCAGGATAATATTAATATAGTAGAAAAGAGAGTGTAGGGCTCTGTACAAGCTTTCTTGTGTTACCTCCAGCAAGCTCATAAGAGAATTCACAGCATGAATTTGTGTATGTGTGTGATCATTGGCTTGAGTATGTAGGCTTTAAAGTCTGGTACAAATTGTATTTGTTAGTATTGTCTCTTGTCCTAAATTCCCTCCAGAAAGTGAGATCTTGAAGCCATGAGAGTTTCCTGTTTCATTTATTTATTTATTTTAAAATCTTTTAAGTTTGTTACTCTTAAATGGAAAAGACACCAAAGCATAGGAGAAGGAGCTCTGCCCATCAAAACAGGTTTATGGAAAGATCCCAAGCTAAAATAAACAGAGCTTTATTGGGCACATTAGGATTCAGTCAGGATGCAAAGCAGTACCCAACCCATAGTGAGGGAAGCAGTCATGAACCGTGCTTTGCAGATGTTGTGCAAGGGTCTCAGAAAATGAAGCTCTCCATAGAGACCCATTACAGTTGTAGGTGTCCTGAAAGCTGCAGGGACTGGAATTAAAATGAATAGTGTTTAGGCTTCCCAACAATGTTCACACACCAGAAATTTGTGTGCAAAGCCTTTATCCATCCTAGAGCAGAAGATAAAAATGGTGGAACTTTGTGCAGTGGGCTGATCATCAGTTACTGAGTTTTGCCCTCTGAGCCAGGTTGTGACCCTAATTCCTGAAGTCAAAGGCGTGTTGTGTATTAGCCAACATGGTAGCCATCCCCCATTCTTCACTTGCTTCCAGTATTTGTGAGGTTCTAACATGTCTCAATTCAAATGGACCAAAAAGTTGTTCTTGAGCTGCCTCAGGTGCCTGGTTGGGGACTTAATCCTGTAGCTCAAACCTTAGGGTTTCATGCATAGCTGGAGGTCTTGAAAAACTTGGTGTAAGCTGCATCACACTGACCTCTTCAGCCTTCACATTTTCCATAAATTTGGAGGGCTCAATTCAGTCATTACTTGTTTCCCAGTTTTCTTCTGTACTTCTTACTGTCTTCTGGAAGCTTCTGTTCCATACATCTTCATAATTTAGTGCATTTGAGCAAATGCCTCGTAGCATTTACTCTATTCTGCTTCACACCAAGCATCTTTAATGGTACATCTACATGCTGAGCTAGTAGGAGTTGCTTACCACAGCAGACCATACTTGTGGACATGTTAGAAAATTGCTGTGCTGCTAGCAATACCCAAGCTGTACTTTGAAGCTAGATGGATTTATTTACTTTGAGTTGTAGTTGCCTTCATGACTTTAGTATAGATATACCCTAAGAATGGTGGGAAGCAAAAATGCCATGAATTATTCCAGATACAGTCTAAGACTCAGAAGAGTCTTTAAATTGAAATGACATCGATTAGACCATTGAGTGAAGATCAAATGAAATCAGTTACGCAAATGTTTCTTTGTCTGCACTCATTCTCGTTTTAGGAGGCCAGAAGCCGTTTCAATTTATAGAGGTGTAAAGTTTAGAAAATAAAAATAGTTGCATCATTGGAGATCCTATGTTTTAGTAACCTATTTCTCAAGGCTCCCACTTCCATTAGCATCAACACCTGACCCTCTCTGTTCCATTTTCCTTTGTGGGCCTGTCCTAGGTTAGTTTGATGTGGCCAGAAGAGAGACCTGCATTGCCAATTCTTCATGGGGCCGCCACTGTTTTAGCAGGTTGATAATGTTTGCACAGGTTTGTTATGGGAAGAGAATGAATTTCTGTTCTTTTCAGGCATCAGCCAGTTGCAAGCCATGTTCATTGAAAGACGCTGTCCTTTCCTGGTTTTGGAACAGTAGTTTATTTTGTGTAATTTCCTCTTGCAATTTTCTAACATTTCCAAAGATTTGGGTGTCAGCGAAAGTGCAGCTTCCCGCTGTAACTGAGAATGCTTTGCAGGAAGGGTTCCGAGTTGCAATGATCCAGTGGCGATGTGTAGGGGGTGCACATGCACCCCCTGGCAGCCCGTGCTCCCCATAAAAAGGAGATGGGCGGGGGGGGCAGGCGGGAGCACCGGTGCCCCCCCCTGCAAGCGCCGGCTAGGGAGTGGGAGCACCACAGC
>NW_005842076.1:102906-119791 GCF_000455745.1 Alligator sinensis
CCCCCCCCCCCACACCCCCCCCCCCCCTCGGTTGCTGACTGGTCACAGGGGGAGGGGGGCATATGCCCCCCCGACTAATGCAGCACCAGTCACCCATGCAAGGAGCCCTCCGAACAGACAGAAGTTCACTTTTGGTTTGGGGGGAAGGGGGAGGGGCATCTAGCTGCTGGCTACTGGCCTGCAGTCAGTTTCCTTTAGCAATGGCCCCTGCTCGTTGCTAGGCTAAAAAGTTTTCAGAATGGGAGGGTAGAAAGGGAGCAGACGGAGCTTCTTCTACAGGTTCCCCCAGTTGGTCTAGTGGGTGGGGTGGGTGAATTGGAGCCCGCCCCACCTCTGGTGGGGGCTCCACTACACCTGCCCCACCCTTCAGTGGGGGCTGAAAAACCCCCATACTGAACAACCCCCGCTCCCTTTCCACCCTTCCATTCTGAAAACAGTGACAGACTGGCAGGCAGTGCAGACAAGTTACAGAAGATGCTTTGTTTTGAAACATCTTCATCTGGCCCCTCATACAGTGGGTCAGAAAATACAGATTTTCACCCAATCCATTTTTTGCCATTTTTTGAAGCTGTCTGCATCCATGCAGTTGTGTTTGGTCACAGTTATAAACTGCTTTTTGTGGCCAGGTTGGGTGAAAAATATCACTTCTGTCTGCACACTTGGTGATTTACAGAGCTCTTAAGCAATAATGCATGGTTTTGCCTTATATATGCTATGGTCTGAGTAATGTTCGTTTGCATGCTACAGCATTTTTCTATGGGCATGTCTTATATTTTTGTTTTTCCCTCAAGTATCGACCAGGGGGCATCTCATTTCATTCGTAGAAGAGGTGATTTCCCCTCCCCACCCCCCCCACCCATAATTTCCTATTTCTCAGTAAAACCAACTTATATCAGAATATCTATAAACGTATGGCATACCTGCTGCATTCGCAGTTGGGATGACTCATCATTAGATAGCTCCTCATGTAAAGTGCTTTAGAACCATATTGTAAGATAGGTACTAACAAGAGCAGTTGGGTAAGTTTTATTCAGGTAACTACTCCCACAGAACTCCAACATTATGAAATTACCACAGGTCTCATTTAAATTTGCTGAAATTCATGGAAAGATTAGCATGATTCCAGTGGGTTTTGATCTCCACTGCAGTGCTTGCAGGATGTGGCCCTAAACATGTATCAGAGAAACAAAGGAGAGGTAGGGAATACACATTGTCAAACCCTCTCTCCCCACTTCTGTGTCTTGTTTTTTCTTTCTTTTTTTAATGAGATCCTTGCTTCATTTGGCTTCATTTTTGTTGAACCCTTTCCTATTATCCTTTCTTGATTACTTATACTCCGAGGTACTCTTGCATATTTTCCTAGTTTGTTTTTAAGATTGATGTTTATCTTGAATCACTTTTAGATTCAAAGTTTTCCTTTATAAGTCTAGATCATTTATGACCTGTGGCTGTAATGCTTGTTCTGCATTTTATTTACAGATACCATTTTTATTGCTTCTATTAATTTCAGCTCTTGATTCTGCCAACAGTTATTCATATTCTTATGTGTCCTCACATGAGTAATCCTGTTGGCAGTGGAACTAACCTTTAGAATCTGTGCAAATATTTGTAGGATTGGATTCCTTTATTTTCATTATTCTTTTTAACACCTTGTCCTAATTTAATTAGATATTACTTATAACTTCTCCCATCCTCCATGCCATTTTGAATAGGGACCTGTAACTTTCTCCCAGCAGTCTGTCTCTCGAATTGCCATCTCCTTGATTCTGCATGAAACCATCTTTCTCCTTCATAAAAGGGCAGAATAAATTTCCAGTAATAAATGTAAAGTAACTATTAAATTGGATTGACAGTAGTCACATAGAATGAAGCTGCACTGTAGTCTAAAGTGGAGGTCAGGTGAAGCATGATGGATGGTCTCTGATACTGTTGGTCTCTTACAGCCTTATACTGTTTAAAAGAAATATGGCCTCAGTAGGACTTGGTTTACTCCTATTGAATTCAATTGAGAGCTTCTATTGGCCTCAGTCGGTGAAGGATCAAGTCTATGTATTCTGCATAATTCCACAGCTTGGAGCATCATGGCTCAAGCTTCCAAATAGCTCTTTTATCTCCTGGACATTCACCATCCAGCTTTATGGCAGGGTGTGGGGGAGCTAGACTGTTCTCAGTGGATGGATGGAGCTGGACTGTTCTCAGTGGTGGCAGATGACAGAACAAGGAACAACGGTCTCAAGTTGCAGCAAGGGAGGTTTAGGTTAGATATTAGGAAGAACTTTTTCACTAAGAGGGTAGTAAAACACTGGAACAGGTTACTCAGAGAGGTTATGGAATCTCCATCCTTGGAGGTTTTTAAGACCGGGCTAGACAAAGCTTTGGCTGGGATGATCTAGTTGGGGCTGGTCCTGCTTTGAGTAGGGCGTTGAACTAGATGGCCTCTTGAGGTCCCTTCCAACCCCAATTTTCTGTGATTCTGTGAAGTGTCATTACTCTTTAAACAATAGACTAGGATCAGGAACAGATTTGGGAATTTCGGGGTCCTTACTGAGTTTATTCTATAGATTCTTTGGCTTCTCCCTTCTTCCATAAACCTGCTGATTTATCACTTTACTTTCACCTATTCTTAGGGATCTTCTTAAATTGCAGTGAGACAAAAGACTTTTCATGGCTTGCTTGTAGAGCCAATTTCATGGGCCTTTTGTAGCAGCCCCTCCCCTTGATGCTGATTGGCAGAGAGGTCCTTGGCAGTGATTGGGAGAGAAGCCCTGGGAGGGAAGCAGGGATGAGGGGACATCCACCATCTTGTCTACTATTCTTCATGTTGCCCTGCCAGCCAACACCTTCCCTGCTGGGGATCCAGCATTTTATTTTTATTAACTTTTTTGTTGATTTGCAGATTTTGCGGACCATCCTGGATTTTGTGGTTTCCCTGAAATCTGTGAAACTGCAAGTGAAGTAGGTCCCTACCTGTTATATTTCCCCAAATCTATCCCCGGAATATGGACAATACTATGAATGAATCATTTTTCTTTGCTCTGTGCACGGGGAGAAGAGGGTCCTGTACACTTGTATTCAGTGTGAGTAAATGGAGAGCATAGATTCTTTGCTAATACCAAAGAGAAGCTGGACTATAGCAAGGAGCAGCTGCCCTTCTCCAGTCAAAGACTATTGTGCAGATTATGTGTCCTAGTCTTACTCATTTACCTCTTTGGATGCTACAAACTAGGTCTAGGTGTAAATCTGGAAAAGTAAAACCTCCAGTTTAGAGAGAGGCTCAAGTCTCTTAAAAGCTGGATCTAGCTTACCTCACTTGTCCATATAGCTTCACTGAATACTTGCTTGAGCAGGGCCAGGAGAATTGGTGTGTGCAAACCAACTGAAAGAAAAAAGTAACGTGATTGAAATGGAGCAGGGGTGTCAAACATACAGCTCATGGGCTGGATGTGGCCTGCAGAGCCACTCGATCCGACCCACCTGGTTACTGGCAGGCCGCCAGAAGTTGTGGGGAGGGGTGTGGTCTGCTGCAGAGTCTGAGACCATTGGGCTCTGGTCAACACAGCGATTGGTGGCAGGAGGGTGAGTGGGGGCTGATGCCCTTTGGCCACTTTGCCTTTTGCCACTGCTGTGGCCTGAGCTATTTGGCTGCCAGCCCCACAGCTGCTGTCACACCCTATCCCATGCCAGAGCTGGAGCTGCCACCACAGCATGGGGCAGGTGACAGCTTGAGCCCAGGTACAGCTGTTGCTGCTGCATGCCCTGGGCTGGTTCCAGCCCACAAGGAACCCCATGGTCTGGATCTGGCCTAGGACATAGGCAAGTTTGACATCCCTGAAATAGACAATGAGATTATACAAATTGTTGTTGCAACTATAAACCCTTATTTAGGTTGGGGTGGTCGGGGAGGGGATTGACAAACCTTTGTTCCATTTTTTTTTTTTTTTTTTGCTGTAGAGTTCAGCAAGTCTCATCTTTGTAGTATGTAGTCTTATTTTCTGTTTCTAATGGGCATTTCAATTACCTCTCCAGAAACTCTATCCAGTTGACAAAGTCTCTTTAATTGGAAAGCAATAGCTTTTAATTGTTGGGAATTGTGAATGAGAGTACAGCTGAGAGGCAACACTTTGTTTAGCTGTTGTACATTATCACAGCACTAGAGTCAGTTTTCTAGACCAGAGTGCTGGTAGCATTAATGACTAGGACAGCTGGAGTGAATCTTAATAGAATCAGTTGTAAAGACAGATCAAAGTTTCAGATCATTTGCAGCCTGGCATTTCTTGTTTGATCAGTAATTTCTCACTTGGTTTCTCTCTCTCTCTCTTGTTTTTTTTTAACATTTTTCTTTAAAACATGGACAAAAGAACAACTATCACCACCCAAAAGGTAAAGAGAAGACGGGGAAAATCCCTCATATTTCAGTGAATGTCGTACAGTGGGCAGATGACTGTTTATCCAATCTTTTGAGTGCTTAATGGGGTTCATTGAACTAATACAGTGCAAACAGCAGTGCCTCCTGCCTTTGATCAATCAAGTGGTCCTTCCAGTAGGCTTTGGAGCCAAGATATTTTCCTTTCATCCTCTGGGCTTTGTCATGGCCGCTGTGTTGATTAGAAACACAGATGCCTGCCTCAGACAAGAAAGAGAAAGAAGCCAATGTGCTGACTTGAGGAAGTGTGTCAGTGCAGCCTCCAAGCAGGAAAATCACTAAGCCACAACAACAGGTGAATTGGATGGGAGTTAAAAGGAGATGGGAGAGAGCAGGCAACTGAGGATGAAAGATAGCCGGGGGCAAGGAAAATGGCAATAAACATCCCCACTTGTGTTATTCTTTACTTTATGGTAAATGTCACTCTTCTAATTACATCGGTAGGTTGTCGAAATGGGGAAGTTACCATGCAGTAAACTTGGGTGTGAATTTACAGCATGTTTGCTGCTCCAAACAAACACCTCATGGAAAGTCTGAATGCATGTAAAGAATGCTTTTGTGTGTGGCGGCTGACTCCATTCTGACAAGGAAATGAGCTCCTCTTTCTCAATGTGTAGTAAGACTGTCTACTCGGAGGCTTTGCAGAGAGTAGCCAGTACAAGGTAGATCCACAGCAGCAGTTTGAACTGACAGGTACAAGTAGTCCAGACAGGTTGCAAGGTGCTAAGTGTGAAGTGGACTTCAGAAATTAATGCCCAGGACTTGAACAGCTGAAGTTAGTCTCTTTTGAGCAATCACTTGCAGCTCTCTGTGGTAAGAACAGTGGCTGAAGCACTGTGCCTAGATTCATACAGCTCTAGTTAGGCAAGGTTACAGGTCACTATGATCATAGGCAACTGGTCGGGGAGGTACGGGGGCACATATGCAATCCCTGACAGGCCCATCCCTGTTGCTGACACTACCGCCAGCTTCTGCAGGTGCTTGCCAGCCCCCTCCCCACTGCTGGCTTCTGCGGGTGGTCGCCAGCCCCGTCCCTGCTGCTGATGCTGCCGCTGGCTTCTGCAGGTGCCTCCCCGTACTCAGGAGGCACCAGACTTCCATGGCTATGATGGATATGTTGTGCAGTGGAAAAAATTGAACGCAATTGGTTAAAATGACTGCTGCTAACGGTTAAAATATGGTGGCTGCAGCTTTAGTAGGGACTGTCCAAAAGGGTGAGGTGCTTGTGCATAATTTGTTCTTGGAAATGGTGTGATATTTGTGTGCGCGTGTGTGTTGCTTACCAGTTGCTTAAATAGAATCTGCCAATTCAGTCCCTTGAATGGTTGTTTTAAATTAAAGCTGTTTGTAGCATTTGATTTTGTTAGTTCTTTTCAGAAATCATATTTAAGGAAATGATGTCCTTCTCATTCCCTTCTCCCCACAAGCCCCTCCTCCTCTTTGGTTTTTTGTTTTGTGATGGAGTCTTTTTTTCTTTTTTTTTTCCTCTTAGCAATTTGATTGATCCTCCTTTTTTCATTTCCACATTGCTGGCTGCATATGGAACCCCACTCAGCTTTAGCTGAGACAAAATCGACTGCACACAATTTGCCTCTGACAGCTTGTACAAGAGCAAACATTTCCGAAGAGCTGAAAGTCTAGAAATTCAATCAGCGGAAAACCTACTGTGTGGAACAGCTTTGCTAGTGCTACAGCTCCCTGCTGGGTAGAAAAGCAATCCAGTTACAATAAATCCTTAAGAGTGGAGTCATTTGGGTAAAAGGAAAAACAAAAGCTGGTTTATACAAACTGATTGAAGTCAGACGTTTTGACTTCCCATTGAAAAGGGAGTCAAGGCCCAGGCTTGCTTGGTAATTTAAAGGGGAGATTGACTCCTTTCATCTTTCTCTTGGGCAGGTTCTTAGTATTTTGCTTGTGGAGCAACGTAAAGAGTTTTCAACTTAAGTTAAACATAGCTTCTTTGATATCAGTAGTGTTGATACTGTGGCTAACTATGAACTGAATTGGGTTGGGACACTTCAGCCAGCAAGGAGGGTCTGATTCTGATACCAGCAACACGGATGATACGTCATTGTAGTATCATGACCGTGAGAATACTGTACGACTGATATTAGAATTGGGTCTGCTGTGTTAGACCAGTGTAGCTCAGTGAATTATGCTCTTCATTGCTACAAAGTCGCATGATCACGTGCTCATTTTAGGAACCCATACAACCTTCTGCAAATTCCTAATATGAAGGCAGAGCTGCATGTACTGTGGGAAACAGCATCTATTCTCTTCTCTTCAATTCCCATTTGCTCCTTGGATATGAGAAATTAAATAGTACTTTGAAACTTAGTTAAATAAAAATGAAATACCTGTGGAGAAAGCAGTGCCAATTGTGGGGAGGTATCTGTAACTGGTCCATGTTTAAAATAAAAAATATTTGGGGTCTTATAAATTCCCCTCAGCCCCTTTGCCATCTTGGTGTCTTTTAAAAAATTGCATTTTCCCTCCCTTTCAGCCTTTTTTTGGTTTTGGGCATCTTTCAAAGTACACCTTTCAAACAGTAACATAGGAAATGACCAACCAGCTGAAAAGGAAAATGGGAAATGCTGAGATTTTTTTTCTGATGGCTTTCAGGTGTTAGTTATTACTGTAAGTAAAATCTTTCCAGACAGATGTGAATCATCCCTTTAATGGCAGCATGGGGCTCAGTTGTAACTACTGCCCTGCATATAATCTCTGCTTATCTGTGTCCCCCTCCAAAAAGTCTGATCCTTGTGAAAAATTTGGAAGATTCTGTAAATGTTGCAGAGGATGAAATCTACTTTTTCTGTTCTTTCTCTTTAAATGTGACGTTAAAAATCAGTGAGCAAATGATTGCCTGTCCTTGCCACACAACTGGAGATGAATTATGGTTGTGTTGCTTTGCTTTCTTTAAGTATAGTAACTTGGTATGGGTCTTAACTTTTAACTCATGTCACTTCTGTAATTGCCACCCAACTTTTACGATTTGTGGTCCTATGGAGAATTTTTGGGATGGTAAACCCTCTCCCCTACACCCTTGCATATGTTGTCTAAAGGCAGAAGATGAGGAAGGGTGGTACTAACTAACAGTTACTCTCAGGCTAAATACAGGAGTTCAAAAAGGCCGAAGCAGAAGTGCTCCAACTTTCAAGCTTTACTCTAAGTGCTCAAGGTTAGGTTGGGAGCAAGCAGAATACATGTTAACCCTCTGTGGGGGAGGTGAGGTTTGGAGCCTGCCTATATGGCTCAAGCCCAGCAGGTGGTGTATGGGTGGGGGAGGGGGATGCTGCTGCATGCCTCTGTGTATCTTGCAGGCTCCCTGACCTACTGAAGAATCCTGAGCAGAGCCGAACAGTTTAGCTACCCCTGACTGGCTGGTGGGGACGTCACAGCTGCGCACCTGGACCTGATGTGGTAGCAGATCAGCCTGGCCACAAGCCATCAGCTGGCTGTCCCTTGTATGCCTATCAAGTGTATGTGCATCCTGGACACCTGGGTTGTGTGTGTGTGTGTCCCAGACACCTGGTGTGTGTGTCCCAGGCACCTTTATTCTGTGTGGTGATGTATGTATGTTTCCCGGGCACCTGGTTTGTGTGTACTGGGCACCTGTATTGTGTGTGTGTGTGTCCTGGATGCCTGCCAATGCTGGTGGGCCTGGCACCACACAGTATCTGGCTGTTTGGATCTGTGAAGCCTTGGCCCATTAGCTCCTCACCCATGTGGACTAGGAGCCATCCCCAGATGAGTAGGGCTGGGGGCCTTCAAGTGCCCCCACAGTGGCACCAGGCCATGGGTCTCCAGCCCAGGGCTCCTCTGGCTCATCATGGGTACCACAGCTGGCAACCCAGGCTGGCCAGGCACTATACCCTTTCCACTTTCTCTTCCCCCGCCTCCCCAAGGGCACATATTGGGGCTGCCAGGGAATATGGCCTGAAGAAGAGACTTGCCTTTTTAATCAAAAAGTTGAAACTGCTAAACTGCTAGTGTGTTTATTAAATGAAAACTGTGGAAGGTTGTCCACTCCAGAACTTGGAACCAACTTCTTGGTTGACATTGAGAGAGTGGGGAAAGACTCTGGCAGCACTGGATGGTTATGATGTTGAGGGGTGGAGGGGATAGGCAACTGTGGGGATTCAACTTAAACCTTGGGGCAGCGGGTGAAATGCTGTGTGCAAAACTGCTGCCCCTTGGTTTAATTAAAATGTTGCAGCTGCCAAACTTTTTGTGGACATAATAAAGAAAAACTTTGAAATGTTCCCTATTCAGGAGCCTGGACATGAGGCTATACTGCTCCCCCACAGCAGGACCTGGGCCTGCAGTGACCTGGCCCAGGGGGCTGGTGGGCCATTCCCCCCACACCTTCTCCCCTGCTTTTGAGTGCTCCTGTGACCTTCCTGGAACCTCTTTGGGGCCTGACAACTACCAGCATCCGGGGTAGCGTGTTTGCCCTGGAAGGTGGGTTGAGTCGCTGCCAGCTCCTGCATTGGGCATTGGGTCTCCGAGTGGGCCCTGCTGGATGCCTTCCTGGCTCCTTGGACCATGGATTAGGGGCTCCCAATTGCCATATCTCCTGTTCCAGGTCTCCTTTGCCCCTCAGCATCTCTTAGTCAATGTGTGGTGTGGACCATTCCTCCATGGCCACCATCCAGGGCCACCTCCCTTGTGGGACTCTCGGGCATGTCACCTCAGGGAGGAGTCCCTAGAGTGGTGCTCTCCATGCTGGCGGGGGCTGGGCACCACTCCTGCCTGTGAGGCAACTGTATCCCCATGGGAGGTAGTGCTGATACCACATAAGACAGACCCTAACCACTTCCATGCTGCCAGGTGTCTGGGCCTGTGGAGAGCCTGGCAGGCTGGCTACTGTGGCTTTGTGTGTTGTGCTAAATTTAGGTAAGGGGTGAATGGAAATGAAATGATTGTTCAGAGTAATCTGGTCTTAAATCCATTCCTGTGACATTTTATACCAACAGCAAATGGGTCCCTCATTGGGCATGACCTTGACAGAGAAGCGTGGGTCAAGTTGAATAGACTGAGATCTGGATACAGACACTTCAAAATAACACTGTACAAGGTGAACATCCTGGACAGCCCCCTGTGGGAATGTGGTGTCCAGCAATCAGCACAGCACTTAATTGCAAGCTGTAATGTTTACAAATGCCCAGGCAGAGTAGATGGAATCTGCATACTGAGCCATAGTATCAGACAGTAGCTCGTAACTGGCTGGAGAGAGAAAGGTGTGGGGGCTAGTGGTGGTGGCGGGGAGGTTGGAAATGGGGGCTTCGACTCCTCGGTCACTTAAAGCCTAGGGGTAGGGCTGGCCCAGCACTTCAGCAGACCAGACAAGCTCTGGCCAAGGCTAGGAGGGGGAGGTGGGTGGGCTGCCTTAAAGCCCCAGGGTTTGCCGAAGGAATGTGACCTAACATGAGTCTCAATAGGATCTGATACAGATATTCATTAAAGTGCTCTAACCTACAATGCTGAAGTCATATCCATGTAAGGTTATTTTAGTGTGGGATCTGCCATATTTACAGCTTTTTGTGTGTCCTTATCGTGCAATAAGTGTAACTTGTACACTTGGCCTTTGGTACTACTTTGCCCTGACTTCAGGCTAACATGGCTAACACTTGTCTACCCCTCCTCTCTTTGGAGAGAGGTGGTCACTGGAGATCCCAAGAGTGATCATGTTGATGATGGAAAAAGCAGTGGCCAAACACAAGGCCAGAGAGATTGCAGAAAGCATCACGTATTTCTAGGCTGGAGCTCCTGTGTGCAGGCAAGCGGAGACTTTTATAAGAGATAGACACAGTAAAGAAGTGAGCTCTGAGTGTGGAGATACTATTCAGGTAGCTTTTATCTGTAGCATTGCATTTATTCATTTTGATTAGTTTTTTCCTTATGCTGGGCTTCAGCTTCTACAGATTATATTCTTGTAGGCTGTCTGGCATGTAGATTTATATTTCTGGTCTCCTGTATTATATATAAGAGCACATGTAATCCCATGTCTCTGGATGTGTTATTGGCAGCAGGGGTGGAACATGTAACCTAAGGAACTAAATGCATAAGTCTGTACTTAATGAGCAAAGAATCCACTTCTGTTGGCAAAGGTGTGGCAGGTTCTTTCTGTGGCTCAGTCACCACTAGAGGGGATTAAGGAACTGGATTGGGTAGGTTATAGGTAGAGAACACTTGTCAGCTAGGGCACATATTGCCTTAGGCAACTTAAGTGCCATCAGACTGTAGTAGATATTGAATCACCTGACTGCCCTCTGTTGGTTCTTGCAGCATTGTTTTTAGCTCCAGTTTTTAGGGCCCTGCAGGTTTCATTTTTTACATGATTAAAGTATTAACAATGCCATAAATAGTAACCTGGCTACACTTTTAAGCCAATTCATGGCATGATAATATAGCAAATGAGCCACAAAGATATTCCATGTGTAATGTGGATTATCTTTGTGGTTCATTTATATTGTGCCTTCCATTGAACTTGTGGCTGACCCATGACAAAGCCCCACGCTCAGCTGAGTATAGAGATCTGGCATGGGGCAGTCCCAGGGACTAGGACGGAGCCCTCCACTACCATGTCAGTGGGTTTGGGATGGCATCCATCCTGGTCCTGGCACCCCTTTCTGATTCCTGGAGCATCTCCCTGATCTTGGGCTCACTGCTCCTGGAACCTGTAACATGGGTCTTGGCAGACAGGGAGCTTTAAAGAACACTACTGTGGTGGCCTTCTTGCTGGGGACTTTAAATCCCATACCTGCTAGCTCTGGCTGGACTGCCATGTATGGGGGATTGGAGGCTCTTGGCAGGGTTTAAAGTCCCTAGCAGGGAAAGCCTTTTGGTTCTTGCCCCCCTTGCTCCCCCACTGGGAGGTTCTGATCTCCCATACCCAGTAGCTTGGTCAGAACTGCAGGGTTTAAGGTTTTGACTTACAGCTGAGTTTTGGAACCGTCACAGGCAGGGTCCTACAGGAGGGCCGTGATCTCCTTAAGGCCCCCTTCCTCCATGCCAAGTCGGCCCAAGGGCACCCTCCAATTCTCCTCCGCCACGTCTTTGCTGTTTAGATAAGTTTGGGGAGGCTGCCTTACGTCTTCTTGAACACGGTTCATTGTGACTTCTGTCCCCGTGGACTCCCAGGCCCCTTGTGGGTCTTGTCCTGCAAATGGGTGCTTTGGGGCACCCTAGCCTTATGGGCTATGCGTGGCTCCAACCACCCCTTATGCCACGCCCCAAGCCTCACAGTTGGAATAGACATTGGTCTGTCAAATATACACTCGCCCTCTCTCTCGGCCTTCTCGGTAGCGCCGCCCTCTCTCTCGGGCCCACCACACTGCTACCCCCTTCCTCTGGGGCTCACCATGCCCGCACTGGGGCTTCTCAATAGTGCCCCCTCTCTGGGACTGGGGTCTATGCACCCCATACACCGTGCCCTTACTGGCGCTGGGGTCCCCACACTACCGTGAGTCCCCTATGAGGATACTGTGCCCTTTCTGGCACTGGGGTCCCCATTTGGCTGTGAGTCCCCGATGAGGCCTCCTCCAACCCCTAATAGCCTCACCCAAACCACCTGTGTAACAACAAAACAAAACACAAGCCCCTAGGCTGTAACATAACTTAAAGCCACCCAGCTAAACCCATGTTGCTCAGACATCTTAGAGCTGCCATCCTTTACTCCGCTTGAGCAGTACCTGCGGTTCTCATATCTTTGCTCCAGGAGCTCCTTCTCTGTCTGGCTGCTGGCAGGGAACTACCTGGCCTCAGCTCCTGGGCTTTATGAGAGCCAGGCCCTGCCCCTTGCAGCCAGCTGACTGCTGGCAGGTGTGGGTCGTTTGCTGACTCCAGTTGCCCTGGCAACCACCAGCTGGGCTCCTTATTCACTGCTAGGGCTCTTTCTCTCGCAGTTTCTCCTCTTTAGGAGCAGGGCACTTCGGTGCTCTGCGACAGGATTTGTTCCTGACATTCCCAGTCTCAAGCTGTTCCAGCTGGGGCCAAAAATCAGCTAATTGTCAGCCCAGCCCCAAACCATACTGCAGCTATTTCAAGTCCCTGGTAGGGTCCCAGGGGCCACCTGCCAATCAGGTGGTTGCTGGCTGGGTTGGACCTGTGGGCACTTTTCTTTCCACTTGCCAGTGCAGGCAAATATCAGGATTATGATGGTAAGCAGTAATGGCGTGATTAGAATCTGATCCCTGATTGTGCGATTGCACTTCCTGCCATACACATGTGGGATCAGGAATCGGAGCCCATCGTACCATTAAATGAACATGTGCTAGGGGCCTTAGTTTCTTGGTTTGGAACATGTAAAGAAGCTAGCTTTTGATGGAAGTAAGCAGTAATGGGGAACCATAAGTGTTTACAGGCAGACAAGCAGTAGCTGCGGTGCAGCTGTGTGTTGTAGTTGTATCTGGCAGTAGTGGAACAAATAATAAAGCAGGTAAAGCGGGAGCTGGATAAGACCTTACAAGCATTAGCTCATGTAGAGTTTTGGAAGCCTAGGGCTGGCTCTGCTTCTTTAAGGACGATTTGCTTTTCTTCCATGTGAGCCATATGGCTTCATAAGTTCTTTGTGCGCCTGGATGAAAATTTCCTATCAAATCTTCTTTGCTAGAAAACTGGCATTTTGGGAGAATGAAAATTATCCCCAAAGCATCAGCTTTCCATGAAAATGTTTGTTTCTTATTGGACATTTTAATTTGCCCCCCATTATTTTGACTGAAAATTACCCAGTTTTCAGTTGTGCAATGAAAAATAAAATATTTTCATGGTGGGGCGTTGGGGAGGAGTCCCATCATGTGAGCAGCTCTAGCTTATGTGATGTTTCTAGTTCTTACTCTGATGTTTCATAGCATCTAAGGAATGAATCCTGTAGTTAGTTTTTCACCCTTGGAAGGAAAACGATAATAAAATGATACAGTAACTTTGCATATTGCTGCAATGACAATGTTGTGATTCCTTTCTCTTTTCACATAAAAGTATTATTATTCCTGAATTCTAAGTCCTTGCAGAGTGAGAGGTGGGCAGGGGATGCTTTGCTATGGATCACTGCTAAATAACGGAATGTACTGGGCAGGGGCATTCTAGACACTAGGTAGGATTTTTTTTCTCCTGTCTCCCCTTGCCTAAATTTCACAGGTCTGGTGTCCGTCATATCTTCCTTGGAAGATGAGGCCCCAAGATCTGCACAGCTGTAGATCAGTCAGCTTTCTCTTTTGCGCTGTGCCTCAAAGGATTCACTACAGTGCTGAGGTGTGCAAACCCTCTCAGAACAGTGTTCCCCATTATGCAGAGCATCCATCTGCCTACCACTGGGTATGTCCATGCTGCCTCAGTGAAACTGTCACTCTTCCTAGTTGCTCCCATTTCTTACCGGCGGTCTAGGGATCACTGCAGGAATAGTATAGACACATTCTGTGTTCTTCCACCATGCTGATCACTGAATAGCTAGTGACTATTCTTCACAGGTGTGCTTGAGTATGAGGGGTTATGTTATAAAATAACTCCTGTACTATACTGTGTTTGTGTTAGCAGTATGGAATAATAGCTGAGTTTTGACTACATTACTAGCTCAAGTGTCAGAAGCCCTCAAGCCTCAAAAGATATCCCTGACGCACCAGCTAGCTCAGTTTGAAAGCAACACTGCATTCAAGCTAACACACAAGAACTGTGTGTGAACGGGGTTATGAGCAATGCCCGAGTTATATCCCAAGCTGCAGTGGAGACCATTCCTAGTGCCTTTCAGGATGTTTGCCTTGCACTCATACTCACAAGGTAGAATCATGCCCACTGTCCTGTGCTCAGAGCCTTTCTTTCTCAGATAGTCTTTATGTGGAGGTTAATTTTGCACTTTCTCAAATATGTCCCATTAGTTGAGCTGTATTGAGGAATGACCCGTCTGTTTGTATCACAGCTCCACTTGCACTAGACAGGCATGTTTCAAATGATTTATACCTAGCTCTTCTGTGTTAGCTTGTACCTTGAGCAGCTAATTAAAAGATGCATAGTCTTTTCAGTATTGCCAGTCCCATGAAAAATGAACCCAACGCCCCAAGATTTGAAAAATGAGCAAACCCCCCCCCCAAAACCCCCAGGGTATTTAATTGTTTTCTGACTGCAACATGTCACACTTGTCACATTTGTAATCCAAAGGGTTAGAAAGTATTTTTTAGTAAGCTGAGATTCTTATAGTTTACATAGTTCTAGGAACTGGAGCTTTAAGAAAAAACACCAAATACTGGGAAAGAAATTGCAAGCCTCCAACACAGAGGTACATAGGCTACAGGCACTGAAACTTGAGGGCTGAAGATGTACAGTTAGAAATACATTGATTGCATCTCTGGCAGATAAAAAAAAAAAATGCAGAGAGAAATCTTGGGAATGTTAATTGCCCCTAAAATGTTTTTTAAGACTGAAATTGCAAACTGTAGAGAGCCGGCCCAGAGGAATTAGGATGTGTGAAGGAGAAATGTCCCTGAAATATCCATGAAACTTTTTGAATTCAGGTTTCTCTATAGTAAAAATTGCATAACCTGTCTAGTTGAGCGTAAACTGTAAAATTAAGCAGGCAGCTGATATAATGCAGCAAGTTCAGTAAAAGCCTGGATGTGTCACTTCCTTTTTAATTAATGTTTGGACAGTACTTTGAACATGGAAAGCAGTAAGAAGGCAGTTTACAAGTTGAGCATATTGTTGTTGTTGGTCCAGGTTCCAAAGTCTTTACCCAAGCAAAGCATCCATCAACTTTTGATTAAGTACTTGTATTGAGAGTTGTTGCGTGTTTTTCTTTAGCTTGATTGTAGAAGAAATTTTAGCTCTTGCTGGAAAGAAAAGTTACTATAATTTAGGGTAAAGGACACCGATTCATTTTTCACTTGTGGCAAAAATTTTAGTGTGATAGCCCAGCTACTACATAGACCAACAGGAGTAAGAGCCAGCTTAAAAAAATCAGAGGATTTATTTTAATATGTTGTTTAGCTTTTCTGTTTCTTTTTTATTTAGTGAAAGATGGGGTTGTTTTATAATTAACAAAGGCTGAACTATGTTCAAAGGAAGGTAGATAAAACTCACAACACTGTAAGAAAACAATCTATGTTGGGATGTTTTTGAGTGTACCACTGTGAGATATGATGAAATTGCAATTTGATGCAAATGGAACATTATGCTTGCAACAATCAGAGATGCATGGTAGAGATAGACATGGATTTGTAGGATTTGAAAGACATTTAATACACCAGATGTCTCTCTTGGCTTAACTTCTGGAAGTGTCTGACTGTCTTAGAAAGACTGGCAGCCCCATTTTCCTACGCAAGTGATGTTTGGAGGGCTTGAATAAGTCTTTGAAATTAGGGATGCTAAATATCTCAACCTTCCGATGTTTGTCCATCCTTCAGTAGTAACTCTCTAAAATGAGGAGCAATTCCCAGTTTTGTATGGTGTTTTACTTTTTAAAGTCATGCTTAGATTTTGAGAGCTTGTTCTTCCTTGTTCCATAGAAGAACTAAGTAATCCCAAAGCAGTGCAGCAGAAGAAATGTAAAGGAATGATTTTACTAGGCACATCTTTTGGTCTGAATAAATCTGATATAACATTTGACTCCTGTTTTTCCTAAGCTAATAGCCACTGTGTCTTGGGGACAGTTTTTGTGGAAAGACTGCATATGTGGGAACAGCGACAACTGAAGTGGGTAGAAGACAGTAAACTTTGAGCTGCTGCGGGAAAGATTTTCTGCAGATGAAAGCAGACGCATAGCATGGTGCTTGGAACTGAGTGAGCTGTGAAAAAGGAATAGTTCCAGGCATTGTAGAGCGGAGAGGTGGATTGTATTTGAACCCTTCTGAAAAGTGACCTTCCATTCCACTCCTGCAGCTGTAAAAGAAGAGCTGATCGCATGAATTGTAAACTAAGCTAAGAATGAAAGTCAGGAGGGAATACCCTAAACCTTCAAAAACAAAACCCATACCTGTTCATCTTAAGTAGTTTAAGTTTAAATTACAAGATGAGAAGAATCTGGGTAGAATTATTTAAACTATTAAATTGTATCCATTTGTTTGTTCTTGTTTCTAAAGACTGAGCTGTTTGAGAGCCTCACAAATACCTTGATAGATTAGGTAAATTTAATGGATTAGGGGGTTTGTGGTTGAGACAGGAGGATGTTAAGATTCAAACTGGGTTTTTTTGCGCTTGAATTTTATATTCTTCCAAATGTAGGGCAGATTCCAAGTCTCCAGAAGACTGCTGATAGAGGCAGTGCGAGATGTGGATTCCTACTGTTTGTAGTTCTGTGATCATAGACTGCTTGATCCTGCAGTCCTCTTGCAGGCAGGTCTCCCACAGACTTCAATGGGACATTTGCCTGCATCAGGAATGCAAGATTGAATCCTGAATTGTGTACAACAATGCAGCATGACCCTCTAGATGTGGGAATAGATAGATGTACTTGCATTCTCATTCTCTTTC
>NW_005842076.1:119822-133944 GCF_000455745.1 Alligator sinensis
CCCCCCCCCCCCCCCCCCGAACCCCTGGTGGCTCCCAGGAAGAGTTTGACCAGAAGAAAAGGCAGGAACAGCTGTGTTAATGAAGCATCAGGTTGTGGGAGGTGATTTATTAGAGATGCCAAATAAGAAATGGATAAGCAAATTTCCCAGCCTAGGCTCAAAATTCAATTGTCTGGCATTTACTACAACACTGAAAGAGCCAATATTTTCTTCCCCTGTGAAGTAGTCTTTGGTGAATATTTTGCAAGACACTGCTTAGAAACTGCTCTTTGAACTGAATAATTGTAAGTGTTGATGACTGTTTAAGCCAAGCAAGCAGATTTAGGCTCCTTTTGGGCTCTAGGGTGTGAATCTTTTATAGTCATTGCTACCTTCGGGTTTTGCAGGGGTGCTTTCATGACTAGGCACAATGAAGGTTGCTTGCCATGTTTAGAACATTGCATTTGCTGATGACTGAAACAGGCATCCTATCTGAAACTTTCCTCCGCTTTGCTGTTTATTTGGGGTTTTTTCCCATTGGGAATTCCAGGCTCAAATGAATTTTCTCTGTGTTTTGCGGAAGAAAGAGCTTGTTAAAGAATTCCCCAGTGACTTTGAAGTCAACTATTTATTTTCTCTCAAGGGTTATTCAGTGTAGACATTTGCCCCCTCTCCTCTGTTTTTTCACCCCAGTGTTTCCTGAGCTACAAGCATTCTTGGAATATATTAGTTGTAATGAGTTATGTGGGCATCAAAAGTTTTCTTTGAAACTTCATGGCATCAACATCTGTTAGCTCTTAGAGAACAGAGACGCAGACAAAAGGGCTGATGTGGGGAGGGAGGAAAAAGATATTAAATTCTAGAGTATGAAGTCTCCGTCTCAAAGACTTTGTGGGGGGAGGGAAATCTGCTAAACTCTAGCTTTGATGTGGTACTGTGGCCCTATGATTCCTTTTATGGAAATGTGCATAGCAGACTGGTCCCTGTATTGCAATACTGTCTGCTTGCTAAAACACTGTATCAGAACAGTTTCAAATTCAGATTCTGTAGCATAAATCCTTCAATAGTCGCTGTTGCTACAGTAACATTACAAAGAAATTTTAGTGTCCTCAATTTTCAGCTATCAAGATAGGCAGTTGAAATTCCTAATATCAGAGGTAATTCTCAAATAATAATAAAAAAAGATGTTAGAAGGTATATGTACTTGTAATCCCTCTGACTCTGGAGGTCAACATGTCACGGCTCATGTAATTCAGGTTTTTAAAATAGTGTGTGGCTATGGTTTTGCATACAATTGAAAGTGTGTCTCATTCTGTATACTTAGCACTGCTTGGCATTCAGGCATGGTTTTGATATTGTGCTGCACGTAGGTTTATGTAAGGGCCACTTTCATCTTTTTCCTTAGACTTTTTAGCTTAGCTTTCTTTCCTGCCGGCTTATCGTGTCAGCCTTACGTATTTTCTAGGGGGAGGCGGGGAAGTGGAGGTGTGAAAGTAGCCTTTTCTTTCTGAAGCTCTTTGTTGGCTCAGTTTTTTAGAAGTAGTGCTATTGGCTTTGTTGTTCTTTGCTGTGACTTCCTGGCCCAGTAAAACTCTGGCCTGTTGTAGACTGATTAGTTGACATACCTGGGTTTTTTTAGAGAAAGGGAGTTGTGGTTAACAGAGGAATGTGAGCCATCTGTTTTACCAGCACCTCCTGTTGACAGATTTATGGATCAACATCAGCGTATGTCTCCAGGGTCGCACACCTGTGCTTCCTAGCTGGAGTAATAATACGTAGAAGAGTGTTTTCATACATAGGCTCAGAGCTCTTTACAAAAGTAAACATCATTAATTCCTTTTTACAGATAAACTTCTTTGTGTCTTAATTTCTTTAAATTACTTTCTTAAGTGGAGAAGGAATTGAATCCAGCTTGCCTGACTCCCTCCCCCACCACTAGCTACATGAATTGTGCTCATCTGCTGGCAGGGTTTTAGGGTTATAAAATGGAGCAGGGTAGAAAACATTGGGGTTTTCTTGTTTCTCTCCCCCTCCCCATTATTTGGATAATGGTTCATGTTGAAAGAGAACCAGCTCATGTTGTTACACACACAAAAAATATTTAAATATTAGTGAATTGCCTGTCAAGAATGACGGGGGTTTGGGGGGAGTTTGCTAAGCTTAACCCCACCCCCACACCCATGTCGCTGCTGCTTCCCAGGAGCAGGAGGAGGGGGGGAAGCTTGCCCCTCTGCCCCCCTCCGTCAGCGCCCCGTGCCGCCACCACTGCCTCCAAGGAGCAGGGCCGAGGGTCCCCACCATCATGGTAGCGCACCGCTGCCACTGCCTCCTGTCCGTAATGCTCTTGGAGCACTCTGATTGGTTGTTTCAGTAACCAATCAGAATGCTCCAAGCGTGTGACAGACAGACAGACGGACGGACGAAGCCCTTTATTATGTTAGAATATAAGTCTATGAGGATCTAATGCACAGGCCACTGAAGTTGATGCATGTGTCTAATTCTGTGTACTTCAGGCAGAGTTTTGATATTATGCTGCATGCTTCCAATGACATCTGTGATTTTTGGGTCACGCCTTCAATGAGCACATTAATCTAAAATGAGAGTTTGTACTTACTTATATTTTTCCTTTGTTCTCTTGGAGAGATTTTATACATCTTACAATCTCAAAGCACATAGAAGCTACCTCTTTTAAAGACCCTTCTGGAAATCAGATTTAAAATAAAAGCAAACTGAATGGAAAATCAAATTTGATTAAAAAAAAAAATGTACCCATCTATCTGCTGTATTATTTTGGGGGATTTTTTGAGCTACTTCATTAGGGAAAGGGAGTGAAGATTCCTCTTCGCCTGCACCTTTAAATCTGTTCTGCAAAATTGATTTGTCACTGAAACAAATAAAGGCAGGACCAAAGAGTTTAAAGGATAGCTTGACCAAGTGCAGTGAATACATATACCTCTAAACTGAAGATGTATGTTCCTTGGAAGGTGCTTTAAAACAAATGGAAAAATAGCAGCAGGTAGTTTTCTTGTCTTAGTCTAATTTCATTTTGAAAACTGTAGATCATCTTTTTCAGCTGGAGCATGTTGGAAACATTTACTGTGGGAGAAAACTTTATGTATAACCATTGATTTCATAGAGGAGCTATTCCTGCATTCCTGTTTCTAAGCCATTTTAAGGTAGGGCACTTATCCATGGGAAAGCCTTGGAATAGGGAATTCAGCTATATTTCCACCACCCTAGTTAGGCTGAAGCTACACAAATCATTAGATGAGAAGTATTAATACAACAGGTGATTTTGAAAGACCTAGAAAAAGCTTTTAAAGAGCCTTGAATCGCCTGAAAAGGTTTGTTTTCAGTTTTATCTCCCGTTCTACACCTCCATCCATACTCCCACGGCATTTCAGTTGTAGTGTAGATCCAGGCCAAGTTGTCTTAGATCAGGGGTGTCCAACCTTTTTGAATGTGGGGCTGGATCATGAACTCTTTATCACCCAGTGAGCCGGCAGGAGTGGGCGCTCGCATGGCCTGTCCAGTCTGGCCGCGGCCTGGGCGCAGGGGTCAAGGGGTGCCGCCTGACTCTGCCATGTCCTCCCTGCCACCTGGGAAGCCTCGAGGATGCTCCCACACCTGCGCGCCTGGGCTCAGCAGCCAGGGGGGCCTTTGGGGACTCTACGGGGGGTGCAGGATGTGCAAGGACACCCCCCTGCTCCCTCTCCCCCGGGGCAGCCTGAGCCCAAGTGGCAGGGGTCCCTCCCTCCCTGGGGCCTGTGACTCACCACCCCCAGCGCAATGTCTGCGGGCGCGGGCGGATGCGGGGAGGCGGGAGCAGCACCGGCTTCCCGCCCCGCCCACCCCCACCAGCGGCAGCGGGCGCGGCAGCATCCCCCGCAGGCCCGGCTGCAGCATCTCTCCGAGCTGGCATCCGCACCACTTGCACCCGCCCGCCCACTGCACTGCGACTTGCTTCAGCCCACGCAGCCGGCAGGGACCGGCATGCGAATAAAGAAGGGAGGGGCAGGGCTAGGAACAGAAACCCTGCAATGTGGGAGAGTGGAGGAGCTGGCATGCAAATGAGGAAGGGAGGGGTGGGGTGAAGAAGGGACACCGTGAAATGAGGGGGGAGGGGAGGAGCTGCACCGCATCAGCAACATCAAGCTGACGTGGTGCGTGTGGGGACCTTGTCCCTTCCCCAGCCCTTCAGCAGCCATTAGGAAGCTGCTGAGGGGCTGGGGGAGGGACAAGAGGTGGGAACAAAAGTAAACAGTGTTTACTTTCGTTTCCCGTTGCAGCACCGCGGGCCTCAGAAAATAGCTTGGCGGGCTGCATGGCGGCCCGTATGTTGGACAAGCCCATCTTAGATCATAGGACTGTAAGGCTGGAAAGAATTGCATGAGGTCATCTTGTCCAGCCCCCTGCTCGAGGTAGGATCATTCCAGATTAAACCATCCCAGCCAAGTGTCTTTCTAACCTGCTTTTGAGGGATGGAGATTGCACAACTTCCAGGTAGCTTATTCCAACGCTTGACTACCCTCATAATCAGAAAGTTCTTCCTAATCTCCAGCCTAAATTTCCCCTGTTGCAGCCTGAGTCCATTGCTTCTAGTCCAATCCCCTAGAGCCACAGAAAAGGTCATGTCCATTCTCTCTATAATCACCTTTCAGGTATTTGAAGACTGTTATCAAATCCCCCCTCAGTCTTCTCCAGGCTAAATCTAGTTCTTTCAGCCTTTCCTCATAAGTCTCATCTCTCACACCCCTGATCATTTTTGTTGCCCCATACTGTACTCTTTCCAAAGTGTCCACATCCTTCTTGAAGTGTGGAACCCAAAATGGGCACAGTACTTCAGGTGAGGCCTGACCAGTGCTTTTGCAAGTTTCAGGAATGCATAAAAATGTCAAAATTGCAGTAATTTCTTTGTTTTCCTCTTATCTGCCAGATTTGTGTTATACTGTATTCTGTAGAGTTTCTGCCAAGTTGTAGTAGAAATTTTACATTTCAATTAATTGATCTACCCAGATCAGGCTGACAACTTTTTTTGTGTGCATACTTATATGAGTCATTATAAAAAGTAATTGCAAGACTTACCATAGAAAACCTATATTTCTGCATGACAGATATGGCCTTCCCTAGGTTGAGGGCCGCATGAAAAATATCTCAGAGGGACTTAAAGCTCTTGGTTAAGAGGCGATATCTTTTATAAGACCAACTAAATAGTTAACAAAATAATTTCTTTCTTTGCAAGTTTTCAGGTACGCACACCCTTCTTCAGGCTGAAGAGAATTCAAAGATGATAAAAGTTCTCCTAGATAGAAAAGAAATTTCATTTTGCACAGGGGAGGTAGAGGGTGGAAGTTTATTCCCCTGGGTACCTCAGAGGGACTTGAAACTTATTATCTTTTTACCATGTTGGAAGGGTATGGTGAAGATGCGAGTGGAACAAGACCACAGTAGATAGTTCTTTTACACAGACCAGCAGTTTTTCCTGGAACATAAAGTGCCTTCACTCCTTGGCTACTTCTTTCAGGGTCTTCTGCAGAGGGTCTCTGTGCTTTTCATAAAAATGCACTTCCATGCTCTCTTAAAACCTGATGTTGCTACTCAAGGTGACTTATGGGACTTCCTTCATATCACAAGAGATCTCTTCCTACTCCTAGATCAGCAGCAAGGTTCACAACAATGGTGCAAGGTTCTCTTTGCCTCCTGTGCGCTGATTCTCCATTATTAGTGGTGGTTTTTTTTTTCTTTTTTTGTAATTCTTTCTTTAGCTGCACAATGTTGTGGTAACTGTGGACTCTGCCCAGTGGCAGCAGCCACAGCTGGGCAGAAACTGCTGCTCAGCACAGGGGAAAGCAGCCCCTCCCCCTCACTGCCGCTGGGCAATTTTTGCTCCAGCCGGTCGGAGCCTGCGCTGCGCTAGGCTGTGGTGTGGTTCCTTCACTGCCACGGGTGAGCTGCCCTGTAGCTACTCCACACTGTCAGAGCTGCCGCGCTGGGCAGCCCAGAGGTGGTGATGAAGGAGGAGAAGGAGTTTCTGCCCAGCTGCTGCTGCCACTGCTGCTGCTGCTCGGCCCCAACGAGTGAGTCTGGAGCCAGCCCAGGGCCCAGGCTCAGCAGTGGCAGCACGGGTTCCAGCCTGCAAGGGAAATCTGTGGTTTCCCATGCTTTTCTCCTTTAAAGGAGAATCAATTTTTAACGTTTGATCCATTTTTAAAAGTTTGTTTGCTACCCTTTCATATACTCTTTGAACCCACTTTTGGGTCATGACCCATGGGTTGAGAAACACTGCTCTAGGGGGTTGCTTGCTCAGTTTTCTGAA
The DNA here is from genome assembly GCF_000455745.1 of Alligator sinensis. Lineage (NCBI taxonomy): Eukaryota > Metazoa > Chordata > Crocodylia > Alligatoridae > Alligator > Alligator sinensis. The sequence continues at coordinate 126,118 of NW_005842076.1, forward strand.
CTATTCCACCTGCTGGGACTATATTGCAAAGCTAAAGAGAAATGAATAAAAATAAACGAAGAGATTCCATTCTTGGAAGCTGAGGAGCAATTATTCAGTTGTAATGGATCATTGAATACCAGCTGTTCATGTTAGAGAAGAAAAAATTACAGGAAGGTTGGTAGAATGTATCTTTCTCATCCAAAGCACCTGGCTTGATGCTGCTGCTTAATAGATTGAGTTAATGCAGTTGTGAGAGATTTCAATACTGGTATAGCTGAAGTCATCTTAACTCCTCTCCCAACTGTGAGCTGCTTTGCATTTGCCTTACAGAAAGAAGAATCCAAATGATCTTTTCATCATTAAGGCATTCAAAACTTTCAATGAACCCCCCACCCCCAAGAAAACAAAACATAACACATTAAACTTGAACTCATAAAGGCATGAATGTGTGTTTGCTTATGTGGTTTTGTCTCCTCCACTGACTGTTTTTTGGTAGGGCGTGTGTTGTTCTGCAGGGTGTGCTTTAAAATATGGAAAAAGTTGACAGCAGAAAGGATCAAATGTAAGAGTGGGTCAGATAATCCCAAGCAGCAAATTAATGTTGTGGCCTGATTTTTCAAAAGTGTGTGTACAAATGTGTCCTTAAATTTTGAGTGCAGTTGTGATAGCTGCACATCTATTCATGGCATTGCTTTTATGCTTTCAAGTTGCTAATATAGCAAAGCGCCATCTTCAAGTGCATGTCTACAGGTAGTATCCTAGATGTGTCAAGTTTCAGGTTAGAATATAGAGGAGATACAGAATTGATGGTGCTTAAGGACAATCTCCTGGGATATCTAGACAGCAACAAAACATTCTGTACACACTCTTTGACCCCCTGGCAATATTTAATATGGTTGATTATACAATGCTCTGTCTCCCTTGCTGCATGAGCAAAGCATGTAGTCAGGAGAGAGCCCCTGAAATTCTATGGCTATAATTGTCTTTGAGTATTGGATCCTTGGCCTTTAGGACCCTTTCTCGTGTATGGTTCTCTCTCTTGTCCTGTTGAGCCCAATATGCAGCCATTGTGAGAAAGTGTGACACTCCTTAGGGTTTAAATGCTAACAGTCTATATAGATGATTCTCATCTGTTTCTCATTCACATCGTACACAAATAGTAGTATTACTCAGCTATCTTCATGTCTGGCAGGTAGCAGGACATAGATGATGAATTAACTGAAGCAAACCAAAGCAATATGAAGGGAACATTTGGAAGAACTTGCCATCACTAAGGCACCTCCTGCCAGGAACTTGGTGCCCTTAAGACAGAATTTCTTCAGTTTAAAATGTCTCTGAGGTGTTCCCATAGCAGCCTCAGGAAAGTTGAGAGGAGCAAAACTCACTGACTGGGAAGTGGCCGTGGCGCTACATCTAGCGCTCCCACTCCCCCAGTTGCTGACTCCGGGGGTGGGGTGGGGAGGGGGCACCGGTGCTCCTGCCTGCCCATCGACTAAGTGGGAAGCACTCTCAGGGGGTGCATGTGCACCCCCATGCACCCTCTGTACATCACTACTGGAGCTAGACCGGGGTAGGCAATTATTTTGGCTGGAGGGCGGCTTAATGAATTTTGGTGAGCTGTTGAGGGCTGCAAGGGTAGCCCCGCCCTTTGACAAGTCCCTTGCCCCCTGGTCGCCATCTTGGGACTGGAAGTCCTGCCCCTAACCCCTGACCTTAACCATTGGAATTCCCTCCCCGATGGGGTTTGTGAGGGGGTGTGGCTGTGTGTGTGGGAGCAATAGGGTATGTGGGGTGTGTATGTTATATGTTGGGAGGTTGTGGCATTTGTAGGGTATGTGGGAGGGTGGGGGAGTGTGGGGGCCCTCCACACTCCACCAATGGTGCACAGTCCCTGCCATCAGCGGCAGCAGCAGCAGGGGTGGGTGCTGGGGGAACTTGTACCCCATGTAGGCACAGCCGCCCAGCAGTATGTGGCAGTGAGGAATGCAGCCCAGTCGGCTCACCTCTATCACACAGGGCTGTGTGGCACATGTGCAGCTCTGCACTACCAGGAGAAGCCCTGCACTATGGAGCTGGCTGCCTTCATCATTCCCTGCTGTGCAGGTCCCAGGACTCCTCTGGAAGTGGAGGGGAGCCCCAGCCCCTGCTTCCCAGAGGAGTCCCGGGACCTACACAGCAGGGAGTGATGAAGGCAGCCAGCTCCATAGTGCAGGGCTTCCCCACATGGTGCAGAGCTGCATGTGCACCGCGTGGAGCATCACACAATAGTGGTGAGCCAGCTTGGCTGCGCTCTTCACCACCATGTGCAATGCTGGCCGGAGCTGTGTGCTTCCAGGCAGCAGCACCTGAGCGGGACATGAGGGCCCCCATTGTCTGCTGCTGGTAGTGAGAGCTGTGTGCCAGTGTGGGGTCCCCACACCCTGCCCACCCAAGCTTCATGCCCCCACCTCCCCCCTGGGTGCAGGCTCCGTGCTGCCACCAGCCCCAGTCCCATGCTCCATGCATCTGTCCAGCTGGAGTTCCCACCCCCGCCACCCTCACCACTTTCCTACCTGGTGCTTGGAGTGAGCAGGATGCTGGGGAAGCCAAGCAGGTCCCCTGGCAGCTGCAGCAGTGGCAACAGCAGTCCTGCCCAGAAGCTGCATCCTGGCTGGGCTGGGCCCTTCCACCCACAAGGGTGGGAGTGAGGTGCACAGGGTGGGTTGGGTACAGTTAATTGGTGGGCACCTGCGGGCCAGATGAAATTGCCTGGCAGGCCGGATCTGGCCCGCAGGCTGTATTTTGCCTGTCCCTTAGCTAGACTATTCTCATTGGTGATAGATGACAGAACAAGGAGCAATGGTCTCAAGTTGCAGCAAGGGAGGTTCAAGTTGGATATTAGGAAAAACTTTCTCATTAGGAGGGTGGTGAAGCACTGGAACAGGTTACCTAGAGAGGTGGTTACCTCCATTCTTAGAGGTTTTTAAGGCCTGGCTTAAAGCCCTGGCTGGAATGATTTAGTTGGGGCTGGTCCTGCTTTGAGCAGGGGGTTGGACTAGATGATCTCCTGAGGTCCCTTCCAACCCTAATTTTCTATGATTCTAAGCTTTAGCAAGGAATGTGTTAACTTTCCACTGCAGCAACTTGGAATACTGAGTTGAAGGTACTGGGCTGGCCTGGAAAGTTTACTGCATAGCAAAACTAATGTACCTGATTGGCATAGTGTTTTACCTCAAGTTATCTGATATGCATTAGTTATCCTAGAGTAAAATGAGCAAGCAAAGACAATTCCTGTGCTGCTCACTCTTCAACACAGGCTGTATCCTGGGGTCATTCACAAAGTAAATAATAGGAATTAGATGCCTATCTGCTTGCTCCCTTTGAAAATCTCTTGCCCACTCTTGGTTTACAATGGCCTAGTTTTTCAAATGGAACTAGTGATATTGAATCCAGCCCATTCGGGGGACAATTTTAAGAAAGTGCTGAGCAAGCGTCTGCATTTGGGATATGCCTTTCCTTCTGTAAATCTAGCATCCAAAAATGGAGGTATCGGGATCTAATCCATAAACACTTCTCAAAACTTTTTAAGGAAGTGTTCAATAAATTAGGCCTGAAAGTATCCTCATACTCTTAGGCATCCATTTCTTCAAAGCAATAGAACTGGCTTCCTCAAGAAAGCATCCAGGAGAGAGAGCTTTCTCAGTAGCTGGCCTGAAATTGTGGAACAGAAATGACCACATATCTTGTTACTCCCAAGTCCATTTGTGAAGGAGACTTTGGTGTCTTAGTTCTCCAACAGAATATTCAGAACCTAATTTTATTTATATTAGATTAAATAAGAAGAAAAATTGTATAATTTATTTCCACAGTCGTATGTGGGGAGGAGATGTTTTATTTCCTTTCACAGATATGTTCTGTTGTATCTTTTTTGCTCTACAAGGTGCTCAGTTGTCACTGTGAGGGTCATGGAACTCTAGAATAGTTTGGTGTTGTAATCAAGTCTCCGAAAGCTAATCAAAAAGGGTTTTAAGGAGATGTTTGAAGGTTTAAAACATGTTATTAACATACTATTAATGAAGTTGTTATGCTTAGAATAGAGTAGGTATCTAGCAGTTATAAATGCAGCTGTGCTCATTTATACAATTAGCAGTATGCTAATTAAATGTGTTTGTTAATACACAATTTCCTTTTTTTTTCCTAATGTAGATGTGATCTGTATGTGCTGGGTGCCTGGTATTATGGTTAGGAGAAACGGATAAAGTCAGGAGTTAGAGAAGGATACCAAGTCAAAGACTAAGATAAATGGTACTGGCAGATTATAGGGTATCCAAGGAACTGGGAGAAGGACAACAGACGGAAGTGGCAATTTTCACTCATAGAAAGTGGTTTATAGCTGTGACCAAGCACAAGTGTACAGCTGCAGACAGCTTCAAAAATGGCTGATTGGGTGAAAATCTGATCCTTCATTGCATAAGGTATGAGATAAAGACTTTCAAAATGTAGCTTCTTTTGTAACTTGTGTCTGCAGAGCTCTCAGTCTGTTGCTGCTTTCAGAATGGGAGAGGGGAAAGAGAGTGGATGGAGTTCAGTCTGGGGATTTTTCAACCTCTTCTGGAGGGTGTGGTGGGTGTCTTGGAGCCCTCCTGAGGTGGGTGGCTCCAATTCGCTCACCCCACCCTTCGGCACCAGCTGGGGAGCCCCAAGAATGAGATCCCTCCGCTGCCTTTCCCTCTTCTGCTCTGAAAACAGTGACCACTGGCAGTGAACCCTGGCTGCTGCTATGGGAACCTGGCTGCAGGCTCCCAGCCCACAGCTAGATTCCCCTCCCCCTCTGGAACTAATAATGAACTTCTGTTTGGTCTGGGGTAACGCTGTAACTCAGAACGCTTTGCAGAAATGGTTTTGAGTTACAGCTGGGAGCTGCACCTGGAGTCCAATACAAAGATAAGTGCATCTGGGCAGAGCTTGGGAGGTGAAGACAAGGAGCTTAATCTTAATGTGGAAACAGAAAGGGAACCAATGAAGGTATTGAAGGAGAAGAATTCTGGAGATTGAATGAGAAGAGAGGAAGTGAATTCTGCTTGCAGCACTTTAAACAGCTGGGAGAGGGGGAGGCTAGAAGGCTGGCAAAGGCCAGGTGTGAGGCTCAGTACAGACAATCAAAAAGCCCAAGGCTGAATTGATTCAGTCTTTGCAGCTTAGTCTAAAATGCACAGATTAAATTGAAATGGAAGTGAACAGACATTTACCTTTGAGTCAGGAAATGCAGCCACATGCCTGCAGTGGCTCAGGCCAGAAGCTGGGGGGGCCAGAGCATGGTTCTCTGGCTGTATGTTCACTTCCTCTTCTTGCTGTCCCCGAGGTCTCTGGGATTTGCAGTCCAGAATTACAGTAGGAGGACTCTGCAGGGTTGCTCATCACTTCCTCTTCCTGCTTGCAGGTTCCTATGAGATTTGTAGTTCACAGTTGCAGCCAGCAGTAAGTTTGAGTGGGGGAAGGGGTGTTTAACCCCTCCCCACCCTCCAGATCCCAGACCCCAGCCAGGTGTGCCGGGGAGGAGGGGGGCAGTCACCCTTCCTCTCTCACTGTAAACTGGGCTACATCCCCAGCTGGGTTTGCCACCCGCCTTTATCAACCAGCCTTCACTGCTCCAGCTAGGGAGCAGAGGGGCAGAGCCAACCCTGCTCCCTGGACCAGACAGTCCAGCCCAGCCCAGGGCTGGAAAGCATGCCGGGATGCTGGGGGACTGTGATTTAACTTGAACCAGGAAGGGGTCTGGGAAAGAAGTTTCATAAACCTGTTTGACCCAAATCAGTTAAGTCTGATACTACATTCATCCAGGTTTATCTTAAACCAGTTTCAGCCATTTTGAAACTGGTTTATATGCATTGAGCTTGTGTTCTGTTACAGGTTTAAACCAGTTTCTGATCACTTAAACTGGTTTATGCATAACTTCGGTCCCTAGCCTGTGTGTGTGGCCTTAAGCAACTCAGGAGACCTGTATCAGTCTGAAAACTGAAAAGAGTGGTTAGGGCTTAGGTCGAAGTTGTAAATGAATAAAATCCCCAGTGTTCAGAATTCAGCATAGAGTATGACTGGGTTGCAAATGGGAATAGGAGCGATTGTCCAACTGTTACCACCGAAAAGAAGTCCTAGGGTGTGGGAGATTTTAAGATTTGTTTTTCTTTCTCTTGTGTGCATGGATTCAGCTGCATTTCCGAGGGAGTTACGCTAATTAACTCTTCTCTCTACCCTCACTTCTTAAATCAGAGTTGACTACAGTGGCACCTATCAAAGTACAATATATGGGTCCATGCTGCTGAAGTCAGCCCGACAGCTGTTCATAGCTTTGAAGCAGATATCTGAGCTTGAATTTTAGCTGCTTTGTATGATTTGTGTTGATAGCTAACATAGGCTAACTTATTTATCTGGAAAACTCCCACCAAGGTGCAAACACTTATTGTAGATATGATCCTACTTGGCAACCTGTAGAAATGGCACACTGGAATACTCTTTCTACATAAACTTTACTTTTCTTTATTCTTGCAAACATTCGCTGACCTCATTTATATAGTATTTCACAGGGTACATCTGGTTTTGGTTGTTTCACGACTCAGTGCTCCAGCTGGAAAATGCAGTGTTGTGATTTAAAACATAATGTTAGAACTATGATATACAGCTACCTAAGCCTATTCAGGGGTGGCTCTGTCCCTTTCCGACACCAGTTCTGAGTGCATTCAGCTACTGCCAACACCTGTATCTATGTAGAATAGATGGGTTCATGCTAAGAGAATATGATGTAGGGTGAGGGTCTTGTTTTGGTTTCCATCAGAACTGCTGTCTCAGCAATGATGTATTTCCTTTGTGTTTTAAAAAACATTCCTTTGAGTTCTCATTGAAGTACTTCCCTCCAATGAGTGATCCTGCTCTCTCTCCATTTGACTAATTTGTTCTTCCATTTCAAGATTATATTCTGTATCATCACCTTGCTCTACTGCTGTGTTAAATTTTCAGAATTTGTATAGCTGGGTAAATGAATTCCCCCATCACATGCATAGGACAGGGATTATTCTTTGTTCTTTTAAAACAATTTGTTCTTTTAAATCTTGTACATAACTAGAACAACTCTGCGTTGAAATTAGGATTGTTTCCTCAACACTTGCCTCTCTCACTTTTGTTAATTCTAATTATTAATGGACATAAATTATTCAGATTGCTTTTCTGAGTCAGGGAGCATTATGCACATCTACAGATTATGATGACTCTCTTTGGGGTACTAACAGATATTCTGATACTTGTTTGCAGTGGTTTTTCATAGCAAAACCAATAGAGGTATTTGGATTAGTGCAGTTTTCTGTGGCTTACTTTTTCCCATAAGAACTTTGAATAACAGCAAATATGTTAAGACTAGTTGCCCACACTTCTGTAATGTAAATATCTGTTTATCAGAAATATTGCATGTCATAACCCTACTGACATGAAAGAGCAAATTTAATGGGCAACCAATGAGTTCCAGCTGTCTCGATATGTCACTAAAATGTGCAAATGTTGCTGTCGTCAACTTCAGGACTAGGTTGTCAATTTTTGTGCCATTTAGTACTAATATTACAGTTTTATCCCATCAACAAAAAACACACTTCCAGAAGTTGGCGATTTTTAGTTATTTGGCTTAAGGGTAAGATTAATAATTGAAAATTTAGTTTGTATTAACTTATTGTCATAATTTAAATGAATAAGTAGGAGCTAGATAGGGAATGAAACTAAGACTAGCATAAAAATATTTACATAAGGCGCATATAATTATTAAAAGCAAGAAAATAGGAGTCCATCTCCTAAAATATTAACTGTTTGCTTTGTCTTTTTAAT
>NW_005842076.1:133954-137000 GCF_000455745.1 Alligator sinensis
TCCCTATCTTTCTCCCATTTAAACTGTTTAAAGAAGCAGTTGTATTAATTTATGTATACATTTTTGCTTAGATAGTGAAATACCTTGTGCCTTATAAAGAAAATATTTTTTTACAAATTGAAGTATGTCTAAATAATAGCAACAATTAAAGATTAGTCATTTTGGCTAAATAGATTTCACAGTTTCTCAGGTCTAGATGAATGTGGCAGAGCACTGTTGGTGCCTGCCACTTTAAGGGCTGAGCCAAGCAGCCACCAGGTGCTTGATTGCAGCGGCTATTTTAGATCTCTGGCCACCTATATAAACAAAGCAATTCTCTACTGGCGGGCCAGGCAGAAACATCACCTGACTGCAAGGCTGACTGTAACATCCTGGAGGTAAGGGCAGGAGCTTAAGGGGGTGGTTTGGTGGCTTCTGGTCCTGGGCATGACTTAAAACTGCACCCTGCCAGGGATAGGTGGCCTGGTGGGGCTCCTGGTGGCGCGGGAGTCCCCAGGAAGTGCAAGGCCAGTTACCACCTTGGTGAAAGGTGGGTCAGGGTACCTTAATAACCCCAGCTTCTACGATGGGGTGGGTTACCCCATAGTAGGGTCAAGAAGGCGGACCCAGATTAGGGAGTGGGCTAGAGGCTCAGAAGCCTGACTCAAACACCTTTGACTGGTGAATGCTGGGGCCAGGACCAGAAGGTTCAAAAGGGCCAGGGGCTCACCACGAGGGATGCCCAGAGTTGAGGGCCTGGGGTTCCAACTGGCCTTGGAGGTGAGGCCAGGGCCTGTGTGGCCAAAGGTTCCAGGGGGGCCACACCTGAGAGGGGGAAGAGTTCAGGGAGATAGGCAGCCCCAAATGAGGGCAGAGTAAGTCGCCTGATTGGAGGGATCCTGTTGGGGTCTGGACTGGAGGATTCTGGGGCCCAGTGTGGGGCCAGTGATGTTAAGAACTGTGGATGCCATCTGCGAGGCTTGGGCTGTGGTGTAGGGGAGGAATAGAGCCCTGGCATCAGGGCAAGAATGGGCAGCCTCCCGCCTAATTAACACCATAATTATGTATTATCAAGGCATGGCAGGCCAGGAGGCAGGCAGTTGGTCCAGAAACAGGTGGGCAGGCCAATGACAGACCAACCCCGAGACTGGCCCCTGTTACAATGAGGATGACAATATGTGCCAAAGTTGGAAACCGTATCCAGTCCTTAAAGTGCTAATGTTGGAATATTTAACGTGGGAGCTGTCAGGTCATTACTGAGAAGAGGGGCGTGTCTTCATACCCGACAGCTGTTCTCAGGTCTTTTTCCCATGCATAGCTGCCTCAGGGTGGCTCTCTCTCTCTCTCTCTCTCTCTCTCTCTCTCTCTCTCTCCCTCCCTTTTTCCCACCTGCCATGACTTTTCTTGTTTGCTGGTTCTTGAAGATGTAAAGGAAAGGGGGAGAGAGGGAGAGGCTGGTGCCACCACTCAATCGCCACTGGTTGCTGATTTGCGTTACGACCTCCGCCCCGGTGGAAAGAGAAGGTGTCAAATGAACTGAAGGAATGAAAATAGATTTTATTTGGACCAACAAGGTCCCTTTCTGAGTTTGTCAGGGTGTAGCCAGTTCCTTTACTTGGTTTGTCTTCCCTCGAGCAGCTGCACTTTCTCTGTTAGGGCCGATTGGGTCTCTTCTTTACTTATTTTGCTGCCCTGCCTGGCTTGATCGTTTTGGGGAGAAAATTCGGGCAAGGGATACCTTGAGTGGAAGCATCTGCTTCATATTCCCTCTCCCTGGTGGATCCTTGCCACTCTCGGCACTGATAAGACACTGGAGGAAAGCCTCTTGCTGTTTCTCTGTAAGAGAGAAAGTAAAAACAAAACCCAGAGGGAACTGGGTTGGGTCCGAAGTAAACCCTGTCGTTCCCGTCCTCTGATCTGTATTGCTGGCTTCTCTGCCTTCATTAGCAAGCACCGGTGATCAGTTAACCAAACAAAGTTAAACTGAGGGAGAGAGTACACATATTCTTCTTTCTACACTCTCCCCCTCCGTGGATGAGGCCCCCCCTTGTGCCCTCAAATCTACTGGTTTCTTCTTTATTTTCCCGGGGTTTCTTCGGTCTCGGGTGAGACAGCCATGTGTTACTCCGCCTGTTGGCTTCCGATTTCCATCTCTCCCCTGTGGCCCTCTGCCCGGCCCCAGATATTGCTTCGGCCGGTGTGATTCCCCAGTCCGCCTCACCTGGCAGAGTGTTAAAGCAGGTCTGGCATGCGCTGGCAGCTCCCACTGCAGCGTGGAGTCTTTACTCTTGGAGACCTTGAGCTTGGAGCTGGGAGGAGGCGTCACGTAAGTATCCCCTGTTCTTTCACAGGAGCTACTGAGTGGCAATTACTCCCCTTTGGTGGAATGTTAAAAGCAAGGTTTGCTGCTTGCTAAGGTTAACTTCAAATATGATGAACTACAAATAACAGGGCTCTTTTCTAGGATCCACAGAGGTGATAACTCAATATTCCTGCTTAGGAGGAATCAGTTACTAAATATCCAGGGAAGTGAGAATGAATAAATTAGCACTAAAGCATTTCCAGCATCCTATTTCTTTTAGTAACTGCTGCCTAATAACCAAGGATCCAGGTTTTACATTTCCTGTGGAGAAATGGAAAAAACTGTGGCTTTTTCCTTTTAACTGAGAAGAGTGTGGATTTTTCATTTTAATGGAGAAACATGCAGATTTTCCAGTTTTGCAAAGAGCTTTCTGTAGGCTGGAGAGTTCCAGCCTTCAAGGGGCTGGGGGAGTGGGAGGAGGGCAGTCAGGCTGGAGGCACCATGTGCATGTGTGCGCATTTATGTGCACATGGCCACCAGGCAGCCTGGAAAGCAGCTCCTGCAGGTATGTCTGGCGGTGGGGGAGGTAGGGATTGAGGCTCCTATAGGGAGGGGAAGGAGTTGGACAGGGCTGGGATTGTGGCTACTGCCCAGCCTGGGTGGTGCATGGGGCTTGGGGCCTGGGGCCAGAATGCCTGGGCCCTGGAGGGGAGTGGCATGGAACCGCAGGTGGCTTGTCCAGGGAGTGGGGAGGGGCTAGCTCCC
>NW_005842076.1:137017-139246 GCF_000455745.1 Alligator sinensis
GGGGGGCAGGGGGCAGCCCACACCTCCCAGATTTGTGCGTGGGGTAGGGGTGGGCTGGCTGCTGTGGGGTTGGGCTCTCCACCCTGCTGCCTTCCTCACCCCTGGCCCAGCGGGCAGGACCCATGGGGTGCCTCATCATAGCGGTGCAGGGCTCCTAGCGATGACACTGAGCTTCTTCACCCAGCCCCGCTCTGCCCTGCCACTCTGGGTCCTGCCTGCTGGGTCTTGGAGGCCCCATGTGGAGGGCAGCAGGGTGGAGAGCCTGCAGTGGTCAGCCTGCACTTGCTGCTCCCCCCACCTCCCCCCGCATGGGCTCCGTTTCGGCTGTGCCACCACTGGGGGAGGGGGAGCTGGGCTCCACACTCCACTCTGCTGCAGCATCTGCCGCCTCCAGTGGGCAGCAGCTGGGGGTTGGGCACTGCTGTAGGGGGCTGCAGACCTGGGTCCCTGGCCCCATAGCCCTGGTAGCTGGGGGCTCCCTCTGGCAGGGCTATGGGTGGGGAGTGAAGGGCACCACTAGGGATGGGGGCCTGTGGCTTGGGAGTGAGGGGTCTGGACCCGCATCCTGGTGAGTGAAGGGGACAGGGGGAGCTCTGATTTTCCATGAAAAGAAACCCAAAATCAAATATCAAAAATGTATAGGTGCTTAAGAGTTTATTTTATTATAGCGATTGAGACGCTGGTAGGCTTCCAGATTGCTTCAAAATTATAAATAAAATTATCAATAAAACATTGTGTTCAGTTGATACCTATCTATATAGTTGCATTTCATTTTAATTGTGGATTTGGGGGGTTTAATCAGAGAATTTGTGTTTTTTATCAGAGAATTTACAATTTTTAAACAGAGAAAACCAGGGTCCTTGCTAATAACTGCTGTTTCCTGAGAACATAGTAGGGCAGGGGTTTTCAACCTTTTTTAGTAAGTGTACCTCTGGCAGCCCCCCTTTTTGTAAGTGTACTCCTGGAGGGGAGGGTGGCGAGTGGCCAGACACAGAGCAGGGGCATGGCGAACAGCAGTGCTATGTCTGTGCAGCCCTGCTCTCACCCTGCCTCAGCCCTGCTCCTGTCAGGCAGAGGCGTGGGGTGGCAGTGGTCCATCTCCGTGTACCCCCTGGGACCTTTCAAAGTACCCCCAGGGGTACATGTACCTCCAGTTGACAACCTCCGTAGTAGGGGAATATACTAGTCTCCGAAGATCAGTAAAGATCTGAGCCTCTAACAGTCTCTAAATGATGTATCATGATTAAGTAACCCAAACAAGGGGGTTTGGACACACATTTACTATGTTGTAAAAGTGGAGTGGACACATGATATGCATTCTTAAGCCAGTGTAAGTCACTGTATTCTAGGGTAAAATTGCCCCTCAGCAAGTGAGGAGTAATTGTACAGTGGTATGAATTATATCTGAGTAGCAGACCTGAGTCTGTGTCCCTGGTCAGTTTTGGCCTGGAGGAACCATTGCTGATTTCAAACAGTCTCCCCAACCACATAGTAGGTACCATAAAAGCACCCTTTTCAGATAGTCAGTGTGAGAGAGCTGGTCCTGTATCTATAATATAATTTTATTGTACAGTAAATTCTGGGGTAAATCTTTTTGTAGTAGTTATGCCATGTGTGTAGCTAGATAAGCTAATTAATACATTCAGACTATCATTTGTTTCCATGCCTACCTGCAACAAGCTCTCTGTTTCTTCAATTGGTAAGTGCCAAGTTAGGTTTGTGCTTCTTGGGTGTCTCCCTAGCAAAGCTCTAGTAGTCACGTGTAGGATACTTCAGCCTTTCAGAACTGTACCTTACTACTTCTTTCTAGTCATTACCAAAAACAGTTATTGAAGGGTATGTATGTGACTGTATTGTAAAGGCCAGTTGTTTTACGTTACTCCTGGATCATTGCAAACAGTTGGCAGAGGTGTAAATTATGAGGATTGGTGCGATTCCTGCACGTGGGGTGGCAAAGATCCTATAATATTGGAGCAGAAGAACCAGCATTAGGTTCTTTAGGCTCCTTACAAGTGGGATTATCTCCAAATCCCACTGATGCACTTTATTGCTTCTTTCTTTAGCATCATCACCTAGGGATGTTTTTTCTCAGTTCTGGCATAAAATTATCTGCAGAACTATGGACTGCATTGCCTACTCAGACAAAAACTCATTGCCTTCACAACTAAAGGAACAGGCAGCTGTATCTGAGCCTCATTGTTGCTGCTGCATTTATCCTCCCCCCCCCCC
>NW_005842076.1:139256-158152 GCF_000455745.1 Alligator sinensis
CCCCCCCCCCCCCCGCATCTCTGCTATATGAAAGAAGAGTTCTTTGTGGTAGAATCAAACTGCAGCATTCCTCTGTGGAAAGGAAGGGGTTTATTTCTCTTTTATAACTGATATTTCATGGTGATTTTTATCTTGGTTGATTTACAGAACATTGAAATGCTAAATATTAATCTGCTCTGTAAATTAATTTGAATATTAACTTTTCTCCAGGTACACTCTATTCTTCACTTTAAACTGGTGCCCAAAAACATGTTAACGGTATTCAAAAATAACGAACTACACCACATAAGCACCTGTAGTGAAAGGGATTATGTTTTTTTTTTTTTGAAGAGAGATCTTTTTCCTTCTAACAATGCTTACAATTACTTTGGCAACAAAATACATGTCTCATTAATGTTTCAGTGTTTTGTAGATAGTAAACATGTCATTAAATCATCTGTTTTTTCTTTGTACCTTTTATTTGTACAGGATCCATCTGGTGAAGGCTACAGAGAGACAATTGGTGATGAACACTTTCATCTGGAAGGTACTTAAAGAATTTTTCTTCTTAGTTAATTCTAAGACCTGTTGGGGAAATTCTGTCTGAGTTAAAAAGCAGGTTAAAATGTAAACAGTGGCAGGTAGCCCATTATTGTCTATTGTAGCTAATAAGGAGGGGGATAGTCCATATATTTGTATTCCTCCTGAATCTACCACTGCTATTCAGTAATAGTGTAGAGACCAAAGTCTATGCTCAACTCAATACTAACTAAAGAAGCTTGCTCAGACACAAGGAAGTGGAGACTATTTCTCTTCAGGTTCGGGGGGAGGGAATCAGATTGAGGCTCCCATGGTAAGGGGAGGAGTGGGGCAGGGGCTGGGCCTGAGGGTGCTGCCCTGCCAGGGTCAGGTATGGGGCTCAGGGCTGGGGTGGGGAGCAGGACAGAGCCATGGATGGCTTATCTGGGGTGGGGGTGGGGGTACAGCTCTTGCTGCTGCGCACAATCTCAGGAAGGGGGGCATGGAGGGCATGTGTCCCCTAGATTTGTGTGTGGGGTGAGGACAGATGCAGCTGCCTGCTGCGGTCTTGGGGCTCCCCACTCTGATGCCCTCCCCCTGGGAGCCCTGCGCCAGCTGTGCTTCCATGTGGTGAGGTGCCCCCTGCTCCTGCAGGAGCAGCGGGGGTGGCAGCATGAGTGGTCAGGGGGCACCTCACTATGGCAGCACAGCTGGTGCAGGGCAGGGAACCCCGTGGTCACAGTGGGCAGCCCACTGGCACCCCTATGCTCCCATGGGCTCTGCCCCCTGTGCCCCCATGGGCCCCGTTTGGCTCTGCTCCAGCTATGCTGCTAGGAGGGGGAATCATCTTGGGCTGCCCTCCTCCCCCAGCAAATATAAAAGTCAGCACCTATGATTGAAATTATAGTTGAATCTCTTGCTCTGAAAAAGAGAGAGATAAATACTGCCTACAGGTGCTTGGAAAGCTCCAGTGGAAGAGGCCCTTAAGACTGGAATGCCAAGCTCATACATTTGCTATTAGAAGTTGTAGGTCTTTTAACAGTGTATCTGGGATTGCTCAGTGCTTATTCAGAGGGAAGATTTCATTTCACATTGGCATTAGGGGTGTGCGCAACAGGCCATATTCGATTCAGATTTGGCCCGAATTGGGGACAGTGATTTGTTGATTTGGATCACTGTCCCAATTCGATTTGGCCGAATCTGAATCTGAAGATTCGATGCCGATTCAGAGAATCAGCAATTCGGCCATAGAGACAGCTTTAAATATTTTTTCTACATACCTTGAGGTACCAGGTGTGATGGTGAGGTGGATGGAGCATACCACAGGAGCACGGGGGGGCCCCCCATGTGTTTGGTGGCGAACCCGGAAGTGGACCGGAAGTACTTTTGGTCCACTTCTGGGTCCACTGCTGAGTGCACAGGGGAGCTGCTGCCCCCCCCCCCCCCGGCTCAGTGATTGGCCACAGGGGGACCCTGGGTGCCCCCCCATACCCAGGAGGTGCTAGTCGCCCTGTGTGCTCCCACCCCTTGCACGTTCCCCAGCAGACCCGGAAGTGGATCAGAAGCGCTTCTGGTCCACTTCTGGGTCTGCTGCCGAGTACACTGGGGAGCCTCCCATGCTCCTGTGGGACACTCCATCCACCCCAGCATCTCAGCATTCACAAGCCACCTGGTACCTTGAGGTATGTAGAAAAAACATTTTAAAGCTGTGTCTATGTCTGAATCGTCGAATCTCTCTGACTCAATTCAGAGGGTTCCGATTCAATTCAGAGAGATTAAAGGGTCTCCTGATTTGATTTGGATTTGGAGAGTCGGCCACTGAATCGGGCTGAATCTCTGCCGAATCAAATCAACAACCAAAGCTTTGCACAGCCCTAATTGGCATGTTCATGTTGTTTATGGTTCTCCCTTGTGACCAGACCCAACTCTGCATAACTGTTGCATAACATGAATTCAACAGCAAAAGGTGGCAAGGATGTGAGTTACATCAGTAACCCAAGAGCTGTTTGTCAAGATGATTACCTATGTTATCACATAGGTCTTTATGTCTTGGTGGAAAGGAGGATACCAGAATTATCATACTTGTAAATTATAGGTTCTGCAATTATGATCCTTATTACACTGATCTGTTAGTCTGGTAAGATTTCCTTACATACTTCTTCCTGAGATTAGGTTCTTAGTCTTCTCTTGCTTTTTTTCTAAGAAATGTTAATGGATGTTTCTTGGAGCATCTTTATTCATAAGGGACAGGGAACAACGTTTTAAACTCTATCCCGAACCTGTTGCTTTGATTTATAGCAGAGGAGGCATCTAAACGATTGGTCTGCATTGGTAGGCTAAGGCTGGAAATCAAACAATTTGTAATATTAGACCCTTACCAGAGTAAAGCAGGGGCTGTCTCATTCTTTTGAGTGTAGGCAAGACACTGCTACAGAAAACTATGACGAAATTGCTGGAAAGAATTTTGTTTTAATGCATCAGCTTAAACTTTCATTTTTAGCTTTTATTTCTAAAAAAAAAAGTAAGCTGTGTTTTATGAAATTAAAATCTGAGGTTCAGTGAACTGTAGCTATATTAGCTACGTTGCAACTCATGTTGTGGACTATAGTAGCTCTGATTTTTATTTTTTTAAGTATATAGATCATGCCAGACATGCATGTAGGTGAGTTTAACTTTTGGAAAAACTGTAAAGGCAACCTGTAGAGTGGATGTTCTTGTACTAGAGTACTGGACTGGGGCTTGGAAAATCATTCATGGTAAAAAAAAAAAAAAGGGGGGGGGGGGGGGGGGAAATGTAGTAGTGGATGGCAACTTGGGCAGCAACAACCATGAGATGATTGAGTTCAGGATCCTAAGGAAAAGAGGAAAGAACAGAGTAAGGACTCTAAACTTCAGAAAAGCAGACTTCAACTCACTCGGGAAACTCATGGGTAGGATCCCCTGGGAGGCCAGACTAAGGGGGGAGGAGTCCAGGAGAGCTGTACTGTAGATAAATTTTACTGAGGGCTCAGGAACAAACCACCCTGATGCATAGGAAGACTAGGAAGTATGGCAGAAAAACCAGCTTGTCTTAGCAGAGAATTTTCAGTGAGCTAAAACACCAGAAGCAAGATTACAAGAAGTGGAAACTTGGACAGACAACTAGGGAGGAGTATTTTTTGGGCATGCAGGGATGAAAGCAGGAAGACCAAAGCACAACTGGAGTTGAAGCTAGCAAGAGACATGAAGAGTAACAAGAAGGGTTTCTACAGGTACGTCAGCAACAAGAGGAAGATCAGGGGGAAAGTGGTTCGATTACAATAGGGGAGGCAACCTAGTGCAAGATGATGCAGAAAATGGCTGAAGTACTCAATGTCTTTTTCACCTCAGTTTTCGCAAGCAAGGTTAGCTCCCAGACTACTGTACCTGGCAGTACAGTTTGGGGAGGAGGTGAGCAGCCAACAGTAGCAAAAGAACAGGTTAGGGACTGTTTAGAAAAGCTAGATGTATACAACTTCCTGGGGCCAGATGCAATGCATCCAAGGGTGCTGAGGGAGTTGGTCAATGTGATTGCAGAGCTGATGGCCATCATCTTTGAAAATTCATGGTCATCAGGAGAGGTCCTAGATGATTGGAAAAGGGGGCCTATAGTGCCTATCTTTAAAAAGGGGAAGGAAGATCTGGGAAACTACAGACCAGTTAGCCTCATCTCAGTCCCTGGAAAAATCATGAAGTAGGTACTCAAGGAATCCATTTCTAAGCACTTGAAGAAGATGGTGATTAGGAGGGATCCTCGTTTTCCCTGATTAAAAAAAAAAAAAATTACAAATTCTCTGAAAAATTACAAATTCCCCAAAATAATTAAAATTTAAAAGCCTCCCCCACTTCCCGCTTACCCCTGGCCTTGCCAGGACAGCATGGAGCTCACAGAGGCAAGCAGTTTTCCTGCATGATCCCACTGTGCCCTGCAATGCCCGGTTGCACATGCTGTGCTGTGGAGGCCTGGGGGAGGGCAGCAGGGCAGGGAGCATGAGCCTGTAGAACACCCCTGCCCTGCGCACAGTCTGGGGGGCATGGGCAGGGCTGACCTAAGCAGCCCCAGACCCAAAGAAGCTGCTGCTGCCGATGCCGGCAGTGGCATTGGAGGAGGGGAGGGGGAGCAAGACGCTGGACATGGAGCCAACGTTCTGCCCAGCTCTGCAGTGCCGCTGCTTCACCCCCCACAGTGCGGGACCCAGGGCGGTCGCCCTGATTCGCACCCCCTGCAAAGTGGTCTGGGCCCTTGCTCAGGGTTGGAGGCCAAAGCCCCCAAGAGCATGTGACAACGCTCAAGGCTCTGAACGGGGGGTGGCCCAGGAGGAGCCCGAGGTTCCAGAGCCTTCTCTGAACAAGGAGCCACTCACCTGAGGGGACGAGGACCCCCACCTTGGCATCAGATTTGTGAGTTGCTGGGGAATAGGGTTCCCACAGGGGAGGGGGAGTCCTTCTTGGCTAGAAAGGGGTTCCTGGAGAGGAGGTTCAGGGAGGGTCTTTTCTGAGTTTGTGGGCTGCCTAGAGGGCTTGGTGTGAGGCCCAAGGGGCAATAAGTTCTTCCCTCACGGGTCACTAGAGCATAATCCAGGCCCCAGAAATGTGGCGGGGGCCTTGGAGACCCTTTTCATGGTTTAAGGTTATTTCTATGATTATGTGCCTTATAATTTGTGATATTGTATTTTATGTTTTGTGATATTGTATTCTGTGAATTGTGTTCTCCCGTATCCATAAGAAAACTACCATTAGAATGTAAAATCTATATTTTACATTACAGGTCCTGCTAGGACTCTTCCCCATTACTTACCTGTGTTTACTTGTAACTTACCTGAATCCCAGTTGTGGTCATCCATTGTAGAGAAACAATGTTATTAGTCCTATATTATATGTAAATATATGTATCAGTTTTATATTAACATTTATCTTTTAAGGTTCCCTGTAAATATTAATACATTTGTATATAGTTTAATATTGTCCTGGCCTGGCTCTATAGGGAGCGGGGAGACTGCGCTCAGCCTGCAGTTCTCTCCCACAGCACCCCTGCCTGCTGCCAGTCCTCTTCAATCAGAAAGGGGAGTACATACCATGGGTGCACCTGGGCTACATGATTTTCCATGACATTTGCACAAGCAACCTAAGGAAGCATGGGTTAAATGAGTGGTCTCTAAGGTGGATAGAAAACTGACTGGATCATAGGGCTCAGAAAGTATTAGTCATTGGCTTGATGTCAAGTTGGCAGCCTGTATCAAGTGGAGTGCCGAGTGGTTGGTCCTGGGGCCAGTTTCATTCAGTAACTTTATCTGCGATCTGGAAGATGGAATGGAGTGCACTCTCAGCAAGTTTACAGGTGACACCAAGCTGAGGGGAATAGTAGATATGCTGGAGGGTAGGGCTAGGATTCAGAGACTGCATCCACACGTTGTATGGACATTTGGGCCCATGGGGACAACAGGTGGTGGTGCACCTTGAACCACTGCTAACTGTCCCCAGGGATCCCCTGTGCCATGTGCACTCTGGCACATGGCAACTTACCTTGGGGGTGGTAGAGGTGCCAGTGTTGGCCTCAGCAGCCTTACCTGGGGTCCTGGGAACCGCTTGGGGCTGCAGCAGTGGTGATTCTGCCGTGCAGTCTGGCCGGCAGCCACAATGCAGCTCCAAGCAGCCCAGCTCTGCTTTTGAGCGTTGGGCACTGCTCATGTATGTGCTGCTTCATTTTATTTCCCTGTGGCTTTTTAAAAAAAACAAACCCTCCATGTTGCTGTCTTGCAGCACAGAGGATAACTGAAGTGTGGTATGTCACAGATGTGCCTTCGGTGCCACATACCGCACGACCGTGCTCGTCTGGATGTGGCCAGAGAGACTGAGTTGGAGAATTGGACCAAAAGAAATCTCACGAGGCTCAATAAGGAGAAGTGCAAAGTCTTGCATTTAGGATGGAACAATCCCATAGAATCATTGGAAGTTAGGGTTGGAAGGGACCTCTGGAGGTCATCTAGTCAAACCCCCTGCTCAAAGCAGGACCATCCCCAACTAGATCATCCCAGCCAAAGCTTTGTCTAGCCGGGTCTAACTGTGCTCCCCGTCACGCCTCCTGGATAAGCCCCTCGCAGCACCGTCTGCCCCCCCTCCCCACTACCTTCCCCTCCAACAGACGTATCAGCTGGGCGCTGCTCTCCATGCTGCCAGGTTGGCTGTGCGCGTGCTGCTCCATGATCTTTCCAGGGACTGAGGTGAAGCTGATTGGTCTGTAGTTCCCTGGACCCTCCTCTTTCTGTTTTTTAAATATGGGCACTATGTTTGCCCTTTCTAGCTTCTATGAATCTATGAGTGAAAGTCAGAAGGGACCTCAACAGATCATTGAGTCCAATCCCCTGCCTGGGCAGAGGAAAGAGGGCTGGTGTCAGATGACCCCAGCCAGATGCCTATCCAGCCTTCTCTTAAA
This sequence comes from Alligator sinensis, assembly GCF_000455745.1. NCBI lineage: Eukaryota > Metazoa > Chordata > Crocodylia > Alligatoridae > Alligator > Alligator sinensis. Next base: position 146,206 of record NW_005842076.1, read on the forward strand.
GACCCCCGAGGTAGGGGAGAACACCACCTGCCTTGGAAGCCCATTCCAAATTCTGGCCACCCTTACTGTGAAGAAGTTCTTCCTGAGAAAACACTGGCTGGAAAACTACCCTCCCTACAATAAAATTCCTGCTCCGGGTGAGAATCAAACTCACAACCTCAGCATAGCTCACCCAAGTACTGCTGTATAAGTACCATGTACTAACCAATTGCCCCACTGGAGCAGTTAAGGAGATATTTAGCAGAGGATGGTTTGAATCCATAGACCTCTGGGTTACAGGCCCAACACGCTTCCGCTGCACCATCCTGCTGCAAGTAAATCACTGGGAGCCTCTCCTGATCACCATGAGTTTTTAAAGATAATGGCCAATGGCTCTGCAGTCACATCAGCCAACTCCCTCAGCATCTTTGGGTGCATCCCATCTGGCCCCATGGACTTGTACATGTCCATCTTTTCTTAGTAGTCCCTAACCTGTTCTTTCACCACTGAGGGATGCTCACCTCCTGAGCCCTTGATGTATTTCCTTAGTGTAGCGGTAGGCTGCTACCAGGTCCCCTCTCAGCCTTCTTTTCCTTAGGCTGAAGAGTCCCAGATTCCTCAGCCTTTCCTCGTATGGCTTGCCTTTTAAGACCTGATCATACAGGTAGCTCTTCTTTGGACTCTCTCAAGCTTGTCCATGTCCTTGTTAAAGTGTGGTGCCCAGAACTGGATGTAGTACTCCAGCTGCGGTCTCACCAGTGCTGAGCAGAGTGGAAGAATCACGTCCTTGGTTTTGCTGGAGATGCATCAATTGATGCATGTCAGAGTCTTATTTGCCCTACGGGCTACAGCATCGTACTGCCAGCTCATTCATACTGTGGTCTATTATTACCCCCAAGTCCCTTTCATTCATGGTGCTAGTCAGTTTAGTGCCACCAAGCCTGTAGGTACGTTGGGAGTTGCTCATCCTGAGGTGGAGCACTTTACATTTCTCAACATTGAACTTCAGCTTCTGATGTGCCCAACTTGCTAGCCTGTCTAGGTCCCACTGTATCTGTAGCCTATCTTCAAATGTGATTTCCCCCCCCCAATAACTTGGTGTTGTCCAAGAACTTGGCCAGTGAGCTCTTCACCCCCACATCCAAATCATTAATAGAGATGTTGAAAAGTACTGGACCAAGCACCGACCCCTGCAGGACACCACTGCCCACTTCTCGCCAGGGTGACACAGATATGTTCACTACAACTCTCTGGGTCCTACCCTGCAGCCAGTTTCTCACCCACCTGACTATCTTGGAGTTAAGCCCACAATCCTTCAATTTTTTCACGAGGACATCACGGGATACTAGATCAAAGGCCTTTTGAAAGCAAAGGTATACAATGTCAACCTGCTCTCTCATGTCCAGATGGCGAGTTACCTGGTCATAGAAGGAGATGAGGTTGGTAAGGCAAGACCTGCCTGTGATGAAGCCTTGTTGGCTGTTATTCAGAATCTTACCTTTTCAAGCTTGTTGCAGATAGATTCTTTGATGAACTTTTCTAAGATTTTTCCCTAGGATGGAAGTTAGGCTGACTGGCCTATAGTTACCTGGGTCCTCCCTCCTGCCCTTCTTGTTGATGGGCACAACACTGGCCCTCTTCCAGTCCTGAGGGACTTCTCCAGAGTGCCACGAGTTGTGGAAGAGTTTTGTCAGGGATTGTGCAGTGACTTCAAGCTGGCTCCTTCAGCACTCTTGGATGAAGATCATCTGGTCCTACTGACTTGTATACGTCTAATTTTTTTTAATTGGTCATACACCAATTCTGCAGCAGTAGTAGGAAAGTGATTATTCCTACCGTGCTCATCCTCTACTCTACCTGCTGTGGTTTTCCCCGTGGTCTGGTGAAAGACTGAGGCGAAGTAGTCATTCAGGAGTTTATCTTTCTCCTGGGTACCAGTAACCAGTTCTCCTGAGTTGTTGAGCAATGGCCCCACACTCCCATTTATTTTCCTCCTGTTCCCTATGCACCTAAAGAAGGAGTTCTTGTTGTCTTTGATTCCCGTTATTAATCTAAGTTTGGTTGCCGCTTAAGCCTGTCTTATCCATTCCCTGCAAATGCGGGCCATCATGGAATAGTCCTCCCTGGGGCCTGCCCCGAGCTTCCATTGTTTATAAGCCTCTTTCTTCTTTCTTAAGGGGACCATGATTTCCCTGTTTAGCCAAGAGGGTTTCCCAGCTCTTCTGTTCACTTTTTTTCCACCTGGGAATGGACTTCCTTTGTGTTTCAAGGATTGTGTCCTTAAGGAACAACCACTGTTTGTGCATACCTTTTGCCTTTGGTCCCTGGTCCAGCAGCACTTGCCCTACTAGTGACCTAAGCTTGTTGAAATTTGCATTTTCGAAGTCCAAGACTTCAATCCTGCTATCCAGTTTGTCTGTTTACGTCAGATAACAAACACCTGTAAATGGATTTAACTGTACTTCATTCCTTGTATTCTTCATCTCTCTCACTTATTTAGGTTGTAAACCTTTCATGGCAAAGATTATTTCTTACTGTGTTCTTATTATATTAGGATTCCAATCTTAGCTGGTGCCTCTGGTCTATGGCAAAATACAAAATAATATGATATAATTGCCATTATTAAATCAGCATTTGGTAACAGTTACCACACACGGGAGACTGATATTTGCTGTGGATTTTCCCTTCTGCTTATAACTGGAGATACTTGTGGTAACAGTCGGAAAATGTTGTTGATTTCTTAATAGTCAGAATTATAGTAAAAGTCAATTTATGCTGGGTATTAAATGCCTGTAAAGCAAATAATTTAATTCACAGGATGTCTCATCATCTCTTTGTTTCTTTATTTTATGGCGTATAAGACACAGTTCTACCTTTTGCTCATTACCTCATCATTTTGTTTTTGTTTTGTGGCATTTGTACTGGATAACAAACATAACAGCTAGGGGTGTGACATTTTAGCCAGCAGCAGGTTTCTTTACTAGAGTGTAAAACTGTTCTTGGCACTTCTAGACTATTATAATTTCTGTCATTGCAACTAAGTGCCAAAATGAGCAGTTTCACATTATTACTACTAGCTTGCCTCATTTTTATGGACAGATTGAGTAGCAAGGGCAGGATTTAAACCTCAGCAGGTGGTCCTTTCTCTGTCATTGGAGTTGAGGGAGAATGTTGCCCTGTTACCCCTCCAACCGAAAAGTAGGTAACTGCTTTTTTCAGTGCTTATTTGTTCAGCTTATTGGTTCATCTGGGAAGCAGTGTCTTTATAAAAGAAAGTAGATTCCTCCCACTCTAGCACTAGTAACAATTACGCTAGTGACAACGTTTTGCACTAGTAACAATTCTATTCCCTGGAGCATAGTCATTGACATGAAATTAATAATTGGATTAAATGTAATGCAAGGCACCAAAAATGTGTTCACTCAAAATGCATTCAGATTTTTCAGTTCCCCTGCACTGCTTCTCGCAGGTCTATTATCTAGAACAATATTGAAGCAACCCCTACTTGGTAAACCTCCAACATCAGTCTAGAACATGGTTACCACACAGGTGAGAACTTGTGTCGTATGGAAGTAAACTGCCAGCCACTTTTAACTGGTTTCTACACAGGAATGTCCATGTACATTAGCAGTTCTTACGTTAGGTGGGTAAATCTATTTTTCCACCAAAACTATTTTGTGTGCCCCCCACCACACCCCATGCTATGCTCTGAGCATCCTGTAATCTTTAAAGTATTTATCCTTGGGTATGGGAGAGAGGTGCTGAGTCTCCTTCACAGGTGGGGATTTAAGGCACAGAAGAGCTGAGTGATTTGAGTAAGGTTACACAAGTCTGTGGCAAGGCAGGATCTCCCAAGCATCTGACAGGCGGTTAACCAGTAAACCATTTTCCCTCTCTTAATACCTACTGTGGCTGGGATAAATCCATAAATGGGTGTGTCATTCCAGTGGAGGCTAATCTGTTTTATGGTGCTGTATATTCATTCATCCAGTTGAGGGGTTGTCAACCGGGGGTATGTGTACCCCTGGGGGTACTTGCGAAGGCCCTAGGGGGTATGGGGGCATGCGAGGGTGGAGACGGAGCGTTGCCACCCACCACGCCATGCTGCTGCCTCCCAGGAGCAGGGCCGGGGCAGGGCGAGGGCAGCGGCGTCCCTCTGTGGGCCGCACAGGTGCCGCCTGTCTGGTTGGGGGTGGAGTGGGAAGCTTGCATGCGGCAGTAGCTGCTGCTGCCATTCACCACCCCGCACTGCCTCTCCGCATTTGGTCCCCCTCCCCCTTCCTTCCCCCCCATCCAGCCTCCGGGGTACACTTATTAAAAAAGGTTGAAAACCCCTGATCTAGTCCTTTTCAGGTAGCCATATAGTTCATCACAAATGTTCATGGTTTTGCTCTGACCTACAGCACATATGTTAGCTAGCACTTTTTTTTAATCAAGAAAATTCCTAATGAAAACTCAGCATTTCTTGGATTTGTAGTAAAAGCACAGCAGGTGATAACAGTCCTTTTAGGTTAAGGGAGATTCGTACCGTTCACACAGAGCTTTGATTGGAGAATAAATCTTAGTTCTTCAGAAGAGTCTCACTAAAAAGACAAAGTGGCAATAAGAGAAATAATTGAATTCCTTATTTTGTTTTACATAGCCAAGTTCATTACCTTTTTTTTTTTAAAGCCGTCTGAGCAGCAAAGATAAAAAGAACTCTCTTAGCAGTCCAGAAAGAAGCTGGATTTAACTTCTGTGTTGTTATGTAAAGCTTGATCAAATCCTTTCGTCTTAACAGATTTAACTGGCCAACAGCAAAAGGCTCAGGATTCTGGGATTAAGATTGTATTTGGTAAGAGGACTGGTGCATTAGTGCTTTCTTTTGAACTATAGAAAGAACAAAGTAAACATCAAAAGCATTAAGCCATGAGAGTGGATTGTTGACTCAGTGTTGCTGCATGACAAGAGGTTAGAACTCAATAGTGGCTACTCTGTTTACTGAGTGCCAGGCAGAAAGAAGCAATTTGACCAGTATTGTCTATTATATCCAGGACCTGCCTTTGATATTGCCGCTCCGTAAAGCACTGTAAATTGAAAATTTTGGGTTTTCTCTTATATGGTAAATGGATCCCTTAAATAAGCTGAGGCTAGTAGAGATGTGCCCCTTATCATATCTCATGTTATCGTACTCTGTTTTTTTGTTCATTCTCTATCAGAAGCAAGGACTACAGAATATATTCCATACCACAGACAAAATTGCAGATTTCATTCTAATTCCACAATTACTCCCTATTTGATGTATAGAGCAGCAGTTGTCAACCAGGAGTGCATGTACCCCCGGGGGTACTTAAGAAGGCCCTAGGGGGTACGCACAGGTGGGGATGGAGTGCTGCCATGCACCATGCAGGTGCTGCCCGCCCGGCTGGACACGGGGAGCATGGGAAGGTCACACACGGTGGCTGCCGCCACCCCCCCTGCTCGGCATCCGGCCGTCACGCGACCCCATCCCCCCGCTCTGCATCCGGCTGCCGGGGGTACACTGCTCTGTGTCTGGCCGCCGGGGTACACTTATCCAACAAGGTTGAAAACTCCTGGTATAGAGAATTTGAATGGAATGGAAACTTGTCCTGATTGTCCATAAGCAGAGCTTACTGGGGGCAGCACATACTCCTGATATACTAGCTCAAAGACTCTTGACCACCAGTACCTGCACAGGGTCCCTGATGCTCCTCATCTTGCACTGAAAGCATCAAGGACCAGAAGACATTGTGTCACAATTCGTCTCAGCTGTCTCTTGGCTCAAGAGGTAACTTCTTGATCAAATACTTAATTCCTTTAATTTTAGATAGGTTAGTTTTTTTTCCCTGGTGCCCACTAGCAAGCTGTTATTTTCTAATAAAATATATATATATTTTTTGGATCCACAATGATGTCCTTGAAGTTCCTTGGATTAAAGTATTGCCCTTCATAAAACTGAACTATTCCAGGGAATGTTGGATACTCCAAGGGTTTCTGCTGCCAGAAAGAATTCCACATCCCAGGAAAATGCTCTGCCTGCTAGTCCTTTACCTCCTGAAGACCAACAAGTTCTTCCCCAAAAAGACAGGGAGGAGGGCTACAAATAGATCTCCTGAGCAAATTGATTAGGTCTGTATCAGATCCATGAACTCTGAGTTCCCTTTGGCATGTCTCCTAAAATGCCCAAAGGTGTTTGGTTGGGCTTCTTAGCCTACAAATCTTCATCTGTGTTCAAATCAGATGGGGAGGTATAGTTTGATAAGTTATAGGGCATGCAGAATTTGATAGGTAGGTCCACTATTAAATACTCCTCTGTGAGGAGATCTCAACCCCTGCTTTGGCTCTCTACAAAGTAGTACCTGAGGCAGCTTGAGTGCCCCAGGGTTTTGTTAACCTGTTAGCAGAGTATTGAGCTAACAAGTTGATGCTTATGGTTCTGTAAAAGGCCTCTGTCTCCTTCTGGTGTGCAGTTCCTGCAATCTCCAGCTCAGTTGCATTGGCAGATAGCCTCAGCATTAATCCTCAATGCATTCATCCTCAACATAACCTCACCCAGAACCTTTGGGAGACCCCCAGTCTGAAGCTGGGGCCTGCAATGTTTGGCACTGAGCTTCCTGACCATTCTTCCCTCAGCATCACTGGTGGGCTTACTCTCATCAGCCTCCCCATCACAACTGAGACCACTCAAGTATCGTCTCCTAGAGCAGGGATGGCCATCTGGTTCTTGCAGCTCTCGAGGAACTGTTTGAGCCAATGGGATTATGTTGTCTACTACATTTCTTGGTGAATATTGTAGGAGCACTAGGGCTGGTGTAAGGCTTGTAGGGCTGGAAGGAACCTCATCAGCACCCTGCTCAAAGTAAGATCATTCCAGATTAAACCATCCGAGCCAAATGTCTTTCTAACCTGCTTTTGAAGGATGGAGATTGCACAATGTCTAGGTAGTCTATTCCAATGCTTGACTACTCTCATAGTCAGAAAGCTCCTCCTAATTTCCAGCTTAAATTTCCCCTGTTGCAGCTTGAGTCTATTGCTTCTAGTCCAATCCCTTAGAGCCACGGAGAAAAGCCCTTATCATTCTCTCTATAATCATCTTTCAGGTATTTGAAGAATGTTATCAAATCCCCCCTCAGTTTTCTCTTCTCCAGGCTAAATAAACTTAGTTCTTTCAGCCCTTCCTCATAAGTCTGGTCTCCCAGTCCCCTGATCATTTTTGTTGCCCTGTGCTGGACTCTTTCCAAACTGTCCACATCCTTCTTGAAGTACGGAACCCAAAACTGGGCACAGTACTTCAGGTGAGGCCTTCCCTGTGCTGAATAGATCATAAGAATCACAACAAGCAAGAAAGAATCACAAGCAAGAAAGTCTGAATGGTAGATCCATGTGTAGATTTTCATCTGGAGAAGGTATCTTTCAGAAACATACCCCAACTTGCTGCTGAAGGGAGCCACAGAGTTGCCTCTAAACCCCACACTTCTTTTCCCCCAACCATATGCACTCAGGACAGAGGAAACCCTGCATACCCCGAATGTGAGATGTGGCTTAACCTTTCACATACACAGGACAAAATCATTTGGCTCATTTCTTAGTCCATAAGAATTACAGAATATTCCCTCAGATTTCAAGCAATACTGGCAGCATTGCTGAACAAGTATCAATCGTGGACATCTCTAGAGTAACCATCTCTATTTACACATGAACAAAATACCATGCATTTTTCAAAGCCTACAGATAGGGATGCTGTGTTCAGCAAAGTAGTTGCTGGATTTCAGTCACTAGTCCTTAGCTTCTGAGGTGCCATTTTCACATGGACTATTTCCTGGTTTGGCAACTATGGCATGTCTGTATGGGCTGTCACTCAAAGGAAAAAGAGAAGTTACGTAACCTATGGTACCTGGAGCTCTTCAAGATGCATTGGCTCTTGAACATTCCATTGCACATTCCATAGCCCACTTCCTGGGTGTCTGGCACCCTGGGATTCCATGGTTGAGAGGAAACAGGCTAGTGGATGTGCTCTACACCTTCATACTCTTGCAGCAAGGCAAGAGGAGCAGTACTTAGCACTAGTGCAGGCAAACAAGTCTCCCAGATCAAGAGCATGAGATGCATGTTCAGCCACAGTTAAATACATACACACAAAACACCTCTCAAACTCCAGTTCCTGGAAAGTAACTCAATCCTTTACTTCTGAAACTTGCACAAATATTTTAAATGCACCCACTTTCTGTGGTAATCTCGAGGAAACTTTTAAAATATGTAAGATGGAAACAAGGAATGTAATGTGCACATGATTATTTTTTAAAACCATACATTGGTTAATTCATTGTTTTTTATTTGTGGTGCCTTGGAACTTTACGCCAGGCTTTGTGTAAACCCATAACAACATGCCGGTTCCTTAACCTAATTCCATTGTCTCATTTAGTGTCATTAGGTATGAAAATGATCACTTCTTTCATGTCCATATTGTAATTTTCTAGGCATCAGTTACATGTAGTATGGAGGTAGGGAATACGTAGTTTGTATGTATTATGGAAAGGCTCATTCAACAAAGCATATGTTGTGCAGACGTGCACAGCTGTCTAATCATCTTCAAACTGCCACTGATGGGTATAGTGCAAGGGTGGGCAGTTATTTTGGGCGAAGGGCTGCTTACCAAGTTTTGGCAAGCCATCAAGGGCCGCATGACAGGCAGCCAGGGGCAGATAAATATTAATTTTCTAAATTTTTTAGGGGCCCTGTGGGCCAGATAGAATGGCCTGGCAGGCCACATTTTGCCCACCTCTGGTATAGTGCTTATAGATATTGAAGGAAAAGTCCCTTGCCCACAGAATGCACAGTCTAAATAATTGTTCCTCACTGATGTCATAAACCAAGCTCTACGTATTATCAGCAGTCTGTGTAATGTGTGAACTCCACATTTTTATGATTTGTTAATAATTAGTGCATTTAGCAGTTCTTCACTTGCAGTGAAACTGCACTTATAGACTCTTCCAACAGGTGATCATTTCTTTTATAACTGCAAAATGTCTGGATAACATGAGATAATTCTTCTCTTTTTTTAAATGCTCCTATAAAAGAAGCTGTCTGTAGAGTGCATCTTCTGCTACAGGCTGACCCACTCATTACAGCTACTGTTGTCTGCCAAAACAACGGGTCCCCACCCAAACTGGAAGCTGATAAGCTGGTTATTGCAAATTGGAAAGGGCACCAGTGAACACAGAAAAAAGGAGCAGAGGAAGGCGCCAAGTGAAAACTGCTTAGTTTGGCAGATAGAATAAAAGTCACCAAAGAACATGAGACTGGTAGGATTAGCAGAAGTTTTCCTGTGGTCGTACAAAGATCCAGGAAATTATAAGAAACAGGTAGGCTGTTTGCCATGAGTGGGAGGAAAATATTATGGCATAAGGCACTTTCAAAAAAATGTACGAGTGTTTCTTAACATTAACTGTTCCAGTTAAGAGGGTTGGTATTTGGATCAGAAGCCTTTTACTTCTAGGGTTGCTGTTTCAACTGCAGCCAGGTTAGTAGCGATGAAAAGCTGTTGCCATCCAATGATCATCTGTAGCTTGTATGAAATAAGTTAGTGGTCTCTAGGCATTTCCAAATGCACCTTTGGAGTCTATAGCAACTGCCACCCATGTTGACAGTTACAACAGAGAAGCCCCTGATATAATGGGCTTGAAAAGTGAGCTCTTCTGCTGCCCTAATGGTGATCCTTCCTGGTCAACATTGAAACATGCCATAGTAGGGAGGATAATGTGCTGCGCTTGTCTCCTGTTCACAGGACTTCAGTTGTGGCAGAAAATTATCATTTCTTACAAGCACCAGTATTTATAAAACAGTTTTTGGAAAATGTTTTTTTTTTTTCCCTTTAGTATTTGTGCCAGGCTTTTGTGTTAGGTTATTAACCTATTGCATTAGGTGGGAGAGATTATATGTGCTACAAAATGGTTATTTATTGCTTTTCATCTCTAAGTCTCAAATTGCTTTTCAAAGCTGGGTAAATATTATTCCCATTGTAGAGAAATTCAGGCACAAAGGAGCTAAATGACTTGCCTAAGCACACAGTAGCTGAGCTGGGAATAGAACTCAGGCTTCCTAAATACCAGTCTACAATTTTGTCCATTGGGCTGTGCTGGTGAGAAGTGTTTAAAGGCATTACAGACAAAGCTTTTTGCAAAACTAGGAAGAGCTCCAATTTTCTTTCTGACTTTTTGATCAAAGCAGCCAGTCACTAACATGACTTTACTTTTGTGTAGCTTTTACAGTGAAACTGAAGTAGTGAAAGAGGAGGAGAGAATGAGCAAAGGTCAGATCCCCTGTATATGATTTGAAATGTGGAAACCTTTAAGATACTATTTCATATGCATTAGCATCTTGGTAGAAGTAGTGGTTATCCACGTTTTCCTTCTCTTCAAGGTTGGAAGTGTTTCTAGCTGTCCTGTCATCACAGCCAAGCTCATTCTCATGCTGCAATGTCATAAAAAGGGATCAAGTAACAATAATAATATTAACTTAAACTACCTGACCTCTCAGTCCTGAGTAAATGTGGGCAAAATATCTGCTCTGCTTATAGCTGTTCAACAGCCCAGTATGCTTCAGTTTTCAATTACCAAGGGGTTACAAAACCAGGTTGGGCCATTAGTAAGAAAAGGGTATAGCTGCACTGCAATTTGGAGGTGCCATTGCAGGATGTCCTGGCTTGCAAAAAGTGATTTCTATTTTGTGTAGGGTGAAGCTGGAGCAGCATGAACTTTAGTGTGGGGCCAGCTGCCTGTGTAAGTACTCAAGGTCCCAGGCAGACTCATAAACTGATTTATGAAACATCTGTCTCAGACCCCTTCCTGGTTTAAGTTAAACTAGAGTCCTCCAGCATCCCAGGTGCACAGCCCAGGGCTGCCAAGCTGTCTGCTACAGAGAGCAGGGCTGGCCCTGCCCCTTTTCTTCCTAGCCAGAGCTCTGGGGGAGACTGCAGGCATAGAAGGGTCTGCCTTGCTTCCCCCTGCCCCCCACTTTGCTGCTCAAGCAGGCATCACCCCAGACCCTAGGCATGTGGTATGCTGGCTAATGACTCTAGTCCAGTGTTTCTCAACCTTTTTTTTGCTGCAACCCTAAATTGGCCACCAACAGGACCTCCCGACCTGGCGCGGGGGCTGCTGGGAGCAGAGCGTGGCAGCGGCCTGGGGGTGGGAGCGGGGGAGCTGCCATTGCCCCCTTTGTGCTCAGTGGTCCCACCCTGCCCACCTGCCACTGCTCCCGAGCCGCACACGTGAGTGTGCGTGTATGTGTGGGCCCTTCGTCACCCTATTGAGGACCCCCCAAGACCCTGATTTGGGTCATGCCCAAAGGTTGGGAACCAGTGCTCTAGTCTTTGTCTCAAGAAGTCTATGAGCCGACAAGGTAAGGCGCTGCTGGATCTCATTCTGGCCAAAGAGGATGATCTAGTGAGCAACATGAGGATTGAAGGAAAGCTTGGTGACAGTGATTGCGAGTTGATCACTTTCTCTATCCATCGCAAAGCTGGCAAATCAGTCAGCAATACAGAAATCCTTGACTTTAGGGAAGCTGACTTTCACAAGCTCAGGAGGTTGGTTGTCAAGGCCCTGAGAGATCATGATCTGACAGAAAGGAGAGTCCATGATGAGTGGTTGCTCCTTAAGGACACAATCCTAAATGCACAAGGGAAGTCCATTCCAGCCCATAGAAAAGGTAGTAAAAGGGCTGAGAGACCTCCTTGGTTCAATAGGGAATGCATGGACTTCCTTAATCTTCAAAGAGAAGCTCATCAGGGTTGGAAGACAGGAAATACCGCTAAGGAGGGGTATGTCTCACTGGCCCACACCTGCAGGGAGCAGACCAGAAAAGCCAAGGCTGAAACCAAGCTCAAACTGGCTATGGGAATCAAGGACCATGAAAAAGTCCTTCTTCAGATACGTGGGAAGTCGAAAGAAAAATAAAGGCAACATTG
>NW_005842076.1:158183-185191 GCF_000455745.1 Alligator sinensis
CTGACAAGCGACACCCAGGAAAAAGCTAATCTCCTCAATGATTTCTTTGCATTGGTTTTCCACCAGCCCAAGAGGATCACCCTGCTTGACAGGACACAGGATTACCAGGGTAAAGGCCTACAATTGGCGAAGACCTTGTGAGGGAACACCTTGAGAGGCTGGACATCCACAAGTCAGTGGGACTGGATGAAATGCACCCAAGAGTGCTAAAAGAATTAGCTGACATCATAGCACACTCAGTAGTGAGGATATTTGAGAACTTGTGGCACTCAGGAGAGGTTCCTGAAGATTGGAAGAGGGCCAACGTGGTGCCCATCTTCAAGAAGGGAAGGAAGGAAGACTCAGGGAACTACAGGCCAGTCATTTTGACTTAAATCCCTGGAAAGATCTTGGAAAAAATTATTAAAGAATCCATCAATAACAGGTTAATGGAAGGCATCATTCTGAGAGATAGCCAATGTGGCTTCATTATGGGTAGGCCATGCCTGACCAACTTAATTTCCTTCTATGACCAAGTGATGCATCACCTGGACAAGGGAGCAGAGGCTGATGTCATTTACTTGGATTTCAAAAAAGCCTCTGAATTGGTCTCCCATGATGTCCTCATGGTAAAATTGGGGAGCTGCAGCCTCAACAACCTTATGGTCTGATGGATGGGGAACTGGCTCCGTGGTTGGACCCAGAGAGCGGTTGTCGATGGAACCAAGTCAACATGGTGCATGATTACCAGTGGCATCCCCCAGGGTTCAGTTCTTGGACCAGTACTCTTTAATATATTCATAAATGATCTGGATTCTGGTGTCAGAAGTGGACTGGCTAAGTTTGCAGATGACACCAAATTATGGGGAAGCACGGTCACTCTAGAGTAAAGGGTGGGGATTCAGGCTGAACTGGACAGGCTTGTAAGGGGGCGAATCAAAATCTGATGACATTTCAACATTGAGAAATTCAAGGTTCTCCACCTCAGGAGGAAGAACCTACACCATACCTATAGGCTTGGCAGTGCTACATCCACTAGCACCATGACTGAAAGGGACTTGGGGATCATGATTGACCACAAGATGAATATGAGCCACCAATGCGATGCTACAGCAAGCAAAACAAATAAAATCCTGGCTTGCATCTACTGATGCCTCTCAAGCAAGACCCAAGAAGTCATCCTCCTGCTTTACTCAACCTTGGTGAGGCCACAGCTGGAGTACTGCATCCAGTTTAGGGCTCAACACTTTAAAAAGGATGCAGAGAAGCTTGAGAGAGTCCAGAGGAGAGCCATGTGCATGATCTCATAAGGCCTGCTCTCTTTACCTGTGAAGAGGCTGAGAAACATGGGACTCTTTAGCCTGGAGAAGCATAGGCTCAGGGTGGAAGCCTATAAGTACGTAAGGGGTGTGCATCAGGTTCTGGGAGAGCGTCTGTTCACCAGGGCACCCTAAAGGATGACGAGGTCAAACAGTCATAAACTGCTGGAAGACCGTTTTAGACTAGACAGAAGAAAAAGCTTCTTTACCATCTGAGTTTCCAGAGTCTGGAATAGACTCCCTCCAGAAGTGGTGCAAGCACCTACTCTGGACACATTCAAGAAGCATTTGGATGATTATCTTGCTGGGGTCCTCTGACCCCAGCTGACTTCTTGCCCTTTGGGCAGGACCAGGACCTGATGATCTCACAAAGTCCCTTCCAGCTCTAATATCTATAAACTCTATGAAATCTGATGCTGAGAGGTGTGTGTGTCTCTGATTTCCCTGGGACTGGCAGACAGAACAGTGTCTGCTTGGGGCTTTTTGGAACTAATCAACAGGTCAGCTGGTAATGTTCTTCCATTCCTTCCTTGGAAAAAGCTTTTTATGAAGAATCAGGGAGACAGAGGTTAAAAATCTCAGTATCATCAACAGATACATGCACTGCACATCCCACCTTTGCCTCAGTGCTAGCCAGGGTCTGGGGTCTGGCAACACTCCTGCCCCTTGAGCAGTGAGCAGGGAAAAGTCTAGGACAGTGCAGGCAGGGTGGGTTTACACCCCTCCCTAATCAGAGCATCCTGATGGGGCCTGGCCACACCCCTCCTCAGCTCAGCAGTATGGAAAGGAAAGGAGGGCTGCTCTAGCACCCCCTGGCTTCTAGCCTGAGCCACTACAGGCATGTGCCTGCATTTCTTCTTTAGACTAACGTGAAAAGATTGAATCAATTCAGGCTCAGACTTTTTGAATGTCTGTCTCTAGCCTTTTTAGCCCAAACTATGCCCAGTGCCATAGTGTGTCTAGCAGTCATTTTACACTCTCAGCCTTGAGGGTGCTTAGGAGAGTGGCCACAACATGTTGTAGGCTTGGAGTAAGAGCAAGTGGGCAAAATATGTTTTTATGGGGGTGCTCTCCTGTGTGGTGTAGACATGGGGCTGGGAGAAACAGTTGATCCTATATGTACAGTCCAAAGATATAGCTATATTCCTATATATGTGCAGCAGGAGAAGAATGCAATTGAACTTTGCCCTGGGACAACCACCACAAAGAACAAAGAACACAATAAGGGAAACAGTCAGTTAAAGGTTTGAAAACAATCTCCTTGGAAATATGATGAATACCAGCAGTTTCATTTCTTCTGCTTGAAGAACAAAGATCCTTTTCTACTTTTAATTTCCCAGGAGCGATTATTACTAGTTATTTTTCTCATAGCCTTGACCACAGTTTGAAGAGTTTTTAGTAAGCATGTTTTTGAAAAATGAGTAAACATGCCATTCTCCTGTGCCTCTCATGTGTCAGCCTTTTTTATCCACGTGAAATTGGACCTCATTTCCCACCAGAGATTTGGGGCCAGATTGTATTCTTAACCTGGTGTTTGTAGAGTTATTCCAGATTTATGCCACTGTAACTGCAAAAGGGGGTTTTGGCCTTTGGTCTTTCCCTCCTTTAAAGCAGCTTTCAGATTTCTTTTAAAAGCCTGAAGTAAGGACCACATCTTTTAAGCCACAGCTTCTGTCTCAATCAACTCCAGTCAACACCTGTTAGCAATTACATATAGGTATCTGATGCTGTGATGCTCCCTAAGTGACTGCTGCTGTTCTAAGGAGTGTTTTCTGAGCACATGTACAAGGAAAAATATCCCTGGGGGAAATTTTGCTACCATTGCCCTTACCAAGTGTTGCTGCAAAAGGGTGTCACTTATCTCTTACATTACCAGTTCAGTTGTGTTTGACCTTGATCCAAAGATCTGCCTCAGCCAGGCAACAAATGTTTGATGGTCTGTTTGGGCTGGTCAGGTTTATGAGTTCTGGGTACTTCAGAAGGCTTTTGTCTAGCTGCTACGTGCATTTCCCTTCAAGCTCTTCCCCTTACCTCAAGAGATTTCACATCACTGATGATGGTATTGCATGCAAGACCATGGTTTGTGACCACATTAAACAGTTTCTGCTTTTGCATCATAGATTCCAAAGTAAAAACTATCTAGCTGTGATTAGTATTTGGAAACCATCATTTCTTCAATTTGTAAAGCCAGTCACATTCCAGAAGACCTTAGGGCTGGATATTTTAGACACAACATCCCACCCTCTTGCTGAAGCTAGCAGATGCACAAGAATGTACGTGGAGACATGCAGGCAATTGCAGTGAAAAGCATATTGCTTTTCCCGGCTTGCTGTCCCAAATTCAAAGTATATATCAGTCAGGGTGCTTTTGTATGCTTCAACTCCACTACTGCTGCAGTAGCTACAGAAACCCAAAGTTTTACCTCAACAGGCAGAACAAGTGCCCTTTGTTACCTAGACAGATTATAGCTTTTTCTAAAGTCTGCTCTTCATAAAAGCCCAGCTTGAACAGTGGAAATTCTGACTTGCCTCAGATACTGAGGAGACTTTTATAGTTTCAAGTAGCTCCAGGGTTATATTTTAAAAGTTGAATTTCATCACATGTTTTAAGTTTGGTGAAGAAAAAAAGACATGATATTTTTAGCAGAAAAAAAAACTTTTCCCCCTCCACCTTTTTCTTAACAGATGTTTCATCTCAATCATATCCAAACCTCAAAGCACAAGTAGCAGTCAACCTTATTCTCCTGTGGAGAAATAGAAAAAAGATAAAATGTCATTTGTTTGGAGGAGGGTTTTTTTTTGTGTAACCACAACTAGTCTATGAGTAAAAGCAAATAATAAATGCAGCACTATGGAGTTGTGGAAATGAACCTGAAGCAACATTTCTACTCTGAAAAAAAGCCTGGAGTCCAGCTGTTCTGGTAAGATGGAAACTCCCAGCCCCCAGCTTGAAAAAAGAAATCCAGTAATCAGATTTTTCTTGCTGTATAAATCAGATCCAGCAATCTGACTCCTCTAACCAAGGAAAGATGCAATACAAAGAGCCCAACATTATAGTGAAAGGGTTTTTTTAAACTTTTAAAAGGATAACATAAAAAGAAGGAATAGTAGTTGTAAAGCAAAATATCCAGAAGGAAAAGAGCTGCTACCCTAGGAATTTTCATAGGGCTCTGGAGAAACCTCAGTTTTTTGCTGTGCATGGCAATCTGTGCTGTGATTGGGATGTTCAGCCTGTTGTGGGAACAGGCAAGGTGATTCAGTACAGCCATGAAATACTTGTTTAAGGATTTATTCCATGGGGAGTTGAACTCTTTAAGGATTTGTATGCATGAAGTGAAAACCTGGTTGGTCTGGGACTTTTTTCTTAAAGGTGACTTTATAAGGAGAGTTCTGTTGCATACATGTGGCAGCAAAGGAAGGATAATCATGAAAAAGACAACCAGACTATGCCAAAGGGAAGGCCACTTTCAGTCCCAGCTCTAGAACCGTGTAAGGAAGTCACTGAAAGAGACTCTAGCTGTCTTAGTGCCCTGTTCCTAGCTTCATCGCTGCCTTCACCATGGCAAATGCTCTTACTGCAGAGAGCCTTGCAGCCAACATTTCACTGGCAAGTGGTGAATATGTCTCAGTTTTCAAGAGATCACACTATTAAAAAACTAAATTGGGTAACCTAGGATACAATCCTGAAGGAGTTTGTAGCTGCTAACAGTTCTTAGGTCATGGAACACCTAGATTGCCTAGCTAATAGGGAGCTCTACCACCCAGAGGTGGCTGCATTTTATTACTGATGGGTCAATTTAGTTGTACTGTTTTTTATCCCATAGTAAATAAATGTCAGTATATTCCATTTTGTTAGCTTTATTATGGGCAGTGGATAAAAAATCACTTCTTGTCATGGATGTAAGTTGGAGATATGTATAGGTGCATGAAGGATGATAGTATTCTAAGACAGCAAGTGAGTGTTAATTCGAGAGATTTGTCCATCCATAACAACTGAAATAACAGTACATGCTTGGTCTTACAGCATCATGTTCTTTAAATGAATAGCTATGTATGAGTCAGAGCAATGTTTTTTCCTTTATGGAAAGTAATTTTGATGATTAGTTGATAATGGTCCATAGTTCAGATATCTTCCAAGTCCTCTTATCATAGCACAGGTGCTGGAAATTAAGTCTTTTCATTGAACATCTAAGTTATATGGGCACAGATTGATATCAACATCTGCATTATTAATGACATGACCTACTCGGTCTTCATTTAAATAAAAGGTTTAATAGGCTCTGATTTTTTTATTCTCATGACTCCTGCTGATAAAATCCAAAGACATAAAGAAAACTGAAGACTGCAAATACTGTGTGCACACACATACAACTTCTTATATGCGATAGTACAAATGCATTTTTAACAGTATGGTTACCTGACAAAATAAGTATGTAGAAGTTTTGGGAGGAGAGAGTAAATCCAAGAGGTTTGGTTCTGTTGTGTTCTGTTGTTTCCTTTTCTGAATTTCAAGTTATTACTATGTGCTGACATGTCAGCTTCCAGCACTAGAATTCAGCACTTCATTATCCCATTTGGAGCTCCTGGGACACCTAATGCTATTAGATGATGGTATATGGTCTGTGGGAAAGTGACAGTTTTCACATAAGCAGTACTTCCTGAGATTAAATTGATATAGCTTGTTATAACAGATTGCCAGTGTGGCTTTTGATATGCCCACTGATCAAACACAAATTTTGCTACTACAGGTATCATCCTGAACTAGTCTAACCAAAGCTTGTGAAGATTTTTTTTAAAGATAGGGAGGGGTGAAAAATAATCTTCTTTGATCTCCAATGAGTTTTAAAAAAAAGACAGTTCTGTTCAGGCATTTGGCTAACACAACAAACAGTGTTTAAAATTTAACTTTGCTTAATTAATTAGTAATTCTGTTTAATGCTGTCTGATCTTCATCCAAAAGGTATTCTGCAGCTTGAAAACTGAACATCAAAGTGTATTGGGTGAAGATGGTCAAGTAAAGCATTTAATCTGGCAGTGCTGTTGATGAAATGTAGCCAGTTAGAGGAACTAATTGGAAACAGAAACTATAATCTGGTAACTGCAGCAAATGTCTGGTAAAACGCAGCAGTGTAAGTGGAGAATGTGAGAGGCATGCAGATTGGGTGCCTAATTCATGTTTGAGAGGCGAGATCTCAAGTAGCAAGCAGATTGCAAATGCTTTTCTTATAAAGAATTTCCTAAAATTTCTCTTATTTTGAAAAGAAGTGTGTCCTGTAAATCTGTATCCATGTGTGTGTGTGTGTGTGTGGATCCATATCTAACTGTTGGAGCTGACAGTACGGGTTAGCAGCTGTCAAATAATTGGTGTTGCACAGAAACATGCATTTGACATCTATTTACAAAAATCATTTCTCTTTGGAAATACATCCCTGATGATATTCCCATGCACTCCATTGTAGCAGTGTCAGAAAGTCTTGAGTTACCTCTGGTTGAAAGATTAAAATACATTTGTAATGGCTCTTGGGTATTTTTTGTATTTATTTATCCTTAACGCTACACCATTTCATTGTAGCTACACAAATGGGTCAATCTAACAAGCACTATTAATAAGGAATTAACTGTTAGGTTGTATGATTACATGCACCTTTTTTCACTCTAGTGCTGTGTAATTGAACATTGCAATTTGTTCTCATAGAGGAAATCACTTCTCACCCTACTCACAAGTTAAGTTTCTGAACCATTCAGCCCATACGAATGTGAAGTGCCACTGTTGTAGCACTTGCTAAATTGCTTTTTGCCTTTCCCACTGTATTTAAGAGGTACAATTAATTTCCCCACAGCAAGCATGAGGGAAGGCATTTGGATCCTTGTTATTTTGAAGGGTGTGTCTAATTTATCAGCTTCAGCTTTCAACCAAACACAGATGAACTTACAGTTTTGGGGCCTACCTAGGACAAACGTGTTTTCCTATGTACTTTTTTTTATAGTATTAGAACAGGAATGTTGTGTGGATGCTGGTTCTGCTCTTTCTATGCTCATCCATAGGTGTAGATGAAGAACTTCAGAGTAGCAAAATCAAGTCCCTTAAAAAAGAGTATTTCACCCTTGTGGTATTAAAAAAAATATGTATGTAGTTGGGAGGGGACGATAAATTTTTATTCACGTCTTCATGGACAATTTACAAATGAAATTTGAATTTAAAGATAATTGCCTGATTAAGGAATTTCTTAATTTGAATTTTCAAACTAGTTTGTTGCCTTGATTGATATTATGCAGTGATGCAAGTGTTAACTGTATTTGTCAGACTTGCGTTGAAATGCAGAAGATAGCTGACAAAACTAGAGAATACTTAGAAATTAGATACTTGACATATGCTATTTATTTATTTATCTTGTCCATCCCTTTGGCATGCAAGTTTTGACTGAATTCTTCTCTGTGTCTCCTAGGTTGACAAATCCAGGGTGAAATCCTCAGTGGGAGTTTTGCTTTTGATTTGAGCTGGACTTTAACCACCTAGTGCTTAGTACCACTATTGCAATAGTATATTTTAGTATTTGGCTGTAGCTCCTCCTTTTGATGAAGTCCTCTTGTCCTCATCTCTTTGTCTAGTACAACTATGTGTTTTACTGCCCCCCAAGTTCCATGTTTCAATGTTATCAACATTCTCCTGTATACAGAGAACTCCACTGGCTCCCTGTATCTGGTAATGATACAAGTTAGAGTAGTCAGAGAATGGAGCTCTGCATTGATAGATCCTACTCCAAAACTTAGATACTAGTGACCTCAACAAAAACTAATAATTGGTGGTAATGTCTGTTGTGGAGTCGTAACACCCTATAATAGGGCTCAGCAACATTTTTGGGCTGAGCGCCAAAAAACCCTACAATCTCATTTTGGGAAGATGTTGGCGTGCCAGGGGTAGATGTATAGGGAAGTCACGAGGGGCCCAGTCCTTGTTATGGCAGCATAGCCATATGCTTCTCTGCCATCTGCCCCAAGGTACATGTGCAGCCACCAGCAGCAATGAGCTGGGCTGGGGGCTCCGGACCCTGGTACAGCCGCTTGCAGCTGCTTGCTTCAAGCGGCCCAGGCTCTGGGCAGGTGCTTGCTGCCTGCCATGGAGCCCAGGCTGCTTGCAGCCTGCCTGCCACCAACTGCAAGTAGTCTGGGCTCCGGGGCTGGTGTGAGGGATGTGTCCAGAGCCACAGCCAGCTGTGGTGTTCCAAGGAAAATGGTTTCACATGCCATGCTCTGGCACATGTGCTAGGGGTTTCTGACCCTATTCTATAAAATACTTTGTAAACTGTTATCTTCCCAAGAAGAGTTTAAGCTAGGCTAGCCTAGAACATCAGTTCTGAAATCCTGACGTTTCAGAACTACTGGGCATTTATACACATACGTTTGTCTGCTCCGACATGCCAAAGATCCAGCGTGTTGGAGCAGACTCGATTAACCTTTGATGTGTTTTAGTAAAAGGCGCTCTGCTGCCATTTTCTCAGCGCTGATGTGCATTTCGCTGTTTATACAAATGCATGCTTCATAGTACTGGGTGCCTTTAAAAGTGCTTGGCGCTGCAGCACAGGCATGTGTACAAATGCACGCTGTGTACATCTTCACTGGCTAACTCTACCTTAGAACTGAACAGTAGTAGGACATACATCTGTCTAGCTGGCTATGATGAGGCTAAAATTCCTCCTCTAGTGGAAAGTTTGGTATCAGAATGAAACCGTATTCTCGACTAGGTTGAGGAAGATCATCTGTTATACTGAATGGGATTTGTGTGGGTGAAGATTTGAGAGCCTAAGAACGTAAGAAATGCCATACTAACCAGAGTCCAGTATCCTGTGCCTTAGCATGGCAGAGAGCAAATATTAAGGTGAAGAGTCTTATGCAGGGTCTGTCCAGATGGATGTGTTCCATGCTCCTCTTCCCTAACATTTTCCAGCATTCAGAGAAGTTGAAAGTGCCAGCCACTTGGGTTGTTAAAAGTTTGAGCACTCACTTCTCAAGTTGAATGCAGTTCTAATTAATTTTCTATTTAAAGCTGTAATGGAGGTGGTTGAGTGATATTTTGGTTATATCAATAAAACTATTGTGTGTTTGAAGCACAATATCCTGTACTGACTATTACATCCATCATTCATTATTTTTATAAATTTGTATTTTTGAGGAGACCCATAGGCCAGGTTGCACACATTAAGCTTTTAAGAGGTATAACTAGGGACCTTCTGAAATTGTGATTTCAAGGATTTTGTGAAATTCGGCATTGCTCATGAAAGCCACAAAAAAGAAAATAAAAGAACTTACTGAAAATAAAATGCTGGCTTCTTGGGGGGAGCCAACAGTCCTCACTGTGGGGAGGGGGAGTGCTCACATGATGGGCAGCCCAAGATGGCTGCTGCCCCACCCCAGCTGATTGGCTGCAAGGGCTGTCCAGTCAGTGGCAAGGGGCAGGGCCACATGACAGATAGCCCTTGAAGCCAATCAGCAGTGATGGGCGGGGCCACCAAGGCCCCTCGGTTGATCAGAGATGTGGGGCGGGGGGGGAGCTATCATGCTCTGCCCATGAAAATGGCTGCTGGGCCCATATTTTCTCTGCAAAATTGGTTGGCCTTGAGTTCGGTAGGTCCCTAGGTATGAGTGACTGGGAACCAATCTATAAGAGAACAGAAGTTTGGCACACACAGACTGGTTTAAAAATGGCAGAATCTGGTCTAAGATTGCCTTCCCTCCCCCACTAAAGGGCGAATGTGTGTTCTGTTTGCTACTGATCTAAATTATGCTGCTTACAGAAAACTTCATAACTTAGTTCAAGTCCACCTTGGGCTTTTTAAATGTCTGTACCTAGCTGTAAAGAACTGTTGGTATTGTTATCTATGTATGTTCTTAAAAAGGAATAAAAGTTTGAACACAGAGTCTTGGTGTCAATAGATGAGTACCTTTAAACTGTTACTAGCTCTCTGTCTCAGTTATGAGCAATCAGGTGGTAGTAATTAACAGCCCATGGAGAAAAACATCTGCAAGTACACTTAAGCCAGTTAGTTTGTCTTTCATGAAAGAATGGTATTTCACAATTTTTCCAAGTTAATATTTTTTCCTTTATTGTCTTTCCAATCTCAAATGTTATCCAGACATATTTTTATAGTGTCTTAAGGTTATAGCAGTGGATACAAACCCATTAATAATGAACAAGAAAAGAGAACATTATAAGGAAACATATGCAGTATTTCAACAAATGCAGCATTCTGTTAGGGAACATTGTGTTTGACAGCATATGGTTATTCCCATGAGAAGTAATAAAAATACATTTTTTCAGTTGTGGATTTTCATAACAAGGGTAAGTTTCCATACGCGTGTGTACGCAGTGTGTTCCTTTTGTGAGGGCCCTGTTAACTGAGTAGGGAAGCAAGTGAATATTTTAGCACAGATGATATAATGTATGCAGCCCTATTTCTGATGGCATAAACACTGAAAACATGAGTCTATTAATTTTCCACCCTCCTTCATGATAGCAATCTAGTCTGGTCCAGTTTAATATCATTGGCAAGACTGAGAGGAAGTTCACATTGTGAATATAACTGAACCTTGGCATGCTGCTCTCTGGCAGATCTCTGTTGACAGGGCTGCCAATTTTAACTGTCCCCAGCAGACATTCACATTTTATTTATAAATAAATGCAACATGTGTGCCTCCTTCATGAAACTGAGCAACAGACACCAAAGCATATCCTCATTCAAGAGTAAGTACAGAAATAAAAAGCAAAGCACATAGTTAAGGATCTGGTTTCAGACAACATAGTAGAAACAAATATTCCAGAATAGGTTATAAAACAGTTCATTGTCTATACATGTGTGTTTGTATACATTTATATAGAGAAATCCATATATGCATGCATTCAAACCATGTACATTATTTTATTTAAAGTCCTTTCATTTAGATCTTTTTCTATTTTTTCTTGAATGGAACATGACATTGGGATAAGATAATTTGGTTTCCCTATTCTGTCAGAGCTCAGAAGCGAATAATTGATTTCAAAAGATAATTCCTTGGAGCAGCAAATCCAGTGAGCAATCTGGCGCAAGGGTCAGCAAAGGTCAAAGAGAATATATTTTGATTTACTAACTCTCTCAAGGAATGTATTGCAAGTTCTGCTCCCTCCCTCCCTGATAGCTGAACTCTTAATTTTGAGAAATCTAATTTGTCAGAGCAGATCTTTTCCCCGTTACATAAATTATACATTTAAGTGAAAGCTTCCTATCTGAATATACATACTATACATCCAGAAAAATTATTAAGCATAATGCTGGAAGTGTAGCTCTTGAAATCAGAAAGTAACTCTGTGCCATTGGCTCTGTTCTCTTCTCTGATCCACCCAGAGAACTGGAGTTCTAATATTCTTCACACATGTGCAGAACTTTTATTCATTGAAGCAAAAGAGCATAGTACCAGAGTCAAGAGAATAGAGGTAACCTATAGGACTCTTCACTCTTCTGGCAGAAAACCTACAGGAGGAGTTTTGGGGAGAGAAACATTCTCTTTGTGGATATTCCCCCTCTTCTTGTTTTTCAAGAGTAATATCAAAAGATGCAGTCCTTTTCCTTTGGTTGGGGAAAAGGTGAGTCTCAAAGATATTTCACTAATTTTTCTGTCCTGCTATAGGACTTAATGTATGGAATGCTAAAGTACATGTTTCCCATGGTCTGTCCCTGGTTCTAAAGCCAAGATGCATGGGATTTTAGACAGACACAGTTTAGTTAAAATATGTCATCATACGGTGCATGCATTATTCCCATGGGTGGGCAATTACTTCCACAGATAGTTGCGTTAACATAAGTGGAACTACTCATGCAAGTAAGTACTCGCTATATGGAATAGGGCTATTTCAGTCAAGCTTCATAGGGCTAAGGATATCCATAATTCAGGTACTGATAGCATAGTCCTGCATGTTACTGAGATCCATATTACTTTCCCATGTCTGGGTGTTCTTCAGGTGATGTCACAGGGGTTAAATGTAGATTTGTTCAATGACTTAAAATGCATATCTTCAATTTTTAAAATTCCTTTTAAGTGGTACCTTAGCTTTGAATTGCCTAGTTCTCCAACGTAGTATGTTGTAAGAAAATCATAATAAAGAATATAGTCTCTAGGTTTTTGTGCTTTACTTAGAAGAACACAGGTCTGGATTATTTTTTTGTAGATTATTGTTTTCCACCTTGCTCCCTTATTTAGGCACTGTAAACAGAAAACCCCTGCCCTTACGTTACAAATATGGACCGAGGCAGACACAGAGAAGTAACGAGACCTGGGTAAGGTCGCACAAAATCAGCGGCAGAGCTAAGAACTCAACATGTCTCTTGTGTCTCAGTTTACTGTCCAGTCTTGTAGACCTCATGACCTTGATGTTTTCAAGAATAAAACATTCTCTTCAAGGTTTTTCTTGAAGTGAACCTTTCTTCTTTAACAGCCTTAATTTGCTTGGTTATCATGACTACGTGTCTATCTCTATCTTAGACATTTGTAGAGCATTGATCATTGTGATAATGTAAATATAGTGTGTGTATGAGAGTAGGTGCATAGTAAATTCTGCATGTGTGTGTCTCATGAAGCTGACATTAATACAACATTGAAACTCCAAAATCAAATGTGTAAGCCAGGAAATTCCAAAGGTTAAGGTTTCTACCTCATTGCTAACTTGTTTTTACTGTACAGCCAATACATTTTATGGTAAACTCAAGGTTTAAAAACGAAAGCAGTACTACAATAATGCATAAATTTATCAGAGAAATCCAGACTAAAATGGTACTTATGGGCAATGTGGCTGAGTTTTTATTGTGATAGAAACCTTAGCTTTTGGAATTCTGAACTTTAAATATGTTAAGAATAGTTTTTGAAAATCAATTTTCCTGTTTTCTTTGTTAAAGAAAATGTCCAGGGCAAAGCAAAGAATGTGATTAAGTTGCTTTACTGATACCTTTGTTTTCTTGGGGTAATTTGTATGGCACCTCAGTAGCGCTGTGTATCTTCAGTGCTAGCTACATAGCTGTTTTAACAGTCCAGCTTTAAATGACACATTCTAAATTGAGGGAGGTCATTTTCTAGCTTACAGCAAACATGTC
This sequence comes from Alligator sinensis, assembly GCF_000455745.1. NCBI lineage: Eukaryota > Metazoa > Chordata > Crocodylia > Alligatoridae > Alligator > Alligator sinensis. The sequence goes on from NW_005842076.1 coordinate 171,597, forward strand.
TTTTGCTAAGCAGATACTTAATGATGATATTTCTAATCTAGGCATTCCTAAGAAAAAGGTTCTTAAATGGAAGTAGGTTAAATGGATTGGTTAAAGCAGATGTCTATGTATAAGTGAAACAGTGCTAACATTAAAGACCATATTCTTACCTAGGCCTCTTGACAACGTATGCATGTGTAGATAAGAATACAGATATCTAGTATTTGCACCTGCAGTTAATTGTAGGGATAAAATATCAGGCAAGACTATCTGCCAATGGAAAATTTTATGGGAAAATTGGAGGCTGTTGCTGAAGACGTGACCCTGAATTTGCAAAAGTTAAAATGCTCATGGATGATGCTAATATGCTACTGTCCAATATTATTAGGCTACTGCTTAGTAGGATCACTAAGAAAAGGTGTTTGTTGGCACTATTGCACGGTAACTCTGGTTACTGCATGTTTATTTAGTACTTGATTATACAAGTACTAAATTAATGTGCAGTGGTTACTGTGCATTTAATGAACACGTAGACATGCCCAGTAGGTGCCTCAGACTTGAAAGAGAAGTATTTGGGCCTTGGTCTTACCTTCCATAAATAGGACTCTGAAACATGCTAGTGTTTAAGCTTTTCACAAGTGTTTTTAAGTTATGCTTGTGCAACTAGTTCAGCCTGAACATCTTGAGAAAGTCTCCTTTATACTTGTGTACTTCAAAAAGTTGGTCAAACTTTTTTGAAAATATAAATCAACACATGGCTCTAACCAGTGTAGAAAGTGTTGTCTTAGGAGGAATTTAAGAAAGTGTTCTTTGAGTTTTTGAAGAAGGAGGTTGGCATAGAAGAGAACCATTATTTCAGCTTTAGTTATCTTATTTTCTTCTAGTGAATTCTGTTTTTGAAAGTTGTGGTTCTGTACAGTTTTGCAAAAAGACAGACAGAAATATACAACTAATTTACAGTAATGTTTTGAGTCAGTTTGCACTGTCAAAATGCTATGTGAACTTAATGCAAAATCTATTAAAGTGTACTTGAGAGGTGGTGTAACAAGAATTGCTGGTAAAGTGTCCATCAAAATGAGCATAAGTATGTATCGGATTCAAAAGCAAATTGAATTTAATAACATCTCTATCATAAAAATCTGCCGAAATCAAACTTCATCCTAAATACAATGAAACTTTTCTAACCAAGGGATCTGACTTGATGTGCTGTTAGATGACTTTGGCAGTTCCTTCTAAACTTTTTTTAATATATTATTTTTGCAGTGGCTTTACCTCCAGAGAAGACAGATGGAGTTTGCAGTGCAGATGAAAAGAAAGCAGAAAAAGAAAATGACACACATACAAGTTCCAAGAAGCAACTAAAATTTGAAGTAAGTTCCTTGTTTTCCAGGGTTGCAGTTTACAGATACAATTAAGTCAGATAACCAGTCTGTGGACAAATGGTGCCCTTTGGAACATTTTTGCAGCTCCCATTGTTTATAATGGGAGCTATGCATGTCTCAGAGAGCAGGATTTGGTTAATCATCTGTATTTCCTGCTGTCAGTGCATTGTTGCTTAAAAGATGGTTAGCAAGTTTTGTTCCTGAGGTCAAATAAAGCCAAATGATGGTGAGCTCTCAGGAAGATCCAAAGTGCACAGTAAGGGAGAGCTGTTTTGTCTTAGTTCTGTACTTTTGATCCTTTCAGATGTATTTCTTGTGCCACCCACTATGTTATGTAATTATTTTATTGGCTTTCATGGACTATCATACTCAGCTAAATCTGCCTGATGTAAAAGATGTTTGTGAAAGATGCCTTAGCCATCAGTCTTTCATGTCTGGGCTTCCAGAATGAAATAACCTTGACCCTACTGTACTGGCAGTTCATCTGATTAGATGGCAGGAGGAAAAGGATCCTGCAGGGAATGAGCCTGATGGCCTACTTCCTTCTAGACTTATAAACATCATAAAACTGCCAGACATTGTGCCTAGCTGGCAGGTTTTGCTTATAAAGAGAAAGATTTAATAAAAATGAGCACTGAAACATGCTGTCATCCGGGTAGAGGGTTGTCTGTCTTGGCGAATAGGGAGGTACACTGGTACTGGGAGAAGAGCATGCATTTCATCTTTCCACGCTACAGCAGACATGGCAAACTTCTGCCTTTCAGTGCTCTCAGTCTGTCACATTAATGAGCTTTGCATTCATCGATTATTATTTGAAAGACTATCAAGCCACCTTGTAACTAAAACATTCATCTGCCTCTCTACAGAAGGTTCAGCACTCTTGTGCAAATTAATTTTTTCTGTTTTAAGGACGATTCAATGGAGCAAGCTTTTCCATGAACATTCTGGTGTTTCTGTGTGCTTATTCACATTGATGGATGGCTTCTTTCCCTCTTTTTTCAGGGGAATAACACTTTAGGCAAATTTTCAGTTCTACCTTGATTAATACATGCGATTTTGCACACATGAAAAGCATGATAAATTACAATTAACTATGCCTTAATGCTTGAAAAGTTGGAGGACACCTGTCAACATGGCTGATGCCAGCTAAGCTGGAACTGTACCATACCGGCAAAGACTGTGTTTGTTCCCAAGTAGTTCTTGGCATGCCATAAAGGTTAGCACTTGGTACCAGGCTCCATGACTAATGCAGGGAAGACTGCCATGTTATTAACTGAGTAGTGCACATCCTCACATAAAGATCTTGTGTTAGGCAATGTGGGACAGGGAACTATTAATATATGGCAAGAAACCAAGTATTGATATTTTTTTGCTCCTTGTTCTCCAAATCAAAGCTTTCTAACCATGTAAGCTAGGGTTCTGAGAGAGTGATAAATGCTTTTATTTTATGACCAGATAGAAAAGGATCAGAAATGCAAGTGTTGAGACAAGAAGTCTAAATCTGAGGTGGATGTGATTTGGCTTTTAAAGGTGCTGGGGATGTTTGTGTAATATGAAACTGTGTTTCCACAGTAGAGTGTGGGGCACTTGGCAGCTTTCAGAAGGGCTTGTTACAACTAAGAGAAGACTGCCTTTGAACTCAGCAGGGGATGGGGGTACCGTGAACTGCTGTAGGGAATTGGTTTCAAGTCAGCAGATTAACCAGGTATTTTGAGCTCTATCATGCTGAAGCTATTTGGAGCTGTTTATTTTACTTGAGTACAGTGGCTTTTATTTTAATTGCACTCTAACTTTTCTGTTTGCCTTGTTGTGATTCTGGATGACTCTGATCGTACAGATCTTGAGAAAACCAAGTGGCTTGTAACCAGGTGATAAGAATAGGAATAAGTGCACCTTTTGTTGGTTAAGATTTTTTTTGGTTGGTTTTTAATTGATTCTTGCAGGCTTTCTTCTAATCACATTCTTCCGAGATGAAACGCATTTGAAATAAGGATCAGGCAATGTTGCCTAGGTTATTTTTCTTACCTACCAATTCCAAATCAGGTTCAAGTTCAGTGACTTTAATAGCGTGATGATGTCAAAGGGTTGCCAAAATTGATATGGTGTATCAAGTATCTGTGTCAAGGGCAGGTTTCGAGGGTGGGGGTTAATACCATGCGTCCATTTTGTAGTAATTACCACTTCTGATTCAATGACATATTGTTTCACACTGTGAGTCTGTTTCTGTTATCCCTTTTTGTTCTCCTTCAGTTAAGTGGAGTTTTTCTTTCTCACCTTTTTAATGGGAAACCTTATTATATTTTCAGAGCTTCAAGAAGTAGCTTTCTTGTACTTTTGTATTTTCTAGAGCAAAGTAGAAAGCATTTCTCAGTATCCCAGCAGCTTAGCTCAGGGGAATTAGGAAAAGAACCTTATTGTCAAGAGACTCCTGTGCAGAGGACAGAGGGTTGCTGCCAGGAACAAATCCTGAATGCCTTCTCCCATGAGAAAGGAAGGACTAAAGAGAGCAGCTTCTTTTTACAGAGAGGAGTTAGCCTCCTCTGCAAATAGGCCTTTTGCTTTAGGTAATCAGTTGCTCTTTGCATGTTTCTTAGGAATTGCAATGTGATGTGTCTGTAGAGGAAGATAACAGGCAAGAATGGACCTTCACACTGTATGACTTTGATAACAACGGAAGAGTCACACGTGAGGTAAGCAAAGTAAAGCTGCCCCTCTGTGTGCAGCATTTGCTAACAAAAGTGTATTATAACAGGAACATTTTTTCTCCAGTGAAATAAAGGTGTCCTGCCAACTTAAACAGCAGTTCCCATGGACCCTTCCCTTCCAGAAACAGCCCCACCAGTAGTTTACTGTTTTCAGGATTACTGTACCACTTGTTAAACTGGTTGCTGTTTAATGTCTGGGCTTAGCCTTTAAAAAATAGGACCAACATTTTTTTTTTGGAAGGGGGGGAGGGGGGAAGTCTGAAACAACTGGATCTCCAAAAGTATTGTCAAAATAAACCCGTACAGACATATATTGGTCTGGCTCCTGTCCTGCTTTTCAGAGTTAAGCTAACCAAGTGGCAAGGCTGCTTTTTGAAATTCTTTCCAGTAGTACTAACTATACTAACTGTACCATTTCTTGGGTGTTGGGCAGAGATCCATACTGCCATCTCTGTCATAGTATAGGTTATCTCTGATAGAGTTTGTGAAACCTACCACAGAGTCATAATGGATAGCTCTCAACAGAAAGTGCATTCATGTTAGTATTGTTAGGATTCATTCATCTTGTATTTTCTAGGTAAAAAAAAACATAGAAAAATCCTCTTCCTTTATAAGAATGGGGACCAGTGTACAGTCCTCTTTAAAAGCTTACTAACTAAAATAAATCACATTTCAGTGAAATGCCGTACACTGTGCTGTCACTGGCTCTTTACAAGGCTTGTTTCGCTCCTGTGTCTTGAACTGGTTAACTGAAAGTTTGTAATCTTCATTCTCCATCTGCTTTGAAGTTGATACCTATGAAAATGAGTAAGAACTGAGTAAAAAGCAGTAGCATAAATACTGAAAATGTGGTGGCACTAGCCAGAAAATAGCAGTAAGATTTTTCTTCAGGAGGAGATCAAACCTCTTTCTGAACTGTCACATTTTTCAGCCAAGCATATTAAAGGACTACTAATATTAATACTTAGTGATTTTATTATTTGCATTATGGTAGCACCTAGAGAGGACTGAGATGAAATTGGGGTGCTCTGATGTTAGGCATCTCTACAAACACATACGAAGAGACAATCTTTGCTTTGAAGAGCAAGGATTAACATCTAAAGTGGTGAGATAGAAACAGAGTAGAGTAAAAGGAAGTGCCATGCTGTTTTCTACATGGAAAACTGAGGCACACAGAGCATAACTGCTTTGCCCAAAGTCATGCAAGATATCTGCAGTAGAATTTGAAATTGAACCTTGGTCTTCTGAGCCTAAACCTGTGCCTGAAGCACAAGAACAACCTGGTTCTCAGAAGTGGAAAAACTTCTCAGGGTGTCCCTTATACCCAAGCATAGGATTCCTATTAATGTCAGTGGGAGTTCCATGTGTTGAACATACAGAGAATATGCTTTTAAGTATGTACACAATAATTATTTGTGATTATGTGGTACACCAGAGAGCTTAATTTGAATGTACTTAGAGCATGTGTTACAGCCAAATTTTACCTCTGCCTTGCTATAAGAACAGACTGCAGCTTAACTGAAACCAAATCTGTTCAGGGATTGAAAATTATACTACTCTGAGGTCTGGGGCTTGCTATATTTGGTTCTGAATCTGTGCCAAAAAAATTCTTTCAGACCAAGAGACCAAATAGGCTGATAATTTCCAGCTCTTCCCATATGGTCAGGACTAGGAACAAATGTGTATGCCATTGAAAACTTTCCAGTTGTGTCTGACACTTGTTTTCCAAGGTTTTGAACCTAAAATTGTCATTTGAATTATTCATTGTACTGGTTCTTCTTCATTGAAGAACCAGTTTACATGTTTACATGAACAGGTACAGATAGCTTTTAGCAAGCATCAAATATTAGTCACTAAGAATTTCAGTTTTGAAATGATGTAGCGCTTCTCAGTCCAATGATTTTTGGGTTATTGGCTATCAAAAAAAATTTGAATTCTGCCATCTTCTGAGTATTTTTCTGTGGACCCAACAAAACACCTAGCTTATGCTCAATATGAAATGGATCAGTAGTTCCATTAAATTCACTGGGACACAGCTTAAGTACTTTGCTGAGTCCACAGGCAGGATGAGCAACCCATTGCAGCATGAAGCCCACAGTGAGAAAGATTGTTGCCTATAACAGTGCCCACTTGGAAGTAAGTGAAAGGTTAAACATTTAAATAATAAGTATATTTATACCACTAATACATTACTGCTTAACGTTTAGCGTGGGGTGCAGTCCATTGGGGAAGGGAGGCGGCACGCTGCCTCGGGAACAGGAAGGCAGCAGGGCAGACAGGAAAGGGAAGGAGGAGCAAGGAGGGAGGGAGATGGGCAAGGGGAGACTAGCCTGCTTCCTCCCTCCCAGCATGCCAGTGGCTGCAGCGGGCTGGAAAAGCCCCTTGCCTGCTACTGCCACCCACTGCTTCACATGGGCTGTGTTGCCTGGCAGGACTTGCCACTATGTCCTCCCCCCTCTCCCATCAAAGGCCCCAGGGAATGGCTCCCAGCAGCAGCTGTTCCCAGGTGGATCTGTTCATGGTCCGTGGCTCTGGGCAAGTGGCTGCAGCCCCTCTCCTGTGGTGAGGCAGGGCAGGGAAAGCGGTGGCCGGTGGCTCCGCACCCCCTGGCTGGGATTAGGTATGTGTTATTAGTTAACCATATAACTGATATAGTTAGAGGAGGTTAACTGCATAAAGAAAGCTTAAAACAATATTTATACCCCTACTTGGCAAACTAGGACAAATGCTGTCAGGACCCAGGAAGCTTTTCCAAGCAACGGAACTGAAGCAGTGATTGAAAAAAAAGCAAAAAAATCCCAAACAAACAAACAAAAAAACATTTGGAGTTTGCCATGACATTGTTGATAGGAGTAGCTCTTGGATTCCCTATTGAATTAAATGAGGTAAAATTTCCTTTCCTTATGGAAAATATACAACAATAATTGTTACTGTATATCCCGTTTTTTCATCAGTAGATCTCCAAGTGCTTTACAAAGAGAGTTAAATAATGTTATCCTGTTTTTCTTATGTGGAAACAGAGGTATAAATAGGGTGACCATATATCCCGGTTTGGCTGGGACAATCTCAGATTTCATCCCAGCATCCTAGCCGGTTAGCTAAAAGTGAAGCAAATATCCCAGACTGGTGGTGCCATGCCTCCTGCACATGCCCAGCCTGGCTCCTCCTGAGCAGCAGCTGGAGGCTGGGGGGTGGGCTGGACTGGGCTGAGCACCCCTCCTACTGCCTGGGTGGGAATTGGCAGGGGCAGGGTGGCCCAGAGAAGGGGGCCAGGGCTTGGGCACGTGTGTGGGGCAAGCTGGATCAGCTTGGATCAAGCCTGTCATTTTGGATCTCCTTCCTAGGACAAGATGCCTTTATTTTGGGCATTGCAATATGTAAGTAAAGACATCTACAACCTTAACTTAGATTTGTCTTTCTGTTCTTTTGAGTGTCCGACTCGGACACTTTAAAAAGTTAGATGTGAAAGAACTTTAAGGCTTCTTTGGGGTCTTGGATTAAGCCCACTGAATTACTCATTACTTTTAAAGCTTGGGCCTTATCTCTAAGATGTTTCTAAAAGATATATACAGCGTGAAAATGAACCTAACACAAGGCATTTAGATGGAGTCCAATTTTTGTTAATGAGATATTATTTTGATGCAAAAATGTGTAGTATTTATCTGAAAAATTCTAAAAGCAGCACAAATTTGGTCACTAGATAAAATGTCCAGTGTATTAATAACAAATTTCACAAGAGAGTTCAAGTTCCATCCCAGCAGAAGTTCCTCTGGATCTTAATATCTTTTGAACTGAATGTATCTATGATTTCCTTCTTGAGTGTTATGGTTTATTGCCTGGTCTTTACAATTAGAAGTTGGGATCTAGCCATGCTACTATGAAGTGATACGACTGTGTTTCAAAGCATAATTGATGGAATGGCATATTATAAAATTAGCATTCGATAGCTGTGCTTAGGATGCTGTTTTTAATGTGATATAAGACAAGCATTTTATAGTTCTTTTGCTGTGTGTGAAGATAGCTTTCTTGTTCTAATGTGTATATTAAAAAAGTTGTCTAATAATGTTTCCCTTCATTCCATAGGCCATTAAGAGTCCAATTCATTATGTACTGTAAGCTTTTTGAGAACCAACAGCTGCATTGTAATTATCTTCACATGGATATTTGTAATCATACTTGAAACATGGATAATTGAACTAATTTGTTGTGATCTGGGAGGTTTTATATTGAGTTCTCTGAATATAAGTTTACTTGAGAAATGACACCCTTTTATTTTCCCTTTTTTTAATATCTGTTCTTTCCCATGAAGCGTAATCCCTTCAGAGGGTAGTTACAGAGTTCTAAGTATTCAAGAGCCTTGGTTGTTAGGAGTTAAAAGTAGTAGTGTTTTTAGTCTGGATGCTGATTGGTTACTAATTGATGTTCCTTGCAATTCCAAATATGAGCATTTCAAAAATGTAAATGAGTATAAAAAATTGATGTTGCAATAAAGAAGTCTACTGTATGTAATGCTGGCAAAACCAGGCTACAAGCAAGCTTCTAAATGAGACACTTGTACTTTCCCTTTCAGAGGGAAAGGGAAAGAATTGATATTTAAGGTTTTTCTTAATCTACATTTAATGCTAAAAGTGTTCCTTGAATCTTGTTTTAAATACCCAATTTATTTATCTTGTTCCATTCTTTTTGTGTCCATCCTTGTACATATTTCTCTTGCCAGAAGAGGAAAAGATTATTAGTTCTTTCTGTATTCAAAACTCAGCCCCAGACTTCTGTTCAGTAGTAACACTCAAATCTCTGGCCTAGAGAAAAGATTGAAGGAGGATTCTGATTTCTTTCAGGCTGGAACGTAATTAGGTGAATTGAACCTCAAGTCTTATTCTTGTACCTTGTGGGTTTGGGGTTTTTTTTACTACATTTGCCACCTCTGCGTTATGCTGGAGCAATTCCAATACTCTGAGCAACTGGCAAGAGGAGAAGTGGAGATGGCGCTGGCACTTTCACAGGGAACACCCAGACAACGTGATTGTAAAATAGCCAGCAGCTACTGGCACCTTATTTACACCGCATTGCAATCACTGGTGAAATCTCATGGATGGGAAGTATTAAAGCAAAGTTCATTGCAACTGTACTAGTGTCTTGAATTTATTTAGGAGACAGAAGCTTGTCTGTTCCTCTGTCTTTCACACTATATTTTAATATCTAGGAATGAAATTGCATTGCTTGCTCTGTTTTCATTGTTAAATACATTGTTTATTTACATTTTTCTCTTCTTGTTGCAATGATATCCTTCTGTTTAGTTCATTTGGAATTAGAAAACCTACCTTGATACCCCAAATCTGTGGATTGGGATTGTTAACTAATCCTACTGCTTAGAAGCAGACCTGAGGTCTAGAAATACAAAGGGTACAGTCTCCCTCGGCATGTGCCAGTTAACATTTCTTACAAGTAAAAAATGAGTACCCTGAATGAGGACGTCCTCAATCAGAATTTGCTCTGTAAACTGTGAACATGTAGTAGTTGATTATCAATTTGTTGTTTTTATTTTAAAAACCCAACAGGCTTCTTAATGTAGTAAACTACTACCAGCTTCTTATCAGGAATTTGTAAAATATTCTGCATGAGAAATGTTAGCATGCACCAAGCTGTCTTAACAATATGTTTTATAATAATTCCAAGCAAGTGATTTCTGAAAACCCTGTTAAAGTTCAGAACTTGTGGTAGAGGTGATCTCTTTTAATAGACCAACTAGATTTTTGCAAAAAATGTCTTTAATTGCAAGCTTTCAGACACAAGCACCTTTCTTCAGGCATAGGAGAAAAGATTGTAAAGTTCTCCCAGGTAGAAATGAAAGTTCATATTTCACAGGAGGGTTGAAGGTGTGGTAAAATCTCCTGTTTGGCACAGTTATTTTTATGCAGGTTAGGCTCAGAGAAAAGATGCGTTAAAATTCATGCATTCTTACCTTGAAAAAAGCAGCTGTAATATTAGATCAATGAAACATTCATGTTCTGCTTATGGCATGTACTAATGCTTAGATACTATCAAAAAACATAATTTTCTCTTCAAGAAGGAATGGTTTTATTTTTCCTTGTGTGTGGGCACACAAGCAAGTTACCAGGAGATGATTTAGGGTACTTAGTAGCACACCAGCTATTCCATGGTAACTATTCATGTGCCTGCTTTTACCACAAAACAATTGCAAGGTAGCTTGCTCCCAATAAAAGTGGTGGGAAGTTGCTATGCATTTATCAGGGTGAAGAACCTGCACAGTTACTATAGTTACTGACTATATGGTAACTAGGTTGTGTGTCCATACTTTTATTTAATTTACTTACTTTTTATTTAATTTATATTTCTACAAAATATATAATCTTCAACAAAGTATAGCCCTTCAACAAAAAAGCATTCAAAATTTTTTTTTAATTCCCACCTCCATGGTCCTTATTTTCACAGTGCCAATTAGTGCTGGTTGAAAAAATAATTTTAGAATCAATGTTAAGGTTGTTTCTATTTTTGCAAAACATTCAAAATTTTCCACTTTTGTTTAAATTTCTCCAGTATTTATTATGAAGTAATATTTTCATTACAGTTTGGAAGTAGCTTCACTAAATATTTTGGCAAAAATGTGTAAAACTTTAACAAAATTGGAAAATGCTAAAATTTTAGATAAATTATGAAAAATTTTGGTTTTATAAGGAGAAAATGCATTTTCTTTTATTAAAACATTCTTGTAGAGAAAATTTTGATCCGTTCTAGGTATGTTTTTCTTCAGCTTGTCCAAAAGTTTTGATTTGTATGGCAGGGAACACAGTTTTGTTGGTAAGCAGACTTGCAAAGATGTATGAAGCCCTGAGATTTCTTGAACATGCTTGGTGCTATGCCAGAGAAGGGAAACTGGCTTTTGATTATGAATTTCTTGAGAAGGGACAACCACTGATTTGCTAGACAGGTAGTGGATGGAATTATAAAATAATGTGAACACCTACAGAAAGCTGTCCAAGGAATTTTAAGTTCTGATAATAATCAGCAAGGCAGGTTTCAGGATGAGCACAAATTGCCCAGCTATCATGGGCTTATTACTTTAAGATTGAAAATTCACCTTGAAGAAAAATGTTAGGAATGGTTGGAGGACTAGTACAGGCTTTGTAGCATGCATCCTGATGAGCCTAGTGCCAATAATTTGCAAGGGGAGTGAGCCCCACAGTAGCTAAGTAGATCTGTGATAGAGAAAGGACCATGAGAAAGCAGTTTCAGTCACAGTTCAAGGCATGCGTCTTGCTGAAGACTCAGTCTGAGGCTTCATTTCCCATATGGTCATTATCTCAGGAATTTGAGTGATTTCAGGTAGTCATATCTGTGAGTGTGGTACTAGAGAGCAATCAGGATGTAGAAGATGTCTTTTTGTTGGTGGCAATTCAATCAGAAAGTTGCTAAATAACAAGGGAATAAAATTGGTAGATACCAATATACCAGATTTATGGGTGTGTACAGAAATACTCTGTGCATGTTTAACACCACTGTAATTTAGAGCACTTTTTATAGCACTATAAAGTTACAACACTCTTAAACATGAAGTGCAGTGTCGGGGTGGGGGGGAGGCAGCGTGGCTCTGAGCTTCCCTGCGTTTTCCAAGCTAGGAGGCAGGGGGTACTCTGCAGCCTCCTGGAACTGCAGGAGACCAGTGGAGAAGGTGGAGCTGGGCACAGAGCAGGGGAACAGAGAAGGAAAGGGGGGCCAGCAGAAGTGGGGTAGGGGAGTTAGCAGGGAAGAGGTGCCATTCCATTCCCGGATTCCACCAGGAAATGCCCAGCCACTGGGTGATGTGCCAGACTCCCAGCCACAGCTGGCTCTGTGGTCTATGGGTGTTTGCTGAGTTCCCTCAACTTCACACATGCCTAGCTGCCATGTTTCGTGACTCATCCAGGATCACAGAGGCCTTTCCCAGCCACTCTGTGCCGGGAGGGAGCAGGTTCCCAGCTGGGCAGGATTGCGTGGAGCTAGCACCAGTGCTTCTCTCCCGCCTGGGCTGCACAGAGCTGAACCAACCCGCCTCCCCACAGCATTGCCCAGCCCAGAGCCTGTCCCACCTGTAAGCCCTGCTAGGCATCCACCTGCCTTCTGGGGTGGCAGGAGCTCCACAGGGCCTGGGGGACCCCAGCATGGAGCCAGCCCCTCCAGCTGCACCCAGGGGCAGGGATGCACCCTTCCCTTTTCTTCCTACCCTTCCCCAGTCCTGTTTAGCCGGATCACTTCTGTCTCAGTTAGCTGGCGGAAGCAGGGTGGTTTGCTGGCTTTTGCAGACTTGGTGGTTCCAGAGTGCATGAACCAAACTTGCAAAGCCCATGGCAGAATCACCAGAAATTTGACCATGGAACAGAAGTTATTAAAAGCGCACTGTAGGTTGCTGAAGTGATGTAAAATACAGCGCTTCAAATGTAATACCTTATTTAGCAATGGTTAATTTAAAGTGCTTTATCCATTTTTAAATTCTGTAAAGCTGTGGACTTCTGTTAAGTTAGGGCAATAAATGGTTTTAAATGGCAAAAAAGCAACTTCTGTACACCCTCTATAGGCCCCTAGATAGTCACCAGGAATAAATGAATCCTTTAATTTAAAATGTAGATATTGAAAAGATTGGTGTTACAGTCAAGGCACTTAAGGGAACCCACCTCTGCCCCAGCCCTGGCAAAATCTGTGGGCAAGGAAGGAGCCTCCCAGTGGGCACTTGCTTGCCTGTACACAAATGCCAGGAGCTTGGGGAATAAGCAGGAGGAATGCATCCTCCTGCTCCATGCAAATAATTATGATGTCATAGGGATAACGGAGACCTGGTGGGACTCCACAAGCCGATATTGGAGACCCAGGGTGGACGGCTGGAGACCCTCTGGGTTAAAATCCGTGGGGAACACGGCACAGGGGACACAATGGTGGGAGTCTACTACAAACCTCCCACCCAAAGTCCTGAGCTTGACCAGGAGTTTGCCCGGGAACTGGCTGAGGCCGCATGCTCCAGGACCCTAGTTGTCATGGGTGACTTCAATTACCCGGACATCTCATGGGAGGAACGCTCAGCAAAATCTGAGCGGTCGCAAAGCTTCCTCTCATGCGTGGATGACCTCTACCTGACTCAAGAAGTCTATGGGCCAATGAGAGGCAAAGTGCTGCTCGACCTGGTGCTGGCTACTGGGGATGACCTAGTCGGCGACCTAGTGATCGATGGGAAGCTGGGTGACGGCGACCACGAGCTGATCACCTTCACCATCCACCGAAAAGCTGACAAGTCAGTCAGCAACACGGAAGTCCTTGACTTCAGGAAAGCCGACTTTGACAAGCTCAGGAGGCTTGTCAGTGAGTCCCTAAGGGACCGTGACCACGGAGAGAGGGGAGTTCAAGAAGAGTGGTTGCTCCTCAAGGGAGCGATCCTCAATGCACAAACTAAGTCTATTCCATCTCGGAGGAAAGGCAGCAAGAGGGCACAGCAGCCCCCCTGGCTCTCCAGGGACCTAGCAGACCTCCTGAGGCTAAAAAG